>NW_024543097.1:11595000-11602500 GCF_018167655.1 Microtus oregoni | reverse complement strand
GCAGACTACTGCAAGACAAGATCAACAGCATTGCCCAGCTGTGCACCTGAGAGCTACAATACTAATGTGCAGGCGACACAAGCCCACTGGTGCAATAGCCTCAGGACTTTCTGCGAGTAACCAACCACTTTGTTATTTCATCTGAGGTCTAGTCCACAGAACCAGATGTCTGATACTCTAAATATGGTCAAAAGTCTATGGCTGTGGTGATCACAGGCCTTAAGTGGGAATATACTAGTGTTTTTTACTAAATGGACATGAAGTCAAAGGACCTTCTAAATGTTTATGTTTAAACCCGTAGGCTAGTACTATGCTATTCTTAACCTTGGACAGTGCAGTGTTTCGAATAAGAATACAGACTCATATAGCTGAATGCTTAGTCATCAGGGAATGGCACTATTTGGAAGGATTGGGAGGTGTGGCCTTGTCAGTGTAGGTGTGGCCTTGTTGGAGGAAATATGTCTCTGGGGGTGGGCTGTGAGGCTTCAAAAGTTCAAACCTGGCCCACTGGCTCTCTCTTCCTGCTTCCTGCAAATCTGGATGTAGAAGTCTCAGCTACTTCTCCAGCACCATGTCTACCTGCATACAGCCACGCTCCCCGCCAGATGACAATGGACTAAACCTCTAAACTGTAAGCCAGCCCCAATGAAATGCTTTCCTCTTTAAGAGTTGCCATGGTCATGGTGTCTCTTCACAGAAAACAGAAACACTGAGTAAGGCAGACAGAGAGGTTTGTCTTAACTCTAGACGGCAATTAATATAGTTTCATGCCTGGTCCAATGGTAGGACTGAGAGTTGAGTGCTGAGCCCTAAACAGGGTGTGTATCTATGTTTCCCTCTTGAAGGCCCAGAAAACATTGTAGAAAAGAGGGTGGAAAGAATGCAGGAGCCAGAGGATGGACAGACTGCGGTGAAAACACTGTTCAGGGCAGGACATAGCTGCTGCAATCACAAGAGCATAGAAGCTCTGGGTGCCTGCCTCGTGCCCACACCATCCTGAGCCCACAGTCTGTCATTGCTGGTGGAGGGACTCCTGAGGCCCAACCCCCACCAGAGAATCTCCTAGCAACTAATGATTTTCTTCAGTTGCATAGCCACTGGAAAGTAACTCAAATCCAGTGAACAATCCCCTACTCACCCTCTTCTCGGCAACTCTAACTAAACTCAGAGTGTCAAAAAGAAGATTGCTCAATGTTTATGCCACTGTTGCATGAGAAGCTCTTGCAGGCAGCTTAACTTGGTAGATCACAGGGTTTGTAGCTTTGTTGGTGGCTATCTTTTTCCTCTGGTAGCATGCAGAGTACCCTCCAGTTACGTCAACACTAGTCATTGGGGGTCAAGGCTCTAGTTAGGCACCAGTTTGGCTTCTCCACATTCAATAAGATATCTAAGTGTTGTCTTCAGCAACAGGGCCTTACATTCAGTTTGTGGAAAGCAACCAATAGCCATGACAACATCCTGAGATGTTTAGGGGTTTCAGTGGGACCCCTTTGGCCAACAATTCAATCGGATGTAACCCATTCCTGGCAATAAAGGTTTTGCTTGGAAGGAAAAACATGTCTAGCTTGGGAATTGCCTCCCCATTTTTGGTGGCTTCATTTATATTTCCTTCATGTACATATATATTTCAAAAAACTTCTACATGTTTTGCTTATATATTATGGTTTCCAAGTCTGTGTTTTTATGAGTTTTGGTGTATGTGTGTGTGTGTTTCCTGTGTACTTTCTTGTGTATGTTTGTTGGTTGGTTGGTTGATTGATTTGTTGGTTGGTTTTAGTTTTAGTTTGTTTTCTAAAGAGAGAGTGAGAAAGGGTGTGGAGATGAGTAGGTAGAGAGGTGGGAAGGATTGGGAGGAGTTGGGGAAGGGAAAACCATAATCAGAATATATTGTATAAAAAATTAATTAAAACAAAAATGAAAATCAACCACAAAGAAGAGGGGAAATGACATAAAATAGTAGGGGGGTCAGCAGAATTGGAAGTGGCAAGAAAGGATAATTAGGATAGATATTATCACAATACACTGTATTCATATACAAAACTGTCAACAAATTCAAAAATAAATTTAAAAGACTTTAGTTCAATATTGTTTCTTAACTGTTAAAATGTAAAACAAACTTAATATTCAACAATAAAGAATGAAATGATCCCCTTTCCATTGTAAAATTTTCAAAACTTTTATAAATATTATTATAAAGAATTTTCAAATAAAATAAACCACTCACTAAAATTAGCCAGACCTGATCATTATACATCTTAGTGAACTTCTATATTGTTAAAATAGGCATTTAGAATTTCACAATGAATTTTACACTTTTTCCCTCATGTGTGGAATCTAGTCAATAATATATGTTTTGTGTAAACAAATGCACACGTGGTTACAGTACAACATGCAGAAAAGAGAACAAGAAAGACTTTTGGGAGATAATTAAGGACTGAACTCAGGTGATAAACACAGTCACAAATGAGCATATGAAGCTAATTGCTTTTCTAATTCTAACTCTATCATGGTGTGTGTCTTTTCTAGTGATGGATAAGTGCATACGAAGAGATTTAAGAGTGAAAGAGCAAAACACAAAGTGTAATGGACATGATAATAAAGAAAAATGTTTATGATAAATCCTGAAGTTGTGGTAAGTGAATATTCACTTTTATATTTAATATATAATTAATTATATATTAATTATATTTATATAATTATAAATTAATTATATTTAATTAGAATTACTACAGATTTATACACATCACATGCTCAAATGTGATATTCAATTTACAGAATGATAAGAATAAAGCATGCTTGCAGTCAGGTCTTTTTCACAAATAAACTGTAAGGTGGTACCTGGTTCTGAACAGACACGATGCCCAAAAGGAAATCGCTCACAACATCCATCAGTGCTTTCAAACAGGCCATGTTCAGCTTAGCAGCCTCCCCCAGGACCAGCAAAGCCAGTGTTGAATCCAACCTGGATTGTGAACAGTGACAAAGACGTTAATAAAAAAAATAGCAATCAATTTCAATGAAAAAGTGCTGAAGACAAAGAGAATGAAGGTTTACATTATCAGATATATTTATTTTCTATATTGAAAGGTTTTGATTGGCATGGGTTATAAAAAAGAGTGACATTTTGGAAGGATTATGAATTTAAAGATACTGGATTGACAGGGTTGGCATAATAAGTGCTAAGCATATTTTCCATCTGTTCATAGACCCTGCGTGACGTAGCATTCAAAGGCTGTAGCTCTCCAGAGAACCCTCAGGTCCTTACAAGGGCCTCTGACTTCACTTTCTTGTGACTGATTCGATGGGATCAATTTGAAGAATGTTTTCTTTCCAAACTTACAGAACAAGAGACAAACTATCTAGGCAAGTATTCCAAAAACTTGGTATTATGTTGTTTTGTTTTTGAAAAGTGACATACCTCAAAATAAAATGTATATTTCACAAAAATTATTGAGATCATAGGCTAGTTTTTTAATGCTATGTGAGTGGGAATTTATAATCAAAGTCATTAGCCACAGATGTTCATATGTAACGAGGTTTTCAAGAAATTTTACATTTCATGCCCTTGTTTGCAGTTCACCAACTGGAAGAGAGAAACAGACTGATAGAGAATTAAGAGACAGCAACTGTAAAACTGCCTGCCAATAGAGCTGCTTACTGCCTTGGCTTTAGGCAGCTAATAAACCTATCTCCCAGGGTATTCAACAAGTAAGTCTGAATTTCACTACTGCGCTATTCAGGCCATTAAGGTGAGGTCTGTTCTTCATTCTTTCTCTATGAATATACTCCGTTTGTTAAGTGAATTGAGCCAGGTTCAGAAAAACAAGTACCTCTATTTCCCTTTTATTCAGAATCTAGATCCCCAAAGCAGTCATGAGATAAGAAGCCCTTCTGTAGGAAGGGCTGGGAGCCTGCGGGATAGGGGTGAAGGACTGAGGGAGAGCTGTGGGGTGGTAGATATGATCAAAGTACATTCTGTGCCTGTATGAAAATTACATAATGAAAGCCATTACTTTCTACAATCAATAAATGCTAATAAAATAGGTTATAAAAAGCACAAAAAGGAAATGCCTTTTACGAGACAAAGACAATCCTAAATACAGAGAGTTTTTCAGTTCTTAAAAGAGCTTTCACGCCAATTATCCTACCTGATTTAAATTTGACAGCTTCAGACTCATTTCAGGCTTTTCAAATACCTGTCTTTTTAACATTATGGACTGTAGACACAGATAAGCCTGAGAAACATGCATACATTCCCTTTAATGCCCACTTGACTGTGACTAAGACCTTCCCCGGCATATCCTATTGTTTTGCAATCTTTCCTTGTCTAAGTCACGCCTTAAGTGTTCCAACACTAAACCTCACTATGGCGGGGGCCGACTGTTGCCTGCTTAAAGGAGCTTCATTCAAGATAGCAAAATTCTTGGCACAGACTGTCCCCTCAACATGGAATGTTGTGTGTCTTAGATGGAATTTATGAGTCAATTTGTCAGAAACGACAGATCTATGTCAAAATGCACTGAGATAAAAGTTAGATATATCTCAGTACATTTATTTGACTTAGAATTAACTCTTTATGTCCTTGACTATTGAAAGTACCTTGCAATGTTGATTGACCAATGAGATAGAAACGAAATCAGATCACCAGGTGTGGGCGATGCACACCTGTAATCCCACCACTTGGCAGGCTCAGGTGGGAGGACTCTAAGCCCAAAGTTAGCCCAGGCTACGCTTCAAGACTGTTTCAAGACAAAACACAAAAGGAGATATACAAAGACCGACTCCTAGGTAAACTATCATTTTTCTGGTTAATAAAAAAAATAGCATATTTAGAAAGAGGAAACTTTCATCTTCTTCATACATCCTTTTCCTCCTGCGGGAAATACACACTAATAACAGAATGTGAACTCCCACACTATAGTGACAATAGGGGATGGCAGAACACAAATCAGGAGGACCTAAGCGTCTACATCAGAATGCATCTTTGTCCTGCAAAAGACAGAAGCTCTATCTGGTCACCCAAGTGTAGCTAGATTTCTCTAACACAAAGAAGACCGAATCCCAACGATACACCTAACACAGGATGTACAAAAGAGAACTTCCGAGTCTGAAATACCGCACGGAACCCTAGATCTGCTACTTCAAAAAATATATGCTGTTGAACAAATGGTGTGCTTCTTTAAGACCCCGCTCGATTTTAATTTAATTATCTGTATAAATAAATAAGTAGCAAAATCTGGCAGTCGCTGATCGCCAACTTGAAACAATTGGATAAGAGTGTTGAGCTGAACTGAACGACTATTTCTCCAGGGCTAAAAAGAGTTTGTTTTCTCTGTAAAGTCTCAGAATCGCTGAGAAGAGCCCAGTGACCTCCTAGTCATTCCTCACACTCACCACGCACGCACGCTCCATAGGAGAGTCAGGGCTCAGGGAAGACAGAGTTCAGAAGCTTCCCCCCACCCCGCCCGGCCCCTGAGGACATCCTCCCTCCATAGCCTTTCTCTCTTCCGTCTTTTTTTAATGACTGGAAAGCTGTATTCAAACCAGAGCGCACTCACTGAACTATGGATTGAAAACCATCTCCTTGCCAGCCGCTTGCGGCAGGGAAAAAAAAAAAAATGCTGCCTCACCAGAAACGCAGTTCTTTGAATCAATGCTGCAAACTGCAATACCGTCTATAAGCAAAACTGCTTCTGCCCAAAATAGAACTGGTGCATCGATACGTGGGAGCTGAAATTTGTTAAAAGTCAAAGTTGAAAAATCAATGCCCACAGAGGGACGGGCTAGAGCCGGAAGGAGCTGATCCTGTCAAGGCACCTCTACCTCTTTCTCAAGCTCATTCAAACGCAGGAAAAACTGAGTTATCAGCAACTTGATGTCCCAGAGCTTTGAAACTAAAGAGCTACCAAGAAAGGTGTAGTAGGTAGTGCGCGTTTCCCCTAATCGTGTAAACGAAGAGGCTGGCCAAGGCTTCGCAATTCTTTACACCCACATACATCTGTACGGAAGCGAGACTGGCGGCATCTGAAAGAGTTTAGATTCTCTTTGTCTCTATAGTGCGTTCTCCATGAGCGGGTGGCCATTTCGGAAAAAAGAGAGAGAGAGAGAGAGAGAGAGAGAGAGAGAGAGAGAGAGAGAGAGAGATTAAACTGTCTCCAATTAGTTACATTCATAGAGGTTATCCCAACCTTGCGACACGTATTTCAGAAAACCCTGTGTCAAAAATCCACAGAACCTTGAAAACGGGTAACGAGAAAAGGTGACACACAGCACATTAAAGGGACAGCTCAAGCCACGAAACTGGCAGACCTGGAATAGGAGGCGCACTAAAAAAATGGCCAGGGAAATGCTACTGCAACCTGTGTCCCGCAGAAAAAGTGGAGGGGGAAAATAATCACGGGAAAAGTATCTTCAGTTTGTCCCGTGAGTCACAAAATCGGGCGAAAGATACAGATAATCCTTCTCCTTAGGATACTGGCATTTTTAAAAGTGTATCCAGAACCTCCGTTCTGTAGTTCATTTTTCCTTTATCTCCTTGTCTTTCTTAGAGTTAGCAAAATTCAAATGATAGATCCTTAGAGGTATGGGGGGGCACAACAAGGAGAAGTGGCGCCGTCGGGGTGCAGGAGTGGTCTCTCCGACGGGAGCTAGGACACATGGAGGACCATGAATATTACAGTGTCAGGATCACAGCCTTCAACTACTTAAGGCCACTGTGCTAAAACACAATGCTAACGTCTGTGAACACCAAAATCTCAGTTCAAAACGTCTAATTTCATGGGTTCCTTCTCATTCTGGGATAAGTAAAGAGAAAACTGGACAAGCAGATTCCCTTGGGACCAGTGAAAATATATGACAAGGGCTGGGGAAAAGTACCAGTCTGATTCTTGGAGAAGACCATAACTCTTAAAGATATGTCTTACAGGGGCCCAAGGACACGGCTTGGTGGAATAGGTACCAGCCACACAAGGGCAAATACCTGAGTTTTGATCCCCCAAATCCGTGTAAAGCTGGATGCGGCATGGAACATACCTACGATTCCAGGGCTTCCCTGACAAGATAGGAAGTGGGATGCGAGGATTCCCCCAAAGCATACGGAATTAAATACAAACACACCACTCATTCTCTAAGTAGAAATTAGCAACTTTTAAATAATTAGTTTAATGCCATAAAGAGTATATTAGCAGGCGAAGTAGTGTAGGGTTGGTAGAAATCTATTAGTCCAGTCTTCATTGTGTAAGGGATACTGCTGATGTCACCCTTCTGGACACATAGCTAAAAGAATTCTTTTCTCTTGTACTGATTGCTTTGTTTTATATTTGAAAGAGATGACTACATGAGAATTCTGATCTTGATCCTGCCTGCTGAGAAGGTCCTTCCGCTGGGTGGCAGGAGTTCCTTCATTACTGTGGTGGCAAGGAAGCCATTGGAGCAGATGAAGGCACTGTCAGGGAGCCGTGGCTACTGTTTCTCAGGCACACCACCACCGAGTCCCCTCTC
>NW_024543097.1:11102500-11592500 GCF_018167655.1 Microtus oregoni | reverse complement strand
CTCTGATTGGTTTTAGGACACCCATTCCTCTTGGGACATCATGGACCTCAGAAAGATTGCTCTAATTCTATGAGGGGGGGGGGGGGTAGAGTTCTCTCATGGATCCTGGCTCTATTCATTTTCAGACTTAAAAACTCCTGATAGTTTTTCATTCCTTTTGTATTATATATAGTCTAAAAATGGGGTTACTAGAAATCATACAGGGAGATATATGAGTTAGCTACAGACCAACCCAATCAGAATGAAGAGAAGATAATGACTTTGTACAGATTTGGCCACCATAAATAAAATCTCATTGGATATCTTGGTCAGGTTGTCTTTCATTGCTTTGACTATTTCCACGTTACTCATCATTGTGTCGTCTCTGACACAGAGGAACTAACATTTCTTGGGTTACTTCTCTTAACTCTCACTGGTGTCATATTTTGGGGGCTGAAAGATGTCTTCACTCAAGTTTCACAATTGAGAAAATCGTGACAGGGCCCACCTCTCACCATCCCTTCACTCTCTCTAGTTACTCTAAATAGAGCTTGCTTCCTCAGCTTTCTCCTTGCCCTCAATGATATCAGAGAGTAAATGGTAGTGAGAATATCAGAAAAGATTCCCTTGGAGGCAGGAAGGCATTTCTGGTGCAGTTCTGATCATTAGATCACTGTTTTGTCTTATCTGGAGTGATGACCCCATGGCGTCTGTGCATACTGTTATGTACATACTCTAAACACTATATTAAGAAAAGATACTTTTATATTTAATGTGTTGCTACTGTGAACAGACTTAACACAAGCTTTAAAAAAACGTTTTAAACTCTTAAAGATACCTTTACATTTATTTAGTTGTGTGTGCTCACATATGTGCAAATACAAGAACATGCCAAGGCACATTTGTGTAGGTGACAGTTAGTTCTCATCTTCCACCATGCATGTTCCAGGGATTAAACTCAGGTACTCAGGCTTAACGGCAAGTGAGTAGCAATCTCAAAGGTCCTAGCAAGTCTTTAATCATCAATAGTTTTTTTGTTGTTGTTGTTAACTAAAATCATGTTTTTAGCTTTTTAAAGAAGGATCGCCTTCTTAAAATAAAAAATCCAAGAAACAGTATCAAAACGATTTGGCAATTCAGACAATTGTTGCATCCCTTCTATTGTGTGAAGTCATTGATGACCACTTGATCGGTTTACCCCTCTATTCTTCAATACTATGCATTACTTTTCCCACCTTATGTGATCATTCTCACATCCACCCAGAAAACAGAAAGAAAGATTCAGGTGGCCCAGGCTGTTATCAGTTGACACTGATATCCTGGGAAATATCCTCTGCAAGGACACTTAGAATCTTGCTCCAGTCTCTAGCAAACACACTAAACTGACTTCAGTTTCATTTTAAAAATAACAGCAGTTTATAATATCTTTAACCCCAAATCTATGAAGTATGGTCTATAGCGGTTCTTAAAGGTCTGTTGAGAACTTTAGCCATAAATAGTCAGAAAATTTATTAAATATGTGTTGATATAATAACATTTAAAATAGTTAAACTATCAATAGAAGGCTGAAGCAGGAGAGAGAACCACAGATTCAAGGCCAGCCCAGGCTGCACAACAAGTTCAAGTCTAAACTGAGCTACATGGGACTCTGTCAAAGAAAGACAGAAGAAAAAAGAGAGGAAGAAGAGGAGAGGAAGAAAAATGGAGGAAGAGAACAAGAACTCACATGTGGAGGAAAAGTATGTATCTAGTGAATTAATATCTAAAGTAAATAAGGAATGCAATAATTCAAGATCAAGCAAACAAATAACCCAATTTAAAAGATGAAGGCCCTGACTTAACAGTTCTTCTTTGGTTTTTCTGGGGGTTTATTTTGGGGTGGGGGGAGTGGTGTTTTTGTTTGGTTTAATTTGGTTTGGTTTGGTTTTTGGTTTTTGAGACAGGGTTTCTCTGGGTAGCCCTGGCTATCCTGGAACTCAGAGATCCCCTCGCCTCTGCCTCCCGTGTGCTGGGATTAAAGGGGTGCCACCACTGCCCAGCTGACTCAACAGTTTTTAAAGGAAGCCACACAGCTCACAGTTATATGAACAATGTTCCACTTAGTCATAGTCATAGTAATGACAATTGAAGTCACAGTGAAATCCCGCCTCACACCTGTTACTGTGGGTATGTATGCAGCAAGAAGGACAGCGTCCTGAGGATGAGACAAGAGAAGCCTTGGGCTGGTTGGAATGCAAGGCAAGCTAAGTTGGGAAAGAATATGAAAACGTCTCAAAAAGTATAAAGAAGATGCCCTATGGCCCAGCAATCTCACTCCTGATTGAGCATCCTAAGGAACTGAGATCAGAATGTTGAGGAGACATCAGCTTTCCTCTCAGGAAAAAGATAAAAATTCAACACAAGTATTGATAGGTAAACAAATTTTGTCTTGTTTTGTTTTGATGTTGTTGCTTTTGTTTTTGTTTTGTTTTGTTTTGTTTTGGAGACAGGGTTTCTCTGTGCAGCCCTGGCTGTCTCAGAACTCACTCTGTAGACCAGGGTGGCCTTAAACTCAGAGATATACCTGCCTCTGCCTCCTGAGTGCTGGAATTAAAGGTGTCTTCATTGCCCTACAATGAATATATTTTAAATGTGGTGCGTGTACACATGAAATACTATTCAGACACACACACTGAGCTTCACAAATATAATTATTCCCGGTCGATCCATTAAAAACTACAGTCTTCCTTCCTCTGCATCCATCCTGCTTTTGTAGGACATCTATGTCCTTCTTAAATTAAGACATGGACTAGAAGAAGCGAACCCTCACTGGGGTTCAATGTCCTTGTACATCTCTTTGAAAAGCACAGAGAAATAGGATCAGTGCATTCCTTTCAAGTATGTAATGGATGACTTCATTGCCGGGATCTAACAACATGAGAAACAAGAAAATGTTTTCAACACAGGAATGAATTTCTTATCAGTAACACATTTTATTTAATAGAGACAACTACACAGAGCATCCAGCAAAACCAGGCAGAAGACACTGCGACAATTCACTGATACAAGCAGTATAAAATGTGCACAGTGCCTTTGTCTTTGGAGCTGAGACTATAAAGCGCATTCATAGTCAACGGAGCCGTGATTAACATTTCAGTACAAAGGTCTCTCGGAGTCACCCTGGATTTATAGAATTGCCCTTACCAGCATTTCGTCTGAAGCTGTGTTCTGTGGAAGAGGAGATGCTCAAGCACTGTATTCAGCTGAGGACTATTGTTCTGAACACAGGACCAGGCAGCCACGCAATGCCAGAGCAGGTGGTTGACTTCATAGCCCCCCTCATTCAACTTCAAATGAGTCTGAAATTACAACATGGAGACAGATTTGCCAAAGGGTTCCTTAACTTGCACAGACTTGAAAAATACATGTTAAATATAAAAATCAAAACAAATATTCACTTATATTTTATATGTTAGTAAGTGAGGTAATTCATAAGTATTTTATGAGGTATGTATAGCTTATATAAGCTTTATATTTTTATAATAATTATGTGCATTTATTATATGTTTATATTTTTTACACAAATCCATGTGCTCAGTGAATTAATCTACAGTAAGACATAGTTTCCAGATCTTCTGAAGGGCCACTATTGGATACACGATTCCAAGACCCTGTGTGTCTCCCTTATTCGCAACAGCTGAAATTTCAAAAGGCAACAAGGAAAATTTGAACAAAGATCTAGTGACAGCCTGGGCTCTGAGATGCTCTACATTAACAACCAAATACACATCTTAGAGAATGTGGCCAATGCCGGCTAAGCAACTATTTTTAAAAGACTACAAATTCAGACACAACAAAGAGTTTATATACTCTCTCCAAGTGATCCCTGCCAACTTCATTAAACAATTGGCCTGCTAAAGTGATCGGTATTCCATGACAACACAGCACTCCTATCCTTTTATTTTCTTTTTGGCCGAAGGTACACACCTGTTCTACATTCTCAGTTTAGCGGCTGTTTCTATTCCATACTGTTAAGAAACACTTTAAACCTAAAGGGCTCCATTGTCTTCAGTTATTATATACAATATCATAGCTAAGTTCAAAGATGGTTTCCATGTTGAATCCTCTTTAAAAGCTGGAGTTCCTATAAAATTTCAAACAAAACCTCTCAAGCTTCCAGTGAGCTGTTTAGTTATGTTCTTTGGAAGTGTATTGAGTCTTTTCATGTTAGGGATAGCTAGATACTGGAGAGGAAGGCCAGAGCCAAGGCCTGCAGAAGCTTGCTGGCCCTGGGAGCGCAAATTCAGAAAAGAAACCCTAACCGAAGAAGCCGTGTTTGGAGGGTTGCAGTGTTCCACAGGGAAGCTGTCTTCGGAGCTAATGTAAGGCATCGGGCTGAGACATGCTGACTTCGGCAAATGTACATATAACTCAATTTCCTGCTTTGTGGTGGAGCACATTCAAAAAGCAAAAGCTATATAAATAAAATTGGCTCCGTAGCCCCAGGAGTCTCCGCCTGCATGTCTGACAGTCCTCAGATTCCAGACAGAGTTAGTCCACATGAACAGCAATAGAGATCAGCTTTGAAACTTTGAGATAGGTTGATCAATTAAATTAAAACAATACTTTTCTAGATCACAGATACTATATGGCTGCAAAGACTATTAATATATATGTGTGTGTGTATATACATATATACATACATATTTGTGTGTGTGTGTGTGTATTTGTGCTAACACATGATAAAAAAACAATACATTAGGAGGTATGCTGTGTGACCAAAGCCTGTGAACCCAGAACAAGAGAGGCTGAAGCAGGAGGATGACAAACTTGGGGCTACCTTTGGGAAATTTAGGGAGATACTGTCTCAAAGAAAAAAACAAAGATAATAAAAAGGTAACGTTTGAGATTATGAACAAGATCCACGTTTTATTTCAAATTTCCATGACATCATTTTCACACATCACGGACAATGAGAAAAGGCAGCCTCCGCTGTCTATGACTCATCTGATGCCACTTACTACAGTCGGACCCAACACGGCTGGGTCATTTTGATCTGCCTGATGTGAGCACAAACTTCATACCTCAGACAGTACTTCAAGACCATGATTTTTAAAAAGCCATTTAACAATGTCTCTTCTTCAGCACGGACAAAAACAAAGCCACGGTGTCACGTACGAACTACCCAGTCATAACATCGACCCTACTTTTCAATAGGAGAATTTAAAGGAACTACTGCTTCCTCAGGGTCCCCTCGATCTTTCAAGGTCTAAATGCTATTTTTTTAAAAATGCATCTAGCTCCTCCTGGAAGCTCTGGCTCACTTGCTCTCTCTCTCCACCAAGGAGTAAAACCCATTGTTCCTGATAAACGTGTGCTCCACTTCTTGACCTTTGGCTTAATGGCCTTGGCATTATCAAAAGAAAAGACTTAATGTAATAACGACAATCACATGATCCGACCCAGCACAGACCAGGAAAGAGCAGCCCTGACAGTTATTAGATGCCACAAAGTCTGTTGTCATTTCCACTGAATCTGTCTGATATGGTTGGGAGATAAATGCTGCTTACAAACCATCCGCAAGAGCACAGAGATTAACGAGCTTTTTAAAGCATTGCAGCACCCTGGCAGAATGATTTTATACACATTCAATCGAATAGAAATTAAGACAGACTTTATTTTTTTCTATAATTCCTTATTGTGCAAATTGTCAGGCGGTGCTGGCTTTGAAAATGAAAAGAAGCGAAATGTCTTCTACACAGAATGAGGGTCTGAGTTCATGTCCCCAGCAATCAAAAGAGCTGGGCATAATGGTGCTCATCAATAACCACAGTAAAGGAATAGACAGAGGCAAGAAGACACCAGGTACCCATCGCTGGCTTCCATGGACACACACTTGCATGCGTGTGAGCATGTATACAAACGCATGTGCCAAAAAGGGGGGGGGGCGACACTTTGCCACATGATGCTTTGGTAGGCCCAGGATTCGGTGGCTTCAGAGAACACTTGTCCATCCCTTTCTGCTTGTGTGTCTACCTTCCTTCTTTGTTCATTTTCTTTTCTTCACCACTTCCTGTGATTTCTCCAACTCTGTTGACTGCTGCTCAGCCTCGGACTGTCATCTGCAGCTTGAGGAGTGCCTGTCATGAGAAGCCCCATAGATTTCCTGGGAATTCAGAGAACTCCAGCACCTTGGCATTTATGAGACTCTAAGAATGCTCCCTTTGAGCGACTGATCGAGTCTTTACAGCAGAGACGAGCTTGGAGGTCTGGGCTCTGCTGTGGCCGCTCAGATGAAGTGTTTTGAGTTTCCTCCTGTTGGCAGTCATTTTAGAGGCCGCTGACACTGCCATGGAAAGACCTCTCAATACAAATGTGTCAGCCAACTAATGAGATGAATCACTGGATAATACTCCTAATTTTAAAAAGCGTGGGTCTGTCTGGTTATGAAGCTGCCGCTAAAACCATTTACACTCACGGTTCGGCAGAGTGTCCCAGATTTTGATCACGACTTTTTGTTTACCAAGTATGTGGGGTGTGAGAAGACAAGATTACAGGTCATGTTGGAATATAAAATCGGTGCATCTGCTGTTTTTCAGGGAACTATTTGTACTTTAGATAATGCGGTGTAATAAAATGTCTACTCCATTTTAGTTGAGCTTAAGGCCCAAAGAACTATGTTATTATTATGATGCGACCTCTGTGCTTAGAAAACTCAGCTCTGCCACTGAGCAGAGGACGGAAATCTGCGATTGCAAAGCTAATAAAAGTGCACCGCTTGTCAAAGTTGGCGGAAACTATGGGTCTGGATCGCTTAAAAGGACACTTAGAGAAGAAACTGTGTTCAGGAGCAAGGAAAGGAAGTTTTCTATCTGTAGGCAAAACCAAAATCCATATTGTGTATCTTATAATATGCAAATTCTACAAGATTTTTAAAGCAATTTTAGCATTGGTTGTGCAACAAATCCAGCAACTGCTTTTGCTCCATTTCTATAAGCATTAGACATAAAATATTTTACAATGGCCAACATAGGCTGTGAATGGACCTTTTAGTATAATCGGAAGATAAGGAATGATGGATAGATCTATAAATCCTGGACTGTAATATAGCACCACTAAGGACGGAATGGAAAATGGCCACTGCGGTAGCTTTTACATTCTATTGCTCTTCTTTTTTTTCTCTCTCTCTCTCTTTCATTTCCCAAAGTAAGGAATGAAATGGGTATCGAATGGGCAGATGCTCAGCTGAACTGGAGAGGCTGGCTTAGAAACGCCACACTGGAGAAATCGGGTGGAAACGAGGGAACTTTAGGGCTTGCAATCACACCATGAATCAGTGCTGATTGGACGGGCCGTGATTTAGGAGCGCCGTGGCTCCACTATCCTTTATAGTCTTTATATTATGAAGTAATTGGAGAAGAAAAAGAAAGGCAATAAACCTGACAGCCCCAGATGTGTTATAGTCCCGTCCGAGAATCACACGGATAGAGCTGGAATAGAATTGAGGTCCTTTGTTCTACGAAGTGCAAATGGTACAGAAAGACCCAGTGACGGTGCGTGTCTCTCTCGGCACAAGTGTTCATTCCGCGAGCTCTCAGCTTTTGCCCCGCTTCCAGTAGCACACTCCCACCGCTTCCAAGGGTGGAAATAGATCTGTTCTTCATGAGCACCAGCATGGAAACTAACGGAGGCCTCACCCGAGCCAGAGCATGTGTGTAGTGCGCAGATCGCACAGCACTGGGTTTGGAGATGAAACACTCACATCGCTGCATTCATTCAGTGTAGTTGCAGTCTCGGCTGAAAGCCATTGTGAACTGCCCAGGTTAAAGCGAATGCTTGAATACATTTTCAGTTATTGATGCCTGGACTTTTCTGTCTTTTTCATTCACCAAGTACAATTTTGTTTACTCAGTTAAGGCAGCTCTGATGGCGATGATAACGGTGGTGATGCCCATCATGATCACAAAAATGAGCAGAGCATCTTGTACAAACGAGCAAACAGTGGTCTAGAAAAGCTAAACAGACCTCTCCATCACTCGGGCAGTGGTCAAGCAGGTCAATACTCTTCAGGAGCAATGTTCTTTTTGCAGCTTAATATCTTATTTTAAGAATGTTTGTCATCAAAACACATTTCTTTTTGTTTTTTTTTATTTTTATTGAGCTCTACATTTTTCTCTGCTCCCCTCCATACCTCTCCCCTCCCCCTTCAACCCTCTCCCAAGGTCCCCATGCTCCCAATTTACTCAGGAGATTTTGTCTTTTTCTACTTCCCATGTAGATTAGATCTATGTAAGTCTCTCTTAGTGTCCTCATTGTTGTCTAGGTTCTCTAGGATTGTGGTTTGTAGGCTGCTTTGCTTTGCTTTATGTTTAAAAACCTCCTATGAGTGAGTAAATGTGATAATTGTCTTTTTGTGTCTGGGTTACCTCACTCAAAATAATATTTTCTAGCTCCACCCATTTGCCTGCAAAATTCAAGATGTCGTTATTTTTTTCTGCTGTGCAGTACTCCAATGTGTAAAAGTACCACATTTTCTTTATCCGTTCTTTAGTTGAGGAGCATTTAGCTTGTGTCCAGGTTCTGGCTATGACAAACAAAGCTGCTATGAACATAGTTGAGCACATGTCCTTGTGGCACAATTGAGCGTCCTTTGGATATATACCCAAAAGTGGTATTACTGGGTCTTAAGGAAGGTTTTTTTCTAATTTTCTAAGAAATCGCCACACTGACATCCAAAAGGGGTTGTACCAGCTTGCATTCCCACCAGCAATGCAGAAGTGTTCCCTTTTTTCTATAACCTCTCCAGCATAAGTTGTCATCAGTGTTTTTGATCTTAACCATTCTTAAGGGTGTAGTGAGGTGGAATCTCTGAGTTGTTTTGATTTGCATTTCTCTGATGACTAAGGATATTGAACATTTGCTTAAGTGTCTTTCAGCCATTTTAGATTCCTCTGTTGAGAGTTCTCTGTTTAGGTCTGTACTCCATTTTTTTTATTGGTTTGTTTGTTCTTTTGATGTCCAATTTCTTGAGTTCTTTGTATATTTTGGAGATCAGACCTCTGTCTGATGTGGGGTTAGTGAAGATCTTTTCCCATTCTGTAGGCTGCTGTTTTGTCTTGTTGACCATGTCCTTTGCTTTACAGAAGCTTTTCAGTTTCAGGAGGTCCCATTTATTAATTGTTTCTCTCAGTGTCTGTGCTGCTGGGGTTATATTTAAGAAGTGGATTCCTGTGCCAATGCGTTTAAGTGTACTTCCAACTTTCTCTTCTATGAGGTTTAGTGTGGCTGGCTTTATGTTGAGGTCTTTGATCCATTTGGACTTGAGTTTTGTGCATGGTGATAGATATGAGTCTATTTTCATTCTTCTAAAATGTTGATATCCAGTTATGCCAGCACCACTTGTTAAATATGCTTTCTTTTTTCCATTTAATATTTTTTGCTTCTTTGTCAAATATCAGGTGTTTGAAGGTGTGTTGATTAATATCTGGGTCTTCTATTTGGTTCCATTGGTCTTCCTGTCTGTTCTTTTGCCAATACCAGGCTGTTTTCAGTATTGTAGCTCTGTAGTAGAGTTTGAAGTCAGTATTGTGATGCCTCCAGAAGTTCTTTTATTGTACAGGATTATTTTGGTTATCCTGGGTTTTCTGCTTTTCCATATGAAGTTGAGTGCCATTCTTTGGAGGTCTTTGAAGAACTTTGCTGGGATTTTGCTGGGCATTGCATTAAATCTGTAGATTGCTTTTGGTAAGATTGCCATTTTTCCTATGTTAATTCTGCCTACCCAAGAGCATGGGAGATCTTTCCACTTTCTGGTGTCTTCTTCAATTTCGTTCTTCAAAGATTTAAAGTTCTTGTCATACTTGTTTAGTTAAAGTTACTCCGAGATATTTTATGCTATTTGTGGCTATTGTGAAGGTGTTGATTCTCTGATTTCTTCCCCAGCCCTTTTATCATCTGTGTATAGGAGGGCTACTGATTTTTTTTGTTAATCTTGTATCCTGCTACATTACTGTAAGAGTTTATGAGTTGTAGAAGTTCCTTGGTAGAATTTTTTGGATCACTTATGTAAACTATCACATCATCAGCAAACAGTGAGAGTTTGACTTCTTCTTTTCCAATTTGTATCCCCTTGATCTCCTTTTGGTGTCTTATTGCTCTAGCTAGGACCTCAAGAACTAACTTTATTGAATAGATGTGGAGAGAGTGGACAACCTTGTCTTGTTCCTGATTTCAGTGGGATCGCTGGGAGTTTCTCTCCATTTAGTTTGATGTTGGCTATTGGCTTGCTGTATATTGCCTTTATTATGTTTAGGTATGTTCCTTGTATCCCTGCTCTCTCCAAAACTTTATCATGAAGGGATGTTGTATTTTGTTGAAAGCTTTTTTCGGCATCTAATGAGATGATCATGTGGTTTTTAATGCTTCAGTTTACAAAACACATTTCAAACTTTGAAACAAGTGCCTCTCTTTGCATGACACAATTTGCATTCATTACCAATTATAACCAAATGGTTCAAATGACGTAGCAAACACCACTCTTTATATAGATGGTTTATCACTAATGAGCCAAGAGACAAATATTTAAGGCTTAAAAATTACAAATGTACACAATAAAGTGTATTTTCTCATCTGTTAAATTTAGTTAATGTTTTAAAGGCACTAAAGGGGATGTGGGAAGAGTATGAGGTCACACATATATAAAGGGTTTTTACAGGAGTTCTCACAAGTGTCCTTATCATTATAATTTACATTAGGCTAAAAGAATTTTCCCCAGACTAGAGAGAGGACTCAGTGGATGAAGAGCTTCAAGCATGAGTGTGAGTGTGAGAAGCAGTGTGTGACTCCACAGGACACACACAAAGTCAGGGCTGCTCGGGTATCCCACCTGTAACCCCAGCTCTCTGGAACTGGGCACGAGGTCTCAGAGCAGCTGGCTAGATCATCTAGCCAGGGGGATGGACCATCTCCAGGCCCAAGGAAAGATTGTGTAGGTCAAGAGAGTCCAGATCAATCACAGACGTTTCCAACATCTGCCTGTGGCCTCCCCATCCACATAAACGCACATGCATGAACATTGTACATATGCATTCCCACACATATGCAGACATGAATAAGCAGTGCATGTACACCACACACACAAGCAAAAGGCATGAATCTTTTTCCTTCTTGAGAAACTAAAAAGGATAAATTTTCCATTAATAAGCTATCAAAAATTAAAATAATGAAAAAAATCCCTGCTTCACAGTGCTCACATTATTTTTCAGAAAACATTTCTGTAAAGGAAATAAAGAGATTATTATTAAAGACACTGAAGTTTGTCCTTTGAAAAACATCTGTCATATACACAATTATGTGGCTCATTGAACTTTGTGTCTGTGTGATTATTGTTTATTGCATAAATTGATTATTAATAACATGGGTAAGAAAAAATTTAAATTCATGTACTAGAATCACTTTAATCTCTCAATGTGAACCTTTTTGGAGGGGGAAGGGTCTCTCACTGTGTAGCTTTGACTGGCTTTAAGCTCACTAGACAAGGCTGGCCTTGAACTCATAGAGATCTGCCAGTTTCTGCTTCTCTTGTGATTAAAGGCATGCACCACCATGCCTGGACAATTTGAGGGCTTCGGGAAGCCTTTGGTTGGCTTTAATGGCATATTAAATGTTATTTCATATAAAGCATGAAGAACATGACATACTGCATTTGTTTTGTGACCAGTCTATACTTTATATCCTTCCCCTTAATAAAACAGAATATGCTAAAATGTTAACTTATGAATCTAAGTTATGCTATTATTTGTTAAGTGGCTGAGATTGGGACCCATGTGGAAGAGGTGTTATGTCATTGTGCCTCTCAAAGAAATATCGGATCATGTTGATGGTCCATTCCTCACCTAGCAGTCTATGACCCAAGATTTGTGCATAAGTGAAAAAAAAGAGGTATATGCTAGTCCCTCTCCCCTCCCCATCCCCCCACCCTGCCGACCTCAGCTTCAACAGTGCCTGCTTGATTGATGAGAGTAAGTATATAATCATAGCAATTTTATCTTACAGCTATATGACAGGGAAGACCCACCATGTCTGGTTACCTACCAAATCAGAATCTGCACCCTTCACGCCACCTTTACTCCCCACAACTGTTTCCGAATGGAGTTCTCTCTTACAGATGATTTCTGACGTTTTCAGAATGAACTGCACATTTGTGAAGATGTTTGGATACTTATAGTAGGATGCTTCCGAGAAATAAAGTGCTGTTGGGAGAAAAAAAAATCATGTGTGAGAAATATCTTATTACTACCTTGCATTGTGTTCCGTTTGTCTTTTAGCTATTAGGGGGCAATCAAAATCAGTACTTCTGAGCCACTACTCTTTGCCCTAAACTAGTTAAAATTTCTAATGGTATGTGTGTCCCCTGGTGGTGAGGGAGAAAACTACACCTTAAATAAATCACATCCGAGGCTTTGTAATTCAGAGTAGTTTTGTGCGATGGCTCCTCAATGTACAATTAAATAACATATTCGCCCCCTCTCGGCAGCCATTAATTATAGCATCTCCTTTTAGGAGTAGAACTTTGTGAGATTTCCCCAGTGGTCATCCCAAAACATACACACGTGAGCAACACTAAATGGGTTCAGCATCCTCTCCTGATACGTAAGCGCGCGGATGCAATTAAAGGAGAAGAGGTCATTAATTTGAAAAGGAGTCTAGAGAATTGGAGGGCAGAAAAGGGGTGAAATGATATAAGTATAGTTCTCAGCTATGAAATCCTTGACCTTGGACTTCCCGCAGGGCAGGGAATCTGGACTGCTCTTCATTCTCAAGAGGGAGGGGGAATGGAGTAGGGGGAAGGGGGAGAGGGGCAGGGGAGTGGGGGAAAAGGCAATGTGTGGGAGGAGGGGAAGGGAAATGGGAAATGGGGAGGAGGTGGAAATTTTTTTTTCAACAACTAAAAAAAATAAAATAAACAAAAAAAATAAAGATAAAAAATGTTTAATTAAAACATGTATATGGTTTAACATATTATGCATATTACATATTATAACATACAACTATCTGTTGCATGTGGTATATGTTAATGCATACATATGGCTACTACTCAGTTTTTCCCCGGGGATGAGCTCCCTGATAGATTATCCAGTCGCAGGTGGTCAGCCCTAAACATATTTATATACGAGCAACATTGGGTTTTTATGTGGGTTGTGACACCCCAGCACACCCTCGGTGTTCTTAGCTTTGTTGGTCACCTACATCTTACTCCTCGCTTGTGTGTGATGGTCAAGTTCACTGTTGCATTTTTCCAAATCTTGACCATATTAGTCAATATAAAAGCATCACTTCTTTCTAATTCTACACTTTCCTACACACGCAACCTAGAACGGATTAACTAAAATTAGCTACTCTGCCCCATGGCATCCCCAGTGCAATCATTTCCATTTTCAATATCCACTCCTCAACAGTTTCTTCTTCTCAGCATGTAAGTGGATGTAGATCATAATGTGTTGAATTGCAGGGCAAGGGTATTTCTTTTTAAAAAAAAATATTTATTTATTTATTCATTATGGATACAATATTCTGTCTGTGTGTATGCCTACAGGCCAGAAGAGGGCACCAGACCTCATTACAGATGGTTGTAAACCACCATGTGGTTGCCGGGAATTGAACTCAGGACCTTTGGAAGAACAGGCAATGCTCTTAAACCACTGAGCCATCTCTCCAGCCCACAAAGGGCATTTCTTCCTTTGAGTGTCAATCAAAACAATTAAAAGGACACTGCTCTGCTTTATGTACGCCTAAAATATTCTGCCGTGCAACCATATTGAGATGGTCCAGAACTCTCTTCCCTCCCTATTCCAGTTCAGCATCTACAGCGCCAATAGACGCAATTTAGAATTTAGCTTCGTTGCTTTCTAGTTTGCTTTGACAGCTGTGGTAACAAGTGAGAAAACTGAGTCTCAGTCTTAACCATACACTTGGGAAGAAAACAAAACAGCTGCTCCCAGAAGGCTGGAGGTGGGTGGGGAGAAGAACGGGAAAAGCAAGGTGGTGGCGGAAGAACACGAGGTTAGGTCCCGGACATCTGTGGCACAGGCCGTGACTACAGTTTCATAAGAATTCTGAGTTCATTCGGATTCCGAAGGTACTGGATTTTTAAATGTTCTCGCCACAAGAAATTCTAAGTTTCTAAGGGAAAACAAACACTGAAGAAAGGCTGCCTGGCCCAGAGGGCATCATTGCAGGTATTACTCTTCATGAAACATAAACCAGCTTCTGCTCTTTATAGTGACAGTCATCTTAAAATGCAGCATAAAAAATTTATAAGTATAAAATAAAAAATATTCTACCGTATAAATATGGCTGTAGCCTAAGTAAATGTTGTTTAAAACTTTCTAGGTGGCCATGCAGGAAAAATACAAAAAGCCGTAAGAAGATCAAATAGCCAATCTGTCAAGAGAGAAAAGAAAAAAACATTGTTTGTATCACACCAATAAATGCTTAAAAACCGTAGAGAAGGATGAGCCACTTTATTATTACATTTACTTTTAGATAAAACAATTTCAAACTCAGTTGATAGTTTGTGCTTTTGAAATAACTTTAAAACGTTTATGTCAAGATTGCAAGCCTGGTTCAGCCAAAAGAACTTGAATCAATAGTCTCCACCCTTTCTCAAGTGGCCCACGCTGGGTGTTGATTCATTCTGTATCCTTCAGAGCAACATTGTTTTTCCAAATTGTAGATCATACTCCTTAAGTAACTCATGAAATGAATTTACAGGGTTTTATATAAAAATAAAATCCATGAGAAGAGAAAGTACCATAATCTATTTCCCAGTTCCCTTTATTTCAGTATATTGGAATCCGTACATTGTGTATGTACAGATCACAGTGGGTTATATATTTCTTCCTATGACTCTACTGAAACAGTTTGAAATAGAGACTTGGGGAATGCTGAGAAATATTCTGCTCTTCATAGTATACCGCCCCCATCTCCTTATAAAAAAAAAAAACAACTTTATCATGTCACACAGTAAACACTGCAAACACCGGGGCTATCTTGCTTTGTATTTTCATATTTGTATGGAAGCACAATACAAAATTTTTATTTGTAGCACACATATATTAAACTAATAGGGTTTTTTATATTATTCTTTACACTTTCAGAAGAATGCTTCAAAAATTAAAATTCCACATTTAGAAAATAGAAAAAAGGAAAGACTGTGCACACAATTTGAAATTGAGGCAATGTTCCAGAATCGTATATTACTTATTTAATCAGAATTTAATTATTCCACTAAATGAGGAACAAAATGGAAAAGATGGAGATAGGGAGTGTTTCTGGCAATACTACTGCAATAGCATTGAAGACCAACTTGAGAAAACTGCTTTCCAGTCAAAAGACTCTGCCTCTGAGTGGTGACAGGTCACTGCCTCATCCCTTAAGATCTGGTGTCATTGGGATGGCCAATCATTTGGTCAAGGAAGGGACACCCCCTCAGGAAGGCAAGTTCACCATAAGTCATGTTGAAGAAATTGGAGGAATGATTAACCCTACAGGATAATGTAATAATCCCAAAGATTCAAGGAAAAGACCACTGACCCAAACCATCATGACCAAATTAATTCAAGCAATTAATTAAAGCAACCTTTTTTTTATTTGTGTACACAGGCTGTCTCCCCCGAAAGTGAGGTTCAAGAGGTCATCACCATGATGTGAGATGTGAAAAAAGATAAATCCTTATAACTCAGAGGTAGAAGGTTTCCAAATGGCGAATTGGTGTGCAAAATAGGTGGGAGCAGAATATAAGCATACCAAAAGTTAGTCATAACAACCTCCTAAAGCAAAGACATGATTGCAAGGTGGTCATAACAAGGTAGTCAGAACAGCAGGTAGTAATAGAAATCTTCTGAAATGAAGGTAAGGAAGTGATATGTGCAATATTATATACATTCTCTCATGTGACTGTAGTATATTTTTAATTTGGTCTTTATATGCCCATTATTGTTATATAGAAATATGATTGGTTTCTTATGTCCTATTAATTTGCTGCATATACATATTAATTTGCTGCATATATGTGTTATGTCATCTCATTGGGACTATCTACATAATAATATGGTCTACAATACAAAATATTTTTGTCTTCTTTCTCAACCTTTTATTTATGCCTCCTAGTTTATTGCAATAGTGTTGTTTCTCCTTGAGTCTTTGGGATTAACAATCTACATCTAAACTCTGATCTGTTTCCATATTTTCTGTTATAAACATGTATCCATAAAGAGCAGTTTGACAAACACAACATATAATCTTTTTAAACATCATTGTAATCTCACCATGCCAACAGAACACGTAATGCTTTTCTTCTATTCAGAAATTAGGTCTTTGCTTGGGCAGTCTCTAGTATGCTTTCTGACCTGCCACCTTTTCCCTCTGAAGCTTTCAGAAAGCTCCAAGACTAGGGTGATGTAGGTGGGTCTTCTTTCAATGTGTTGCTTTCATTGGTTAATTAATAAAGAAACTGCTTGGCCCGATAGGTCAGAACATAGGTGGGTGGAGTAGACAGAACAGAATGCTGGGAGGAAGAAGGCAGTGAGGCAGACGCTATAGCTCTCCTCTCCAAGATAGACACAGGTTAAGCTCCTTCCTGGTAAGCCACCACCTCATGGTGCTACACAGATTATTAGAAATGGGTTAATCAAGATGTGAGAATTAGCCAGTAAGAGGCTAGAACTAATGGGCCAAGCAGTGTTAAAAGAATACAGTTTCCATGTAATTATTTTGAGTAAAGCTAGCCGGTGGCTGGGAGCCAGGTGACAGGAAGTGGCCCGCTGCTCCTCACTACACTAGGGTCATGGGGATAAAATACAGCCATCTCCCCAAAGCTGCCTAATGGTGGGTAGATGAAGGAAGAGTCCCGCATAGACAAAGCTACATACATACACAGTTTGCTCACTCAATTCCACTTGTTTTATAGACATGCTGCGTGCACTGTGATCTTAAGGAAATCTTTCTAACCTCTCCTTTTTTGTAATAATAAAACCATTACTTAAACTTAATTTATTTGCAATAAAAACACTAGTTATTCTTAAATTTATTTTTTATAATAAATTTTTTCCCAGGTAAACTGCAGCTATTACAAACACTGGAAGCATTGGATGAGGGGCTTTACAAAGCATAACCCATATGATGGTGGCTCTGTTAAGTCACTCTAGAACGACAGTCTGCTGACAAGATTACTCACCTCGAGTTATTTCTCAGAAGTTTTAAATAAAGGACATAGCATTAAGAATCCCTGAAAGAAGGGGCTAGAGAGATAGTTCAGTGGCTGAGCTTATGTTGCTCATGTAGAGGAGTTGGGTTCAGTTCCCATCACCTACATGGAAGCCCACAACTAGAGTCTACACACACACACATACACACACACACATACACACATATGCAGGCACACACATATGTACAAGCCAAAGATCCATATACTTAAAAGTAAATAAATTTTCTTTTTAACCCTTAAAAAAATCTATCTATGCATACTTAGAAGAACAGCATGACGATTTTTTTTTCTTTTTGTGGATTTTTCGAGACAGGGTTTCTCCGTAGCTTTTTTGGTTCCTGTCCTGGAACTAGCTCTTGTAGACCAGGCTGGCCTCGAACTCACAGAGATCCGCCTGTCACTGCCTCCCGAGTGCTGGGATTAAAGGCGTGCGCCACCACCGCCCGGCTCAGCATGACGATTTTTAACTAATTATATTGTTACACAGTTAGTGAAATTCTGTTTTCTCTAACTATTTCAGCTGTCAACAGCACTTCAGCGGCTCCTCTCAAGGATATGGCGTTATCCTCGGATATGCCCGTGCCCTGGCTGCTCCCGAGGCAGATAGCACCGTAGTTTCCTACTGCTTACGTTCAGAACGATTAAAACACTTTCTCAAATTAAAAACGTACCTTCACTAGCTTTATCTCAACAGCATATAAAAATCCCTTCAGGAATGCATCACAACAGAGTCGATATAGAACTGATTCCGCCAGGAAAAAAAGGGCAGGCAGCTGATCGTAATCAAAAGGAACGTGGTCCAAGGAGGCGTGGAGCATGTTTAAAGCTTCTGGAACATCAACAACGTGAAATTTTGTCACGGAAAAGTTAATCGTGCCTTACTATTCATTATACTTACACCTTACAATTCATTCTTTGTCCTTCAGATTCTGGGATTCTGCTGCCCCCATAAATGCTTGACACCCTTCCCAAGGAGATGCACCCCAAACCTCAACAGGCCTAGTGACTACGTCAATCAATAGAACCCAGAAGAAATGACAGTGGGTGATTTCCAAGGCCAAAACCCCAAAAGAAACACAGTCCCTTCCCCACCTCCCTTTTCCCCTCTTTGCCTTTCCCCTTCTCACAGACACCCATGAGGCTGCTATCTGTGGTAGACCACAAGACCGACCTCCCTCCCACAAAATCTGGTAAACGTCCAAAAGAGTTGGCAGTGCCGGAATGAGGGACTATAAAAACAAACTAAGTGAGCTCTCAGGCAGCATTACAAATCCCCGTTTACATCGGAAATATCCTCTGACCTTAGCAGTTAACATCCCCAAGCTCATTTTAGAAGGCGTACACATAACATTTAGTTTAACGACAGAAGGAATTATATCCCCTTAAAAGTAATGCTACTTAATTTCCTTTTTAGATTGGGTAGAGAGGTTGCTCGAAAGGACCCGTATAAGTGAGAAGTAAAAAATGAAAAGGTTATGAGCAACACTTCCTGTTCTAAAGCAGAAAGAAATAAGGCCAAGTCAATGCCATTTGATTTATGTTTCATAAGTCAGAATATAAAGTGCAAAACCTCCTTTATCTAGGTGCCAGATCTTGGTGGACTTATTCAAAGACAGTGTACAGTGACTTTTACATGAATTGCCAATTTTAGGGGAAAGATATAAAGACTATACTGAGAAAAAGCTTTTAAAAGCCATTTTGTAATTTTAAAGTTTAATAGTCAAAGTCGTAAGTTCAGAATTCCAAAGAGCTTTTATAATGACACGTCATGAGATATTCTGATGGAGAATTTACAAAGCATGCTTCAAATTTACTAAAAATTTACTTCAGATTCTCAAATCATCTCCTTGTGGCTCTACAAACACTTGGGGAGCATCCGCAATTGGCTCGGCACACGCACATACCGTCCTGGATCTCCCCTTTGCACTGAGCCAGGTAGATGACCTCTGCCCACGCAGTCGGAAGGTGCACGTGCTTCCCGGTGCCCAGCGTCTTGAGACCCAACTTTCTCTGTGATGGAAAAGCAAATGAAGAGAACAATAAACGGAAATGTGTATTCCTTTGTTGGTTTGCTTTATGGCCTCTTTTTTATACTCTGAAAGCCATTCTTTAACACCAATATCATGTGACTGCAATTATTTTTCTCTTAAGGAGAACCTCCTCATCAAAACTATTTGGTTAAAAACTTCACATTTAATTGATGTTAATATTTTAGCTCTACCTACTTGCAGTCAAAGGTAGCTGTCTGTACCCACCTCCTTACTTTTTCTCTCAATATTACACAAAATTACCCATCATTTACCGACTACAAAACAACGTTTACTTGCAGAGAAACCATGAAACTGACCCTTACCTTACACCTGAGAAGGAGTCTTCTAGCTTGTTCCAGCAATTCTTCCTGCTCTACTGGATTCTGTGTGTGGTTGAATTTCAATATGAACTCTTTGGTGATTGAAAATGACGGCCTGTGCGGAAAAGCAATAATTATAGCTGTTGTTTTCAAATTTTAATTCATCATCCTCTAGTGGGTGAGCTGTTCTAGGAAAAGTACTTTACCTTTTTTAATTATAATGTTTCACAGACAAACAAGATCAGTAACATCAAAGATCCCCGAGCACATCACCCAGATTTACTGAGAAACAAATTCTCATTTTCAAAGGCATTTGTCTTGTGGGAAAGAAAAAAAAAATTCCTGAAATGGTTGCCAGCAGTCTCTTGGATATTTCCTTCACTGGTAAAGTCGAGCACAGCTTCAGTTATGCTGAAGGCTGATTTATCTCCTCACATCAATCAGTGTTGGTCCCACTTAAGCTAACTCTGTATTCCCTCCGTGTGGGTTCATTACAACTATGGCTAAAGGAAGTGTCAAGGGAGAAAAGGTACATGGAGCAAAACCAGCTGGAGTAACCAGGGTGACGGTGCATGAGGGAGATGCCATTACAGGGCTTCTTCTAGAGAGTGGCAGGCCTTAGGGCCCTTCCCAAGGCTGCTCTGTGATCAGCTGAGAGCTGGAGAGGAGGAAGTGGGGCACATCTACAGCGATAGTCACCCATGTGGTTAGACAAGAGATAATGATGGTTCCGACCAGGACCGCAGTGATGGAAGGAAAGAGAAGAGATTGGATAATGTAAACACTTAACTTTGGGCTGACCGAAGAGTTGTCCACTAGGCTTAAGAAAGGAGTCATGATTAAACTGTCTCACTGAAAGGACAGAACTGCTACTTACTGAAGGGATGAAATCTGCTAGGGTTACATACGTGACATAAGGGGTAGAGAATAAGTTCAGGATGGGACAGGTGTTGAGACCACAGCAGTCAGACAAGTGGAGATGGGAGAGTAAGCATCTGGGTATAGAAATTTCAATTATAGAATGAAGATTCAAATCAGATAAGTCTATTGTACAATGTCAATACACATCAACGTGGTGGGATATTGGTTTACACGGCGTGAAGACGTGTTTTGCCTCACCTGCCTAAGATGCCTTCTGATTGGTTTAATAAAGAGCTGGGCAGGAAAGAGTAGGCGGGACTTCCGGGCAGAGAGGGGACATGAGGGTTAGAATCTGGCTCAGCAGGGTTTCACCAGGGAGATGCGGGACATACAGAGGGGAGGACAGGTAAAGAGCCAAACGGCAGGATGTAGGTGACTAGACACAGGTTCGTTTAAGTTACAAAAGTTAGTGGGAGCAAGCCTAAAGCTAAAGGCCAAGCTTTTGTAATTAAGTCTCTGTGTCTTTATGTGGGTGCTGGTGAGATAAAGAAAGCCTGACAAGAAAAACCTACAACGTGTCAATACCTAGGCTCGTACGAAAACCCTGTTCCAGCCCTCTGGGCTACTGTCATTTGATTGGTACTAGAATTATTGTTCTGTCTGGCTAGCTGCTTCAGGATGGTGGAGAATGTAGTAAGATGAATGAAGCTATGATTGGGGGCCCTCCGTCGCACTTTCTGGCTGTGAAGTGACTTTCTTGGTCAGAAGCAATACTGTGTAGTCTACCCTAATGGTAGATAAGGCATTCTCTAAGTCCTCGGATGGTGGTCTCGGTAGAAGCATTAATATAGTGAAAATGGCCATTCAAACAAAAGCAATCTACAGGCTCCATGCAATTCTAACATAGTTCTTCAAGATATTGGAAAAAAAACTATCTCAACTTCATATAAAAATACAAAAAAGTATAGCTAAAACAATCTTGAATAATAAAAGAATTGCTGGAGGTATCACCATCCCTAATCTCAAATCACACTACAGAAGATTGCACTCCACCTTCAAAAAATTTATATTAGACAAATAGAATGGCTGGGCATAGAAGAATGCAAATAGATCCATACTTATCACCTTGCACAAAACTCAACTTCAAATGGATTGAGGACTTCAACATAAAACTAGATATTCTGAACCTGATAGAAGTGAAAGTGGGGAGTAGCCTTGAACTCACTGGCACAGGAAAAGACTTTCTGAACAGACCACCAACAGCACAAGTGCTAACACCAACAATTAATAACTGGGACCTCATGAAGCTGACAAGATTTTGCATGGGAAAGGATACTATTATTCAGGCAAAGCAGCAGATGACAGAATGAGAAAAGATTCTAACTAATTTCACCTCCAATAGACAGTTACCTAAAATATACAAAGAGCTAAAACACGTACTATCAGTTAAACAAATAAACCAGTTTTAAAAGGGGAGTACAAACTAAGAAATTTCTCAAATGATGAAATACAAATAGTTGACAAACAAAGAAATGGTCAACATCCTTAGCCTTCAAGAAAATGTAAATTAAAACTACTGTGAGATTTCATCTTACCCCAGTCAGAATGATCAAAATAAAAAAATAAACAATCTTTTAAAAAATGAGAGCTAACACTAGTGTTGATGTAGGAAAAGAGAAACACTTTTCATAAATGGTAAGAGTCCAAACTGTATAGCCACTGTGGAAATCAATGTAGCAGTTTAATGGATCTACCTCAACATCCAGTTACACCACTCTTGAACATATACCCAAAGGACTTTACATCCAACTACAGAGATACTTCCTCATCCGTGTTCTATGATGATCTTTTTCATAATAGCTAGGAATTGGAAGCAGCCTAGATATTAGGAAGAGGGCTCTCCTTTGCTGCTAACCTATTTTCTACAGATAGATTCAGGGCAAGAAAGAGTCATTGTATGCAGTTGTGTGTTGACTAGTGATTCCACCAAGCTCCAGTAGATAATTTCAATCAAATCGTCACAGAAATGACCCCACTGAAAGCAAATGAGTCACACAACAAAACCAGAAACCATGAATCTGGGAAAAGGACAGGGTGGAGGTGGTAGGGATGAGAGGGGGATAAGAGAAGGCTTTGGGGGGAGAGAATGCATTATATACATGTAAGAAATTATCAAGAACTAATTTAATCATCAAAAAGAAAGAAAAAGAAAAAAAAGTCTGGCAAGCACTGTGGAAAGCACCATGTGCCAGAGTCACAAAACTTGGAGAAACCAAGTAGGTGCTCGCCTGAACGTTTTTATCCCTCTTGGCGAGCTTTCACAGAGCTCACCATGACTCTTCCCCAACTGTGAACCCAGCTGTAACAATGATGGCCTGGCAAGACACACCCACTGGTGGAATAGTTGCATGAACATCATAGAAGAAGTCCACTACTTCCTGATCAGATTTAATCACTAATCCATAAGATAAAAACCAGATCTTACACTATTGTTGGGTCAGGGGCCTGTAGCTAGACAGGCCATCGGACCCAGGGATGATGCTACTACTCTTGTTCTGCTAAACAGTTATCATTTAAGCCAACTGATGCTGTACTGCTACACCTACATGATAATGCATTTATTTTCTTAGCCATCATTAGAAAGGCTTCTTTTAGCAGTAGATGATGATGAATACAAAGTCCTACAACCCATCAAGGTGCAGGGAATAAATGATTGCAGAATGTTCAACCCTTAATGAGACATCTGTATCACAACCCCACCAAAGGCTCAGGGATCACTGTGTAAGAGGGGGTCAGGGGAGTGGGTGACTGCAGGGGAACGATGTTTTGTGGACAGAGCAAGACAATTAAACAGATGGGCTCACAATGATAGTGACAACACACACAAGACCTGTGCAAACTCACACCACACCAAATCCCAGCTCCGAGAAGAGGAGTGGGCGTGCTAACCAGGATGGCTGCTGGAAGAGGGAAAGTCGGGTTTCTCTGAGAGTGCAGCCCCTGACAGGCTGAGTGTGCTCCAGTAGAAGACCACAGAGCCCAGAATAGATGGGCAGCACCAACGGGATCTAATGAGTCTCAAGAAAGAGAGAGAGAACACAAAGTTGGGTGGGTGGTGAGAAGGACTGGTCCTGGGGGGTTAGAGGAGGGTGATTATGATCGAAGCACATTGTATGAAATTCTCAACGAGTCAATAAAAATGAGAACAAATAAAATATGGATGCTCTGATAAATAAACCAATCCTTCTTTTAAAAATAAGGAGGGGAATATACAAACTAAATATTTACACACTCTTTGCATGTATGTTTGTCTTAACGTAACAGTTTTTTTTTTCACTGCTACACTGAGTGTGAACACACATTAAATTTTCCTGGGTATACACAATTGTGTTTCTCCTTTATTGTTTAAGAATTTTCTCTTAATGTGAAAACAAAATGTGAAAGAATTTTCTCTTAGACAGAAGGTAGCCTGGAATCTTGGGAGGTGTTTAGACTGTGAGGTAGTGTTAGAATTTTATTTCTGACGTGATTGGAAGGGAGTGCGGAGTTTAAATTAGAGCACGAAAAGATGACATTTGCGTGCCTAAAAAGAACTCTGAGGCTGCTGTTCAGAGAACAAGTGGGTGAGTGTAGAAACAGGGACCAGTGGGAGGCTGGGCACAATGACAGGAATTAGATGAGGCCAACTCGAAGGGACAAGTGATGACAGCAGCAGAGATGAAGAGAATGTACTTGGAAATATGCAATTACAAAGCCTCAAGAACTCATCTAAGGTCTAGCTGTAAGATCACAGAAATATGTTCCGTGTTTTAATACTGATGCAGCTATCTAATATTCATGGCTGTAGCTTGAGTTTCTCTATATTGTTATGTATGTATGTATGTATGTGTATGTTATTAATATATATTATCCATTGTCATTAATTAAATATAGATTAACATATATAAATTTGCCTAATGAACATCTGGTATTTACTTTATATATGCTGATTAAAATGTACAGAGTGTACATTGTATTATAAAAAGAAAAAGAAGGCTTAAATATCACACTGAAGTGCATATGTTTCAAAGTAAAAAAAAAAAACAATATTTAAAACAAGCGGCAACTCAGCCAGGCGGTGGTGGTGCATGCCTTTAATCCCAGCACTCAGGAGGCAGAGGCAGGAAGATCTCTGTGAATGAATTTGAGGCCAGCCTGGTCTACAGAGAGAGTTTCAAGACAGCCAGGGCTACACAACACAGTGAAACCCTGTCTTGAAAAAAACCAAAAAATTAATTAGTCAATGTATTAATTAAATAAATAAATAAGTTGCACCTCAATCTCCTGGGGCTCTTTTTGTAGTATCACTCAGAATCATCTGTAGAAGTTTGCAACATATATGTCTTCATAAAAAAACAATATTAATGAACTTGAAAAGATTTCCCTCATACCAAACATGGACACCCCCAAGTATACCTATAAACATACTACCCAAGGTTTTAAATATAAATTTAAATTTTATTTTCTGAAATTAAATATGTTACTTTGACTTCCTCATAAACTCAGAGATGCATTTCTTTCTAAAGCAACAGAAAGTCCTGGGATTAAAAATAACAGCTAATTCAAATTCATGTGCTTAGAACATCTTATAAACAATTTTATTTTGTCCATTATTTTTCAGTGCAGGTTGTGGCTGTAATGCTCCATTGGGAATATGCAAAGTTAATAATTTCTTACTTTCAGTACAGATATTGAATTCCCTAATTGATCTCCCACAGATTATGTTAATAAATATTAAACAGGTGATAAATACAGCTATTTTTAACTATTTCTTTCCCATTGAAAATAGAACAAATTAACCCTTCTACTAATAATATATAATATAAGCATATAATATATAATAAGCCACAGGAGGAATGGTAAAAGATTTGTACAGGCATTTAAAAAATAAAATATAATTTAGCTTCCTACATTCCAATTTCTTCAAAATATCAAAGGATTTCACAAAGATAAACTCAATCTATTCCAGGAATGAAACGTACAATCTTGTTTAACAGGCAGCCCACAAAGACCATCGTTTAAATTTTACATAGAAAGCAAACACACTAAAGTCTCCTGGTTGCATAGATACCTAATCCAAGCTGACTATTTATATCAACAGCAATTCAGTTCATTCATAAGAACGTAATGAAGATTATGCTAGCTCCAAGGAGAGCTAGCTGAAGAATGAGAACCGGCGTCGGGAAGCTGGCAGTCTGGGAAAGAAACATGGTGCTTGATATGCTCTAACTGTTCTGTCGCTGGACGAGACACCATGACCGTGGCAACTCTTATAAGAAAAAGCATTTATTTGAGGGCTTGTTTACAGTGTCAGAGGGCTGGACTCCGTGACCGTCATGGCAGGGAATGTGGCGGCAGGCCGGCAGGCATGATGCTGACAGACAGGCGCATGACAAAAAGTTAACAGAGAGTAGTGCGAGCTTTTGAAATCTAAAGTGCACCCCCAGCGACACCCCTCCTCCCATGGGGCTACACCTAACCCTTCACAAAATAATTCTACCTACTAGGGACCAAGCACTCAGACCTGCACGCCGGTACGGGCTGTTAGCATTCAAACCACACCATACTGCACAACATTTCGCTTAACGAGATGAGACATACTAGGAAAGAGTAGTGAAATGCCATGAGAATTTACCACCCTCTGGTGACCCACTATAGGTGAGCTGCAGTTTCCCATCTATTGAAACAGAGACCCTCTCTCCCAGGAATTTAAAACGCAGTAGCCCAGAACACCTGCACGTTTGCTGGCATAAACCTGGTGCTGGGTAAGTTATAAACATGACTATTTTCCGTCGACAATTCAGGAAAAGCCTGGTGCTTGAACTTGCACACCCACGGTAGGACAGGGTCTGGAGGACTGAAGAGCAGACACTGTCCAGTCCCAACCCTTTCTCTGCTACTTCCGGTTCAGAGTCGCACAGCGGAGAGAGATTGGGCAGAAGCCAAGGGAAACCATGTGAAATCAAGCTAAAATCTAGAAAGCTAAACCCAAAAGGCTTGAGGTCTAAGGGGGAAAAGGAGATTGTGAGCTGGGCACGCAGATGGGCTCGAGGTTTTTAGCCTGCATGGGATGAGAACACCATGAGAAGCAGACAGGAAGAACTTAGGCAGGTTATTTATACTACTCAAGATGTGCCTGGTTTGTTTTGTTCCTATGAGACAGCCATACATTATATTCATGAGGCAGGCATTGAAAAGGAGATAAAAACCCGCAAGTAAAAATCTAATTTCCCCTCTGCGTCAGTGATAGTTAAAGCCAAGACATTTCAAGTAGAAAATTCCTAAGAGGAAAACAAAAGCCAAGAGGAGATGTGTGAATGAATCCAAGAGAGAAAAAAAAATAGAATAAAAATGACAAAAAGCTATCTAGGAGACTAGCAAGTAGGATTCAAGGCGTATGTAAATTGACAGAGAAAACTGTTATTCAAAATGCCTGCTGACTGGTGTTCCCTATTTGGCCCATATGTCTGCACCCTCTGGCCACTGTTGAATGAATCTCACTTGAACTGGCCCAGTCCAATCCTTTCTCCAGAAACTTTAAAGGATTGGCTGAACATAGATTTAGGTTACCCCAAATCCCATGTTCCAATGTGGAAGCAGTTTCATGAAGTTTTATAGTTTTACAGAAGCGAGAAAGTACATTAATCAAGACAAATTTCAAATACATTGGTGGTGCACTAACAGGTACAGGAAGATGGGGAAGCTTTTCTATGGGCCCACGATGTTCTCTGAGCTTTGGGGTTGGTAGAAGCTAAGTGTCTGCTGAGCTCTAAGATTCCACTATTCTTCTAGTCACAGGGGGCTAGTTCTGATGCAGGGGTGAACAACGCGCAGCTGTCCTGAGGCAAGAACTAGGCTAAGATACAGTAAGTAGCCTTCGAACCTGCAACATAACACCTCTACACAGAACTGGAATTCTAGTCAGTATATCATCTATGAAGATACAGCTTCTTCAAAAAATATCAAATGGAAAAAGAAGAAAGCATATGTAACAAATGGAGCTGGCATAACTGGATATCAACATGTAGAATGAAAATAGACCCATATCTATTACCATGCCGAAAACTCAAGACCAAATGGATCAAAGACCTCAACATAAAGCCAGCCACAGTGAACCTCATAGAAGAGAAAGTGGGAAGTACACTTGAATGCATTGGCACAGGAGACCACTTCCTAAATAAAACCCCAGCAGTCAGACACTGAGAGGAACAATTAATAAATGGGACCTCCTGAAACTGAAAAGCTTCTGTAAAGCAAAGGACATGGTCAACAATACAAAATGACAGCCTACAGAATGGGAAAAGATTTTAACTAACCTCACATCAGACAGAGGTCTGATCTCCAAAATATACAAAGAACTCAAGAAATTGGTCACCAAAAGAACACATAATCCAATAAAAAAAAATGGAGTACAGACCTAAACAGAGAACTCTGAACAGAGGAATCTAAAATGGCTGAAAGACACTTAAGCAAATGTTCAACATCCTTAGTCATTAGAGAAATGCAAATCAAAACAACTCTGAGATTCCATCTTATACCTGTAAAAATGGCCAAGATCAAAAACACTGATGACAACTTATGCTGGAGAGGTTCTGGGGAAAAGGGAACACTTCTACATTGCTGGTGGGAATGCAAGCTGGTACAACCCCTTTTGGATGTCAATGTGGCGATTTCTTAGAAAATTAAGAAACACCCTTCCTCAAGACCCAGTAATACCACTTTTGGGTATATATCCAAGGATGCTCAATCGTGCCACAAGGACATGTGCTCAACTATGTTCATAGTAGCTTTGTTTGTCATAGCCAGAACCTGGACACAAGCTAAATGCTCCTCAACTAAAGAATGGATATTATATTATATAATGTTTGTGTATTGATATATATTTGCCATATTGCAATGTATATTTGTACAGTGTTTATATTTGGAGGTCATTATCCTCATTTATTACACAGTTGTTTATTGTCTTAGTCTTTAAGTTAGATAGATATTGAGAATTATATAGATAAATAGTCATCTAAGTTTGTCATTTATAATTAGACTAATCAGGTTCTCTAGATATATAGAGATTATACTCAGTATAGATTGAGATTATACTCAGTATAGATAGATAATCTTCGACCTCTTCAAAGAGCTGTAGAAAATGGCCTTTAATCTAACTCAGAGTTTCGTGATAGTGAGACACAATTGCTCCTGGCAACACCGCTCTATTCCCGAGAGAATGTTGAGCACCAAAGACACTCCATCTGGAGCCTTTCTATTTGGCAGAACTGGCCTTTGGGCAAAGAAATGCCCATACCTCAACCACTGGCAGAGATACAGAGCGTGCATCAATGGATAAAACAGGACTGTCATATCCTGCCAAGACAGGGTAAGATAGTTTTGAAAAGTTCCTTGCCTTTAATAATGGTATGTCAGTTATGTTCGGCCTTAGCCAAAATTGGTTGACTCAACGTTGCAAACGAGACTTTGGGTGATTGCCCAGGTAGTCAGTTGTCTCTGTCAATTGTTGCACATTTTGGATATATCTCGTTTGTTGAGTAGTGTTTATTCCCTTCTCAGATCTTTGACGGAGTTGAAGATTATATAATTGTAGTTACTCTCTACATTATTTGGATTCCTTGAGATAGAATGTTTAGCAAAGCTTTTGTTCTCAATATTGTTTGTTATATTTATTATTTGTTGTTATTGTATACAGTTGTATTTGGTTTGGTTCTGTCTTATTTAGACAAAAAGGGGAGATGTAGGGATAAGTCCCGCCCCTTGGGGGGCGTGTTCGCCTCGGGCTAATGTCTGCCTATAAATTTGGCAAGGTGCTCCCAGCCGCTGCTTCTGCTTTCCTGGTCTCCACGGGAACGGTGGTTCTGTAAGTCTATTTCTACATTAAAACTATATATATTTTTACAATCTGTCTGCATTCGTTTACGCCGCTACAGGGACCTTAGGCGAGGGTTGAAGGGGGGGAGAGGAGAAGCAGAAAGGGGAGAGAGAAAAATGTAAAGCTCAATAAAAAATCAATATAAAAAGAAAAAAAAGGTAAATTCTTTAAAAAGACAGAATAAAAATAAATAAACCATGTAAAGATGGAATATAAAAAATGGAAAATACACAGAGTCTGGATTATATATTATTGTGTTTTCTTTGAATTTCCTGACTGCAGAGAGATATTTGATTCTGGAGACTGCTAAGTTAAACTGACATACATATATTTTAAAGGCATCTTGACTTCAAAATTTGAGTCTAAGAATATATTACTTTGGAAAAGAGTAATATATTACAAATAATATTACAAAGTCTCTTCTGAGATTCATGTAATCTCTTAACTGTAATCCCCTATAAAATCAAAATCAAAAAGCAGATCACATACTTCCAACATATGTCACAGGCTATATATTACTATTCCAGAACATAGTGAAGAGAGCATAGTATAAAATTCCTGGACCAGAGCAATACTAAAAACCAGCTAGGAAGTCGGGCAGTGGTGGTGCATGCCTTTAATCCCAGCACTCAGGAGACAGAAGCAGGCAGATCTCTGTGAGTTCGAGGCCAGCCTGACCTACAAGAGCTAGTTCCACAACAAGCTCCAAAGCTACAGAGAAACTCTGTCTCAAAAAAAAAAAAAACAGCTGAGCAAACTCCAAACTCTGCATCTCCATATCTGATGTCTGATGTCAAAATGCTCTTCAGATCTGCAGCTCTTTTTCAGCTTTTGTGAACTACAACACACTTCTTTCTCTTGGATTTTTTTCCACTCTTTATTAGTAGCTCTTCTTTGCAGGTATCCTACAACTCTGGCATCTTGGGGTCTCCTAGGTAATCCAGGCTTCACCTTCACAGCTTCACACAATGGCCCCTTTAGGCCTTCATTCAGGGAACACCCCTGACACAAGCCTGGCCTCAGCAGCTTTCCTTAGCCAAGGAAGCTCTGCTGCTTGCCAGGGCTGGAACATGGCCACTTGTTCAATTACATCTTTATCAGCTTTCTAGTTTTCATGGTTTCCTTCACTACCTAACTTTGGCTCTCTGGAACTTGTTCTGTAGACCAAGCTGGTGTCAAACTCAGTGATTCACCAGTCTCTGCTTCCCCAGTGCTGAGATTAAATGTGTGTACCATCACACCTGGCTCTAAGATTTAACTCCTTGAACACAAGACTTTGTTGAGTTCTACTTCATGGTATCTCTTTTTTCCTCACATTGTACATTTTGGAGATGCCATGTAGCTACCAAAGGAGAAAGACACCGGAACCTTACCTGTAGGCCACAACCTCGTGGTAATACATAGATTAATAAAATGGGTTAATTTAAGACATAAGAGCTAGGTAGAAATACATCTAAGCCATTGGCCAAGCAGTGTTATAATTAATATAGTTTCTGTGTAATTATTTGGGTTTGGGGAGCCTGGAAACTCAGGCACAGTCTCTGTTTGCAAACTGGCACCCACCATCTGGGACATGGATCCACATAAGACCTAAAAATAAAATGCCTAAGAATACTTAAAAAATGGGGAGAGGGGAATTCTAGACCCACAAAAACAAGAGTCAATTGGAGCTTCTTGGTAGCCGCATATTTTCAGATAGGCTCTGTTTCTGGTGGTGAGCAGAGGAGTGGTTCCCTTAAGAGAAGGCTTCCTGACTCAGCATTAGCAGCAAAAAACGGCATGGTGTGTGCTGGCAGCAGGAATGGCTTTGGCTCTTTCGGGGGATCCTGCTACAGAGCAGTAAGTCTTTGTGAGCAGAGTGCTACAAGTTCTCAATGGCAACATAGGCCTGCTGCGTCCCTGGAGCTGGGGTGGTGAGCATGGCTTGCAGAAGTGAACACACCTCTGCCATGTTAGATGGGGCCAGAACCAACAGGCAAAGTTGCAGCCTTAGTCATAGCCACACCTGATAAGCATTTTTAGAAAATGTTCCTGGTCAAAAAATGATTATAGATAGATATGCAATAAAGATAGATTTAGACAAAAATAATGGATCACAGAGTGTTTTAAAAAATGTATGTAAGCTTAAGAAAAAAAAAGAGAGTACAGACAGTTATAAAAATAAGCAAAAATAAAACAAAGTCTTTAAAGAGACAGTAAAAATAATATAATATAAAAGAGTACTGACAGACATAGATTAAAGGAATAAAGATAATAAATATAAAAAAAAGAAATAGAGAAAAAAGCTACATAAAAATAGAAAATACACAGAGTCAGATTGTGTATATTATTGTGTTTTCTTTGAATTTCCTGACTGCAGAAAGATATTTGATTCTGGAGACTGCTAAGTTAAACTGATATACATATATTTCAAAGGCATCTTGACTTCAAAATTTGAGTCTAAGGATATGTTACTTTGGAAAAGAGATTCTGCTTTTGTTTCTACAGAGGATGGGAACTTGTGGATTCCTTCCAGGCTAATGTGGTTTTATGGAACAAGACCCCCGAAAAGGTCTCCATAAACTCTAAAAATACTTCACCAATCAGACATCAGGAAGGAGTTTAGAAAAAACTGTGCCCAAATTCCCAAAATAATTGTTTATAAATGTTTGTTTTCATTTAAAGGGGGTTAACTAGAAGTGGTTAATAGTCACAGTAAATCTCTTTCTAAAAAGGCAGGGGGGAATATGATATGGAAAAGAACACTTTACATTGGTATGGACTTTGGTTCATTGATACAAATTTAAGGTCAATTTTGTTATATGTATATTTCTACTCTTGTTTAAGGTATTATGATTATATAGCTCATTTAAAAATGTAATGTATAATTAAAATTACATATTAATAGATAGCCATCTATAATAGTCAAACTTATAGTCATGATTGTTATGTTGTCTAGATATAAAGAGATATATCTCAGATAGATAAATATTCTTCAAACCTTTCAAAGACCTATAGAGTATGGCATTTAAAATGTTTTAAGAACTTAGACTTTTCTCAACAATGAGACATGTCTGCTTCGAGCAGCATCAATTACTGCAAGAGGAAGATGGGCATCAAAGAGGCACCTTATGGAGTTTATTAGCCATTTGGGCAAGAAACTGCTCTTGCCTGAACTTTTTAATGTTTTGTTGTGTGAACTGGATATTCAGGATCCATAGAAAAATGACTGCTGAACTTTCCTAAAGGTAATATGGTCTGATGGACATTTTCATGAAGCAGGAACCCTGAAGGACCATCTCTGGGAAGAAGAAACTTTAAACATGGAGACCATGCTCAGTCTGTATAGCATGAGGCTCTTAATCTCAGGGTCATGGGTTCATGTACCACATTGGGCACCAAAGGTAGCTGGAGACTTTCCCTCTGTCCTGTCTGGTTTCGCTGGACTGATTTCTCTCCTGCCCACCAGTCCTCGCAGCCACTTATAAAATAATCATTTGGAGGTTTAATATTAATTATAATTGTTTGACCAATGGCTCAGGCTTCTTACTGACTAGCTCTCTATAAATTAACACATTTCTAATAATCTACACATCACCACATGGCTGTGGCTTACTGGTAATGCTCTGGTGTCTTACTCCTCCAGCAGCTGCTGGCTCCCCTCCCTCCCCCCCACACACACACTCTCCCTGTTTCTCTGCTTGGATTTCCCACCTAGCTATATTCTACCCTGCCATAGGCCAAAGCAGCTTCTGTATTAACCAATGGTAATAAAATATATTCACAACACACAGAGGGGCATCCCACATCCACAATGGGGGCAATTACATGCAAACTACCTCAGATAGCAATTTCAAATTATTGAATATTGCTTCTCCTAGAAATCAAAAGTGTCCACGGGATGAATGAGGTCAGCCCCTTGCTACAGCCATGATGCATGTAGGTGCAGCAGGTTCTCTAGGACAGATTAATTAACTTGAAGAAGATAAATAAGTAGTCAAGTCAGTGATATGGGGTGCACAGCAGTGTGAACACAGCGCTCCCCTGAATTGGTCAAGCTTGACTCACTGATCTTGGCCTGGGCTTCTGAGGTCAGACACCGGAAATACCTTCTGTCACACTTGACTTGTGTGAGTGACTGCAGCATCTTCACACTGTGCATGTCCAACGGGCTTTACAGTACGAAACCAGAACAAGAAGGACTCACCTTTCATATCACTTGTGATCTGATATGGTCTCTAATTCCATTTTGACATGTCTTTAGATTTTAAATTCACAATGCAGTCTTAGTAAACACTTTGACAGTGTAGGTCCTCCAACTTAATAGCTACTAGTAAGTGGAATTCTAAGCCAACATGGGAAGGAAAGGTTGTTAATACAAACTGAATTTTTAGCAAAAGACATTTAGAAGAATATTCAGAATGCTTTCCTTTCCAAGTGTTTGCTCTTGAACTTACAAACTTTCTCTTCTGAGTTTAGTAATAGTACAGGACTCTCAAGGTTGTTCTTCTGAAGCACAGTTTAAAACACCCAAACTTCTAAAGTTTAATTTCATCTATCCTCAGATGTTACTATTGATCTCAAAGAGATTTAGTTAAATGGGTAACTGTATTTGAATTCATTAACTGTATTTAAATAACAAAGACAAACTTTGCTTGAAATATTTTGCTTAAGAAAGGACGGACCTTCAGGGAAAAGTAGAAGAATCAGAGATAGGGAAGGAATTGAGGGGAGGAAATAAGGGGTAGGCTGGATCTAAATATATTATATACATGTATAAATAGTAATATATTTAATTCAACAAGAAAAGACACCCACGTACTTCATCCTTTTCATTTCTCCTATTATTCACTGGAAGCGAAATGACAAGACTGACAGGTTCATACGTGAATGATTTTCCAAAACTACTGATACACATATCCACAGGACAGAGAACCCAGAAATACCTTTGTGTGCTTACAGTCTAATGATTTTTCACAAAGATACCAAGAACATATATTGAAGAAATGACAGATTCTCCATAAACAGTACTGGGAAAACTGGACACCCCTATGCCAAAGATAAAAGTTGACTGCAAACACAGAACTAAAATCAAAATAGATCAAAGAACTAAATGCAGTACTTTGTGAGATACTGGGAGAAAATATGGAGGAAACACTGGTACACACCAAGACTTTTTGGATGACATCCCCAAAACACAGACAACAAAAGCAATAGAGATGAAATGATTACAAATTGACACAACAAAGAAAAGAATTAGAAGCTGGAAAAAGAGCCAAGAGACAGGGATAAGAGATCTGCAAAAGAGACATTTGACCAGGGCAGATATGTGCAATGTGTACAGCTCAACAATAGTAAAACTAGGCAACGTAACAACAAGATGGAGAGATGATCTGGATAGATATTCATTTTTTAAGAAAGGAAGAAACATAAATAGCCAACAAATTTGAAGAAAGAATTCTTAGCATCAGTAATAATCAGGGAAATAGAAATCCCAACCATAATAATATGCCACTTTACCCTGACAGGATGGGAATGTTTGTAGGCAAAAAATATCAGTGAAATATGAAGAAAAGTAAACTGTTTTCACTGTGGGTGAATGTAGAAACTGGAATAGTCATTATTGAAAGAGTGTCAATATTCTTAGAAACAAAGAAATAAGAGAGAAATAAGCTAAAAATAGAACTATCAGATAGCCCAGCAGTTCCAGGAGCCAAAGGAAGACCCACTTTAGAATAAATGAATAAAGAAAATATGATATAAGCACACAGTGGAATGTTAGTCTGCCATAAAAAGAATAAAATCCTGTCGTTTTCAGCAATACAATGTAACTAAGAGACATTGTACTAATTGGAGTAATATTTTATACTTTATAAATTTATATACTTTACAAATACTCTTTGAAGTATCTTTTCAGTTATATGTAGAAGCTAACATAGTTTGTCTCCTTGAATTTGAGAGTGATCATCAAGTCTATAATGGGGGAAAGGAAGGGAATAGAGAAAGATACTATCAGGTACCAATCAACAAAGAGATGGGAATAAATTCTACTGCATTACAGAATAGTAAGGTAAGTATAGCTTTAAAAATTATGTACCTCAGAAATATCATGAAGGATTCAAGGGCTACCTGTACAAAGAAATGATGAGCGTTCAGATTTGAACATTACATGCACTTCATAAAAAAAGCTATCACAATATACAATAGGTATAAAATATCAATTAAAGCAAAACTTAAATATTAAATACATGTGATTTTTCCATTGCGCATGAGGTAATCTGATGCCACAAGGAACCATCTGATGAAATCAGGAATATCACTTCTCAGAAATAAACTCACAGAAGCATAATGGAAATAACATCCAAGGAGAAAATGCAATAAGACAAGGAGCTTTCTCATTTTCTTTCCATCAGAAGGCATTATGCTGGAGAACACTAAAATTTAGACCGTTCAAGTAGAAAATTAGGTGTTAGGAACGGGGGATAAGTCAGAATATACTATTTGTCGGTAATGCATATAAACATCTCTTTTCTATATATTTGAATGTGTAAGAACCCAGAAAAAAATGGCTGTAAGAGGTAAATATTCTCTACTAATTCAACTGGTTCAAAGCCCAAAAGTGAATGTCTTGTTCTGTCAAGTAATCACTGAATCCTCTGGAAAGAGAAGAAAGATGAACTGGGACTGTAGAACATTGCTAGGAGCTTTGTTACAGAGACATTAATGTTGCAAACAACCTAGAAACACATTTGCAAAGGCAGGAGTTCAACGGATAGAAAGTGGCAAAACTGTTGTAATCAAGACAAACATTTATTTTTCGATAGAAGACCCAAGCTATGCCTTCTAGGTCAGAGTGTCTGTGCAGGAGGTCCACACTCTGTTTTCTTGCCACTTTGCTGTCCTCAACACACATCTTCCGTTCTGTGGCTCAAGGCATCTGCTCTAGCTGCCGGCGGTCACATCCTAATTCCCACTTGAAGGAAGCGACAAAATTAAATGATAACAAAACTTCTCCTAACATGGCACTTTCAGGGATCACATCCACAGTCACATTAACAGTAAAGAGATCTGAGCAATGTGTGCTTTAACGCTTCACTGTGTATCCTACAAAAAATTCTATTGATGTGAGCAAATGGGAAAACAGATCTAGGTGAGGAGCCATTGATGGAGGAAGGTCATTGGTTAAATAAAGAAACTGCCTTGGCCCTGATAGGTTAAAATTTAGATAGGCGGAGTAAACAGAACAGAATGCTAGGAGGAAGAGGAAGTGAGCTCAGACGCCATGCAGCTCTCTCCAGGGCAGACGCAATGCAGCCAGCCACCAGGTCAGACATGCTGAATCTTTCCTGGTAAGCACACCTCGTAGTGCTACATAGATTATTAGAAATGGGTTCAGAGGCTGAAACTAATGGGCCAGGCAGTGTTTAAAAGAATATAATTTGTGTGTTGTTATTTTGGGGTATAAGCTAGCCAAGCGGCCAGGAGCCGGGCTGTGGGAAGAGGCCTGCACTTCCCACAACAAGCCATTAGCAAAAATTGAGTAGGAGATCCTGCCAGTTGTCACCAGCAAGATCTGTTCTCAGATTATTGTTTTTGCTATGTAAGGCTACTTTCCAATTGTATCACCATCAAGGTAAATGTTAGACCATGGAGTGAAAGCATATACTTCATTACCCTAGCACGCTTCTGTGATCTTGACGATGTCAGTTTGGAAAGAGTGAAAAGGGAAAACTGGGACACAATGTGCTTGCTTCTACAGCTGAAAAGTTTAATGATTTTCTGAATGTGTTGGGGATATGGATTTGTGAGAAGATGAGACTACAAGAGAGTATCTCAGATCTGGAGAAAAGCTAAAGAACAGCCGTTTCAAATTGAATCCAATAGGTACAATTGGTATTGAGCACTTACTGAGACCTTAAGTTATCTGAAGTTAATTCTGGTCACCAATAAACTAGACATGCATGAGATGTATAAATAACAAGTTAGTGAGATACATATTAAGTTAGAAACATCAAGTTTCTTGTGAACCTCCTTTAAATATGACAAAATAATTTTATTTTTTTCTTACAACTATTTCCAATATCTTCTGTTGTTATATGCACTTCATTTATTTGGCCATTCCTATATTAAGCACTGGGAAACTTGAACTTTTAAATGTAATCATATTCATAAAAATGACTTTTTTTCTGCTGGCTAGGTTTCTAAGAGTAAAAAAATTACTAAGTCAGCATCACTCGGGCCTACTGTTTCTGTTTCCAATGTCTTTGATGGTTAAGATACACAGATCATTTTTACTTACTTATCTGATATATATATCACTATGAGGTTTTGATAGATAATAACTTTTCCTGCCTCCCCTCATTTTTATACAGATTAGTATGATTTTAGAACAAAACCAGAACCACAACAACTGAAAAAAATTAAATAAACATAGGAAAAAGTCACTTCTTGTGTTTGTAAAGTCTGAGCCTCAGCTCTCTTTCCTAGACTTCGCTTGCACTCACTTCAGAAACATCCCAATAAATTTAAAATGGGAAAATTCTATTCTGTCTCAATTTAAGAGCAAAAGACTAAAAGTAACTAAAATAGCCATTATTAAAAGTTTTTGCTCATGCATTTCACGAATCTGGTAGCAATTTAAATTATATGAAAATATAGAAAATGTTTATTTCAAATAAAATATGTAGGGTCTGGAGAGATGGTTCAGAGGTTAGGAGCATTGCCTGTTCTTCAGAAGGTCCTGAGTTCAATTCCCAGCAACCACATGGTGGTTCATAGCCATCTGTAATGAGATCTGGTACAGAATACAGTATATATAATAAATAAATAAATAAATAAAACCTCAAATAAAATATGTATAATTCATAACTTTTTGCAATATATGCTAACTTAATACATGAAACTAATTGGAAAATATTAATCTTTTGCATTTTTATCTCCAGTTACAAAGCTGTGGGTTTTTTTTTATAATTTCACAATTTTTTAATTATTCTTTTCTCATCCATCATATCCTGACTGAAGTTTTCCCTCCCTCTTCTCCTCCCAGTCCCTTCCCCATACCTCCTCCCCCAACATCCAGTCCTTCTCCACTTCCTTTCAGAAAAAGGCAGGCCTCCAGGGGATATTGGCCAAACATGGCATTTCAAGATGCAATAATAATAAGTATCTCTCCATCTAATCTACATGGGAAGTAGAAAAAGACAAGATCTCCTGAGTAAATTGGAAACATGGAGATTATGGGAAAGAGTAGAAAGGGAGTGGGGAGAAAGGAAGGGGAGCAGAGAAAAAATATAGCTCAATAAAAACAATAAAAAATTAAAAAAAAAACAGGTACCTCCCAATGTATTAAGGCTAGATGAGGCAGCCCAGTAGGAGGAAAAGAATCTCAAAAGCAGGCAAAAGAGTCAGAGACAGCCCCTGCTCCCACTGTTAGGAGTCTCACAAGACGACCAAGCTTCATGTTCATAAATATCACTCCTGACACTGCCTGGAGCATCAGGAACCATAGACTGATGGCCCAGAGACCTGGGATAGAACCAAACAAGACCAGAAAAGAAAAAAAAAAGGCAAATTTCACAGTTTTTTTAAACTTTCAAAATTATCTATAATGAATTAGAGCCCCAACATAAAATAGCATAAAATCTCAAACTTACCTTGGTTTGTGACCTTTCTTTCTGTTTGCACTTTCAGAATTAGATTTCAAGAGTTCTTCATGATAAGTGGAAGATATTACTCCAAACTTATTGATCACAGGTGACTTGTGAACAGGCATAGTTACAGATCAGAAACCTGGAGAAAAATTGCAAATTCTCAGTTAAAATACAATATAATACAAATTAACAAATCATGTGCAAAACGTATACAATGTATCAAGAAGGAAACCAGGCATACTGGGGGATGATTTAAACTGACTTGTAGGAATCAAATCTAACATGCCCAAACCCAATGTTTTCTATTACGTCACTATGCAAGCTTATCCATTTACATGATTCGTGTCTATTATAATGGAAGTCTTCTTTGCAAAACCACTTCTGGAACAGCACAGCTGGCTAGGCAAGTGGGCTACCCAAGGCCAGTGGGTTTGCGTCACTGCTCTGTGCTGGATTCTTCGTGTAAGCAGGGAGAGCAGCTCTGTCCTGGGTCTAAGAAGGGAGTAGCATGGAATACATCAGTTGTTCACAACAGGGACTAGCATATAGCAGGGTTTTTGCTAAATGCTGGTGACTGTTCGTGAAACATCGTGCTTACTGGGGTTTTTTGAGACAATGTGTTAGCATCTGTTTATATATCCTGCTTTTTGATCATTGGGGTTATGCTTTCTCATCTATCCCTACTACCCATCTTTTGCTTCCTTTTGAAAAACACCCGAGCGTATTTTTATGGATGTATAAACAAATTGGGGACACACTATTTATCTTTAGTGGAATATCTAATGCAGAAATGAGAGTAAAGAAATAGATCAATCACATTTATACTGAACTATCTTTCAAATCTAAGATAACTTCTAAGACAAATTCAAAAGCTAATCCTTCTTATCATTTAATAGTTTGACAGAAAACAAAGTACACGAAAATGGAGTGACTAAAGGTATTCTTTCTAAAACCGTGGACAGTTATAAACAAGAGGATGTTCTTAGGTCTAACAAAAACAGAGTGGACAGTCTAATAAATGCTGCAAAGTCTCAGGACCAGACTGGAAGAGAGTCACAGAACGAGGGACTGTAGGAGAGAGGAGTTTAATTAAAACTGTGTCCTTTGGCTGAGGAGTGCAACCTACTTGAGACTGCTCTCAAAGAAGCCTACAGACTAGGCTTCACTTGCCTCCAGCTCCAGTCCCATCATCTGCTTGTGCTTCTGGTTAGCCAAGCCAAATTGGAGCAGAAGGCACGGCCCAGGATGGAGACGAATGGGAAGCAGCACTGGGGGGCTGATGAGACAGTATCTGGCACAAAATGGCTGACAAACATGAACTGAGGTCTTCTATTGCTATCGCTAAATGGCAAGGCTTGCTTCTAACCATCCTAAGTCAGCAGGCTTGCGGAGCAACTTGGGGTGATGTCATCAAGAATGAGGTTCAATTTAGTGTAGAATACAAGCTACTCCAAGCAGAATTCATATGTTGGGAGTATATTCTATTTAACAACTACCAATATTAAAATTAAGCATTTCCACCTTAAAAGACACCCAGTAAAAAAAATTCAAATTCATATCAACCCAAATATGATTTTCACAGACAGCCCACAAGAGGAAATAAGCAGATGAGTCCATCTGATAAATCTAATAAATGCTGCAAAGTTGACAAGGTTTTAACGTGATACAAAATTATTGAGATGATACATTCAAGTAACCTACATAACGATTATCTCCCAAAGAAGGCAGAGCACACCCCCTCCTGCCCCAGAAGCTCACAAGTTAGCCCATTGGTAGAATATTGAGGATACCCGAAGCACAGCTGAGATGCTCAAGCTAAAATATGCTGTATTCAGGTTCATTAACAGATAGACAGAAAAAGGTACAGGGAGAAAAGGTGTTCGAAGAGTGGAGTCTCTGGGACTGCATTTTAGGTTTATTGTCTCAGCTTCGCACAGTGTTAATTGTGGTTTTAAGGTTTCAGGAAGCCAGTGCCTAGTTGGTTTACAGCGTGGAAACAACTGTTCTAAGATCCTTACTTCGTGTCAGATACCTCCGGAAAAGAGCGGATGGTCGTACCCGAGGGGAGGAGAAACATCACATTTTTGTTGAAAATTTGCAAATGCGACTGACCCTTGGTAATTCTGGAAACTGGATCCATCAGGCACCGGTTTATAAACTAGGTAAGCAATGTCGGCCTCTTTTTTAAGTGTTTCTTATCAAATTCTCAGTACAGCTACAAATGTGAAGGCATCGGTAGAGGAATGACGAGTGTTCCCGTTCTTGTATTTTGAACAGGACACTGTTGCATTGCGTGGTATTTTGAGATTAGTTTTTCCTTTCTAAGTTTTTTCAACTAAACTACCTTTTAATACTTTCAGTGATTTTTAACTTACATAAACTCTTGTTCTCATTTTGGCATAACCAGCAAAGCAAAATTTAAATATGATTTTAATAAATCTGTTCTTGTTTACTCATGACAAATAGACCTCACAGGACTATTTTTGTCAAGAAAACACAAAGCATTTGGGACCATGGCAAAAGTCATATATCAAATGTGTTAGAGTGTTTTCAAATCAGAACAATATTTTTTTCCTTTTCAAACTTTGATTTTTAAGAAAATAGGGTCTTTTATACTGCAGGCTGGACTTTAAATTCATTATGTAGTTGAGGTTGACCTTGAACTTTGGATCAGTGTGTCACCAGCCTGACTTCTGGCACTGGGGATGAATGAACCTATGCTTTGTGCCCACTAAGTAGCACGTTACCAACGTCTGTCTTGTATCATATCGAGTTGGATGTTTCTAAACTACCAAAACAAAAGTCTTTTCTTTTTTAATACATGCTGTGTAAAGAAGAAATAAATATACTCCTTAAATGCCACCTACATTTAAAAAAAAAAGTTCAAAGTTGAACGAATTTTGAAAGGAAGCATTAAGTTTAAAAGTCAGCAGGGGCCTTGAATCATCGTCATATCTCCTAAGGTGGCACTGTTACTTAACCTCTTAAAATGCACTTGGTTTTGAAAGCAACCATGAAGGACTACACCAAAGCTGTTTCTGTGTAAAAGGTTGATTCTGCAACAGACATAAACTCACAAAATGCCTTCCAATAGCACCATGTTCTGATGTATTTAGCATTGGTTGACAATATAGGAACATGGTCATAGAAGAAATAAATCCAGTAAATGTCTTCGTTGCAGCTTGATAAATGCACAGTATTGCTTACACTGGTAATTGTTGTGCTACTTTGTAATTTTAACAAAATAGCTAGTTAAAGGTAGAATTATTGGGGCCAGTGAGATTGCTCAGAAGGTAGAGGGTCTTGCTGCAGAACCTGAAGACCTGAGTTGGATCCTCAGGTCCTACATGGTAGAAAGAGAGAATCAATTCTTGAAAGTTTTCCTCTGACTTCCACATGCATGCAACAGTGCACATGTGAGACACACACACACAAACACACACACACGGCACCATTCTAGAAAGGGGCAGATAAGTGAGGCAGGTTAAAGTCTCATGTAACAGCCAACTTTATTCAGAACATCAGACTATTTATACTCTGAGGGTTAAGGAGAGTCATATCTAAAATCTAAAATAATAATATCTATTCTCACCACTACCAACATCCAGATAGAAACTATGTTCTTTGAGGATACTAGACAGCATTCATCAACAAAAAGAATTTCCCCAAATGGAAAGAGGTATTCTTTTAATATAACCCTCTGTACAGTAAAAAGAAAAGTCGTGGGAATAGAGTGTACAATCACAAGGAAAAGCCACACGTGGCAGACAAGTAGGCTGCACGGAGCAAAACCATGTTTTTCCATAGAAGCACATAAACAATTATAGTAACCAGTTGTAATGAATGATCTGAAGTAAAGTCCCAGCACTACCCCTGAGAGGAGCATGAGAGCATAAACCAGAACAACGTCTTGTTTCCAAAGAAACTCAAGTCACAAGGTTCTATCCTGTCCTGTTTTCTTAGAGGTTTTCCTCACAAGCACTCAGAATTCTCCTTGTACAACTTTTGGACCACGTTCTAACAATAAATAAATAAACAAATCTATTAAAAAAAATCAGTGGTGGCACATGCCTTTAATCCCAGCACTCAGTAGGCAGAGGTAGATGGATCTCTGTGAGTTCGAGGTCAGCCTGGTCTACAAGAGCTAGTTCCAGGGCAGACTCCAAAGCTACAGAGAAACCATGTCTCGAAAAACCAATAATAATAATAATAATTGTGTGCAGGTAAAATTAGCAGTGAACTACCTAACACTGAGAGAAAAAGCATTTATTTCTAGAGAAACTGTTAAAAGTAAGACACCAGCAATGACAAACTGTGATCTAGGAATGAGAGTCTGCCAGAGATGGGAAATAATTCAGACAAGCAAAGAACTGAACAAACATCTTTTAAAACTGAATTCAGGTGACTTTAGTCCTACAGTTTGATTTCTGGCCTTGGCCAACCACGTGGCTGGCTTTGGATTGCATTCCTCACCAAATGCACCATCCGGGCGAGGTTGTGCCTCATCTGCCGTCTTCCCGCCCAGCTCTACTGAGGTATAATTGACAAAGCTGTGTGTATTTAGGGAATAGATCGAGATGTTGGAAGTAAGTGCTGTGGAAAGATGACCATGTTAACAAAACTATGTGTTCCCTCACATACAGATTGCTTACTTGTGTGGTGAATACATTTAACAATTACCTGTAGCACAAATAATAAACCCAGAGACAGATATTGGGGTTCGAGCTGAATGATCAGAGAAGCAAAGCAGCCAACCACTAGAGAGCTCTGACCTCTACAAAATCTTCAGACTGAAAAGGGAGCGAGTTCCTGTCTCATCCCGAGCCTTATATTCCTCTCTAGTGCTGGGATTAAAGGTGTGCACCGCCACCGCCCAGCTTCTGTGACTGACTAGTGTGACTCCTGTATGGCTCACTAGTGTGACTAGCTCTGCACTCTGATCTTCAGGCAAGTTTTATTTGTTAGATCATAAACAAAACACCACCATAATTACCTTAGCACTTTTCATGTGTGCATTGCTAACTATGGTCTCCATGTTGTACAATAAACCTGTGCAGGGAGCCGGACAGAATCGCCATTACAAGATGGTGCTGACATCCTGTCCCGTTGGAAATAAATAACTCCATATATGGCTATGCCTTTGGGAGCTACGTGTCCCGTTTCCCGCATGTGCGGTGTTTTAGAGCCCTTGGGCCTATCCCGATGCAGTCTAGTGTCAGCTAATGGTGGCAGCCAATCACAGGGCGACCCGTGTGCCTACTCCCTATATAAGCAGCTGCTTTAGTGCTCTGGGGGGGTGTCCCTCACTTCCTGCTCTCCCTCAACCAAGAGGCACTCCATTAAAGCATGATCTGAGAAGAATCCTCTTGTGGTGGTTGTTCTTCCTCGCTGGTCGAGAAGTTCGCCGCAAACCTGCGGATCTCTCCTCCAATGGAAATGCATGCCTTTGGTTAAGGATCCCATGTCTACCCTCGACCACAGCCTCAGTGAGCGTCATTCTTCTGTCTGTATTTTGAGCTTGATGTTTTGAATCTACCCACGAATAAGACCACGCAGTATTTATCTTTTTGTGTCTGGCTTATTTCACTTAACAAAACATCTTTCAGTTCCAACCATTTTGGCACAGATAAGTGCTTTTTTTTTCTTTTTTCAGGCTGATTTATTATTCACACATATATGCTGTATTTCCTTTCTCTGCTGATTCATCAACAGACGTTTGTGCTGACTGCGTATCCCAACTCTTAGGCTGCAATGAACACCGTTTCCATCTCCTTTGACTATATCAGAAAAGTGTATTTATTCCTTCCATAGTAACTTCTTAATGTTTCTGTATCTAAATTTCTAACTTTTGAAACACTGAACAAGGATCATATCCAAGCTCACCTACATTTATGATATACAGAATGGATATTGTCATACATCTATGATTTCTGGCAATTTGGCTCTGTGGTGATAGCAAACTAAAACAGAAATATATTGCCTATCAAAATAATATTCAAGCATAGAGGTTTATAGATACAGAATCAATGTATTTCTTAGATATTCATTTTAGTTTTGATATAATTTAATAAGAGAACTTATAGAAACTCCCTACTATTGAAATATTGAAAATGTGGCATTAGTGTTAGATAAAAGTTAAAGTTAATGTTTAAAAATGATTTTAAATTTAAATTTCTGTTATGCCTGTCATGATTCCTATTTGAAACTCATTTTTACAATGATTGTTATTAAAACAAAATGTGTAAATAACAATATACTAACTTAGTTCATGCAAAAAATAGTAAGAAATTAAGAAACTTTTATGGTTTCTTTTCTGAGACAGAGTCTCTCTGTGAATCTCTGGCTGTCCTGGAACTCACTCTGTAGACAATGCTGACCTCGAACTCACAGAGATAGTGCTGGGATTAAAAGCATACACCAAGACCACCCAGTGAAATTAAGAATTTTTAAGAAAGCAGGGCGATGGTGGCACACGCCTTTAATCCCAGCACTCGGGAGGCAGAGACAGGCAGATCTCTGTGAGTTCGAGACCAGCCTGGTCTACAGAGCTAGTTCCAGGACAGGCTCCAAAGCCACAGAGAAACCCTGTCTCGAAAAAACCAAAAAAAAAAAAAAGAATTTTTAAGATATGTAATAAAATATAAGAGCATTATGTCTATTACTTGTCAAAAGCATTTCTCACGAGCTATTGTGGGTCATGATGTAATTAAAGCCTAAAGCAATTGAAAATTCAGATGTCAACCCACCAGAGAAATTATTCTCAGATGGAGAAACCCTGTATAGCAAGGCTTGCAGGACCACTGACTCTAAAAACCGATTGTCTGTGTCTGTAATTTCTCCCATGAGTCTCTTTTTTTCCCTAAGAATAGTTTTAAGTGTTTCCACACTGTTTGTGTGTTTATCTTGTTAAAATATCCCATCTACAGGGCACACACTATCTGTGGATAGTCAAGAAGATAACTTCTCTCTACAGTGTGTTCTCCACAGTATAGTGAGAAACTTAGAAGCCTGTTCTCTATCATTAGCCTTACTGACAGAGTAAGTTGGCCAAACATGATGTGTCCTTCTGGACAGATCACAAACGGAACTTTCACAGATTTTACTTAATAAATGGCAGGTGTCTGACCTGGTAGGATCAAAGCCCTTCAAAGGATTAAGGGCAGATTAGCACAATATTGCAGGTGTCTGGCCTTGTTATATTGTATTCCTTCAGGAGATCAATGGCACCTAAGTGCTAAGCTTCCTTCACTGGCACCTCCCTGCTTTGACTCAAAATAGCAATTAACACTTTGTACCAGCTTTTGATGCAATATTTTTGATTCAGTAAACCAACTGTTTGTGTTTAGGGCCTGAGATTCAGGTGATAAGAAAGGTTGCTGACTAACCATGTCAGATATTAATAATCACACTTAAGACATGTAAAACAGTACACATAGTCTTTATCTCTTCCTTAGATTTCTCATTGGTTTAGTTTCTTTCCTTTGTAACCTTTGTAGCTGTCCCTTTAAGAGACAAGCTAACTTTTACAACCCGCAGCTGCTGACAGTCACCAATTAAGCTGACCAAGTCTTTGCCATGCTTGTCTTCCATGAAGAGTAGGATCTAAAAGTCACTGCCATGCTCAGGGTCTTATATGTTTTCTTCTGCATATAAATTAAGTGATGAAACGTATGTCCCCAATCACTTTTTTAAATGCATTTTTAAACAATAATTTCATCAAGCACATTAATACTAAAATGAACACACTGGCATTATCCTAGTTCCCATATGCAGAGCAGGGTCCTCCAAAGGCCACAGGAGTGTAGGGAAAGATAAAAGAGAGAAAACAGATTCACCTGGAGAGTTTTCAAAATCAACTCAGCTGATGTGCTTTTCCTCAAAGGTTGGAGGGTAAAGGACTAACCTAGAAAGAGGGGTAGGGAGAAAAGAGGTAAGGAAAGCAGGAAGAGGGGATGGGGGTGGAGAGCAGGGGTAGCTTCAAACTATGCAAATTCTGGCCTCACCTCCTAGCTCCTGCAGGAAAGTGGCCGAGAGGCCAGGAAGGGTGTGCAACAGCTTATCAGAGTAGAGGATGACAGAATGTTGTCCCTCATTGACTGAAAAAGGCTTCTCATCTGGCAGGTTTTCAAACATGGGAAATTAAAGATTGGATTCAGTGATTCCTATAAGGACTGGAGACCTGGAAGGAGTGTAAAGGACCCACATCTTACATCTCTGTCTCCTGTGCTGTCCTCAGTAAGAGGATCGGGAAAGCAGTCAGATGCCAAGGAGCCTGGGGACCTGGCTCCTGTACTCCTCTTTCCAACTGTCATCAAAGTTTCATTTTACTTATAAAATGGATGATAATATCTAATGAGCGTTATATGTAGATTCAATAAGGTGAAACACTTGGAATGTATTACACATGTATGTATGTGTATTTCTATGTATGCGTGTATGTGTACATGTTATGTATATATGCATATGTGTGTATGAATATTTGTATGTGTGTACATATGTATGTATGTATGCATGGAAGGTACAACAGACAACCAGAACAGGTGAGAGGAAATCATCCACAAAAGTGTAGACAACATTTTGAACAGCATGGTACACTTAAAATGGGACTATTATAGAATACATTTAACTATTAGGGGTATACATTCTCTCTGAGTACAGTTTCTAAAACACTGATCCCATTTTATTCCACAGTGAAGGCTTTGACAACTGCAGAGTAGCGAATCTGTAAATAGGTTCCTTGACATCAAAATACAACTAAATTATAAATAGTCCAAAAAAATTAATTAGTCTTCCATGTACAGGGAAATAAAAATTATAAATCATATGTAGATCAAAAATTAAATACTAGCAAGACTTCTAGAATACTTAGAACTAAATAGCAAAATCATCACATATAACACATTGATGTGTGGTAAATAGCACTCCAGGAGAAGTATCAGAAAAGTCAGATAAGATTATGGAGTGTGGTTAAAGGGAAAGGGCTGGAGAGATTGTCGGACTAGTTTGTCTGTACTTGGAGGGAGGCATGTGGAATGAGAAAATGCAGGTAGCAGAGACACAAAAGAAACAGACATAGAATAGATTCGGGAAGACTGCCAGTGAATACTGCAGCCTCGAGTTTATTTTTCATAGTCAGTCCTTTTATACTCCAAGCCAAAGGGGAGGGCGAAAAGACTTTTCATCATGATACAAGGAGCAAACAAGCGTTCCAAACACTGAGGAGCAAAACATTCAGTAGCTACACCTTAGGCCAAAACATCTTGTTGTTTGACCTTGAAGGAGCAACAATAGGCTCGAACTCTCTGACCTTATGTCAAGATGGAGCAGCGCCACTGTTATGGGCTGCCATAAGAGATTGCTCAGAGGTTAAGAGCACTGCCTGCTCTTCCAAAGGTCCTGAGTTCAATTCCCAGCAACCACATGGTGGCTCACAACCATCCATAGTGGAATCTGATGCCCTCTTCTGGCATAAAGTCATACATGTAGATAGAGAACTCACATACATAAAACAAATAAATCTTTTTTAAAAAAATAAAGGAGGCCGGGCGGTGGTGGCGCATGCCTTTAATCCCAGCACTCGGGAGGCAGAGGCAGGCGGATCTCTGTGAGTTCGAGACCAGCCTGGTCTACAGAGCTAGTTCCAGGACAGGCCCCAAAGCCACAGAGAAACCCTGTCTCGAAAAACCAAAAATAAATAAATAAATAAAGGATGAAAGATAGCAAAATGTAGCCCATAAAAGTAGAGATTGAGGGAATTTTAAACAACAAGCATAAATGATACATTAAAAAAAATTTAGAAAGAATTTTTTAAAAGCCAAGACACTCAAAATAATATTCTTTAGGAAAATTAAGACTTAAACTATAGTTGGAATTCTTTTTCTAACTCCAACAGCTAACTGTAAAGACAGCGCCACCTAGCTGTAAAGACAGTACCACCTAACACATGTTGCGAGGTGTGGAACAACGGAACTTTCCTACAGCTTGCGGATGAGGGTGGAAATAAGCTTTAAATTCTTAGGAAACTGACTTGTGTGACATGACACCATGATCCAGAAAACTCATCTCAAAGGAAATGAAAACCTTGTCACAAAAGCATTGAACAACAGCGTGTGTAGCAGGGCGATTCGTCACAGGTCGTCAGGCGAATGAAGAAAGAACTGGTCTAGATAACGGCGTTGTCCTCACTGGTAATAAACTCCTGCTGCCTGAGCAGCGAAGCGTGGATCTCACAAGCACTGCGCTGACAGACGCCCAACGTGACGGTCTACCACTGCCCTGGTTCCTTTCTAGCGAGGTGACAAAAATACCCTGCAAAAGCTTCTAGGGGCCAAGGGCTCACAATTCCAGGTTACTGCCCATCGCTGTTGTGGGACACAAAACCCCTCTGTGAAAACAGATTCAGGAAACTGGTAAACACCAGAAGTTTTGGTTTGACCATTCTGGGGAAGTGGGCATCAGCCAGTGGAGAAGTGGGCATCAGCCGAGACGAAAGGCAAAACTGGTAGATATGGCCATTTGGTGTAAAATGGTTGGTGGTGGCAGCACTCAACTAGCACAGCCCCTTCCCAAATGTCCCACCCTCCTGGGGCTCCAGGCCCCTCCCTTTTCTGAGATGAAGGTGCAGACTGACAAATGGTGTGGCCGTGACCCAGTAATGCGGAGTGCCTCTTCAGCACTGTGCTGATGCATTAGTAGCCACCATCTTCTCCCCTGGAGCAGGGGAGACCTAATATAGTAGGAACCAAAGATCCAACAGGGGCTTGAAGTGTGCACTGTAGACATAAAGGAAGTACAAAACAATATATGCTGGACACACAAGTCCGCCAACTGTGCTTTATAACTAACACATGCATTTAATTTTATAAAATAAGCAATTTTCCAGGCATAGTAAGTATAAACACAATTAATATGAAATAGCAATATTCGTATTATTGAAATAAATGTTTTAAATAAAGATGATTTAGGAAGACTTGGAGGATATGGATAAAAAAATGATTAAAATTTAAACAGCAACTTCTTACATTTATGCCCTATCAATCACTTACTAACTCATTCACACAAATGCATATGAACTAATAGCAAGATGATAAAACCTTGCGCTGACATACTTACTTAATATCTTAAATTGCTTCTCCTCACCATAGGAAGCCGTTTAGCTTTAGGCAAGCTGCTCATGAGATAGATGGCTTACGAATGAACTGCAGGAATGAATGTAATTGTCCATGAACTCTTATATAGGGCATATGTTGCGTGACAGTATATTTTATTTATTTTCTTTTTTTTTTTTAATATTTATTTATTTATTATGTATACAATATTCTGTCTGTATGCCTGAAGGCCAGAAGAGGGCGCCAGACCTCCCTACAGATGGTTGTGAGCCACCATGTGGTTGCTGGGAACCGAACTCAGGACCTCCGGAAGAGCAGGCAATGCTCTTAACCACTGAGCCATCTCTCCAGCCCCTATTTTATTTATTTTCAATGATCAGTATACAATATGAAATAAAGAAAGATGCATATGTGAACCAGAAATAAACATTACCTTTAATAACAGTATACTCAGCACTACCAAGAAGCGTCCGTGTTGTTCACTTTAAGAAGTTGTCATTAGGAAAGTCCATTTGGTGGACAAAGTAAAATTGCTAATGATGTTTGAGATTCCTACGTTTGAGAGAAACAAAGATGATTAAAATATGGCACCTTCCCCTAACAAATTATAACCTAGTGCAAAGGACAGGCCTGTATGGCAATGTGGCCACACTTGACAATGCTGACTCCATGATCATACTGCAGGCAATGCTAAGGGGAAAACTGACCAAGAAAATAAAAAAAAAAAAGTCACCACGACATGTTGCAAATGTACACAAACAACTAGAGAGTTGCCTATTTTGAATTCTTCCTTATGCCTTTCTCTTAGATTATTTATCTGGTTTTGGTACTGAATTCTATAAATGTAAATATTGTTTTATGAACAAAATATCTAGAATGTGGAATAAAACTGATAACTCTGTCTGCAGCTACCTGGTATTCATGGCGGCCTTTTAGCAATCCTCACTTTTGTCATTTGGCCAAGCCTAAAAGGGTCTTAAAGGCATTTCTTAAAAAGCAGAGGAGCCACTGGAGAAAAGAGATTGATCAAAGAAATGACGATGAAAGAGGCCCTAAACTGAAGACACACAAAGTTTCGGTTTGAAAAGATCAAGCATAAAAGGCAAACTACAAAGAATGAGTGCAAATGACCAATGAACAATTGGAATAATACAACTGTCCAAATAGAGAAATGGCTGGACTGTGGTTCTCTATGAAGCCATGACTATTAGGACGCTGGCTATAGAAATGTAAGAAGCTGCATGTGGTAGAATATCTGAATGTCTTTGTGAAAAAAAAAAAAGACTGACTGACAAGGCCATGGGTGAGTCCATAGGCCCTGTTTCTGAGCTCTAGAAAGTAGCATAACTAAAGGAAGGAAACCCTCAAGTGTTAAGGACATTGAACTCTAGTTGCCTAGTCTAGAGCCACAATGGTGCAGGATCAATGTGATGGTGATAGAAAAGGCTTCCATGTGTACAAAGGACCTAATGGTTTATCTGTAGATCAACAACAAAAAGTACAAATAACCATAGAAGCCCTTCCTTACTAGCAATGACCTCTACATAGTGACATGAGATCCTGTAGACAACCTGGGAGAGAAGAAGACTGTCAAGTTTGCTCTTGACAGACAAGCTCTCTAGAGACATCCTGTAAAAAGCAGCATTATTAATTCCTCACCATGAGTGCTTGCTAATCTTTCTTGTCCGTTTGACTAGGTTAGAGCCGCTTGGTAGGCACTTATGGGAGTATCTGTAAAGTCATTTCCATTGTAGAGAAACTGAAGAGGGAAGCCCCGCCCTGCAGGGGAGTGAAACCAGACCTTCGGCAAGAGGGGGGATGGGCGGGTACAACACCTCTCTCTCCTCCCTGACTATGAATGCCAAGTCATAGCCACATGTACCCTGCTGCCATGCCTTCCCTGCCACGATGAGCTGACTGCGGCCTCTCCAACTGTGAGCCAAAAGAAGCACTTCCTTCTTTAAAGGCACTTCCATCATGCATTTTGTCACCGCGATGAGGTTAGTAACAAACACATATCAATATGCAAATTCAGTGTGACATCGGCAGCAATGACATTTACGTTAAATAAATAAAAGCATAAATGTCCCCTGACTTGTAAATTAGCAGCAGTTAAGACAGGCTCGAGAATCCAAGAACAGGGCCAGTGAGACAGCTCTGTCAGTAAAGTGTTTGCTTGTAGAAGCACAAGGAGGCGGATTTGATGACCCACTTCCTGCCCTCAAATTCATGTCAAAAAGTTGAGCATGTAATTGGGGATGTTCTATTGGGATCTCACCAAGGCCAGCTGGCCTAGGTCTGAAAAAGCATGGGATAAATCCGGACTAGCTGAACATAGCGGACAATGAGGAATACTGAGAATTCAAGATCAATTGCAGTGGGTTTTTGATCCTACTGCACGTACTGGCTTTGTGGGAGCCTAGGCAGTTTGAATGCTCACCTTCCGAGACCTGGATAGAGGTGGGCAGTCCTTGGGCTTCCCACAGGTCAGGGAACCCTGATTGCTCTTCGAGCAGATGGGGGGGCGGGACTTGATCGGGGGAGGGGGAGGGAAATGGGAAGCGGTTGTGGGGACGAGGCAGAAATCCTTAATAAATAAATAAATTAAAAAAAAAAAGAAAATAAACATCTCAACTTTAAAAAAAAAACAAAAAACAAAAAAAAAACAAAAAAAAAGTTGAGCATGATGTTTATGCTTGTTGTTTCAGTGCTGGGTAGGTGGAGACAGGTGAATCTTCAGGGCTCATTGACCAGCCGCACAGCCTTCTGGGCTAGAGAGCTCCGGGCTAGTGGTAAACCCCTTCTCAAGAGCCCAGTTCTGGTGGAAATATTTACAAAACACTACTGCACCTGAGGCTTGAGGAACACTGGAAGGCAGAAAGAATGTAAGAGCTGGACAGTCAGGAACCTGTTGTAAGATTGTGTCTCTTAGTGACATCAGAAGCGATATACGAACAGTCTCACATACATGACTGCCTGGGCGTTAGCTGAAAAGGACAAGAGACATGCAAAGTGCATGGGGGAAACTCAGAAAGAATCAACACCACACAGAGAACTACAGGCAACTAAGGAAGGCTGAAAGTCGGAGAAACAGTCTTCTCCAGGGAAGAGCACAGCAAATGGTTAGCCAGTACCAAAGGATTAACTCAGAAAACACATGCAGATAACATTATATAGACACAGCAGGTTATACTTAGAATATATGTGTATTTAGGATATATATATGTATATGCATGTAACATGTATGTGTGTATGTATGCATGTAACAAAATATAATGAAAAAAGAGGATATGAATTTGAAAGAAGGCAGGAAGGGGTATATGAGAGATTTGGAGGAGGGAAAATGATATAGTCATATAACTTCAAAAGTAAAAAATAAATAAATCAAGACAAGTAAAAAGATACAGAACCTGAGGAAGAGCTTTTGAGGTTGACCTCTGTCCTCCATGTGCACACCCAAACATACATACATACATACATACATACATATACATACATGCATACAAACATACATGCATACAAACATACATACATACATACAAACATACAAACATACATACATACATACATACATACAAACATACAAACATACATACATACAAACATATATACATACATACACTCATGCACAGACAAGTAAAAATAGCTTCAGGAGGTCCCTGAAACAGAACAGATTTACTCGGCTCCTCCTTCCACAAGAGTGAGAGTAAAGACTGTTGAGAGTCACTCTCAGACAAGCCAAGCTGAAGCAGCCGCAGAAACTGGTCCACCTGCCCGGAAGAAGTTTAGACCAACCGAGGCACCCAGAAAGGACACTGTCACCTGTTGAGCTGCCTTCAGGCCGCGCAGTGTGCTCAGGTTCCCAGCTTTGTGAGCTGTCACTCATTCTAGAGAGGGCTTTGGTGATACAACTGTCTGTGCGTCATTTCGGCTTCTGTAAGTGACCCCAATAAAATTCATTGGTTCATCAAACCGGACTTTAGAGACATCAGTACTTAGGTCTGCCATGGGTTTCCTATGAGGTAAGTAAATGTGTGTTGCATCTCCCCATGAAAAAACCTCGTGGACATACACACACATAGAGACAGACAGAAAGACAGACAGACACACACACGAGTCCAAGAAGTAATAAATGGTTCTGTCTTGATCAATTTACTCAGTGGCTAGCAGGTAGATCCATTTTGATTAGTTAATATTCATCATTTCTCACCCCAGTATTTTGGGTTTTTTGGGGGTTGTTTTTTTTTTTTTTTTTTTTTTTTTTGAGACTGGGTTTCTCTGTGGTTTTGAAGCCTGTCCTGGAACTAGCTCTGTAGACCAGGCTGGTCTCGAACTCACAGAGATCCGCCTGCCTCTGCCTCCCAAGTGCTGGGATTAAAGGCGTGTGCCACCATCGCCCAGCTCATCCCAGTATTTTGTCTCCAGTATTATTTTCTAATGAATAACAGGAGTATTTTGTCCTGTTGTATACATTAAATCTCTTTATCCAAGCCAACTAACCAGAACTTCTGCAGGTGTCAAAGCCGTTCCCCTCTGACCGTAGTGCTATTGCTCAGCTTACTTTGTTTCTTTTGAGTAAGGAAGAATGGAACAAAGATGGAAGAAGGAGGAAACAGTAATGACGGGATGGAGAATGTCCTTCTGCATGTTGTGACTCTGCATATCTCTTATCAGTTGATGCATAAAACTGTTTCTGCCCATGGCCAGGCAGACTATACCTAGTCCGAAAACCAAAGCAAAGATAGGGAGAGAGAAGGCAGAGCCAGGGAGATGCCATGGAACCACCCAAGAAGAGAAACGCCAACAGGAGCCTTAGGAGAAAGATGCCAGAACAGAGGGAACGCCAGATCAGGAGAAATGGGCGACTTTATAAGAGAAAGAGCTGTCCAGTAAGAAGCCTAAGCCACTGATCAAACAATTGCAACTGATAATAAGCCTCAGAGTGGTTATCTCATAAGCAACTGTGGGAACCCAGTGGGCAGAGAGAAACCAGTCCAGTAGATGGAGAAAAATCTCCTTCTGCAATGATGATCATGAACGTGAGCACATAGACAAAAATTTACAATGTGTAGAAAACCAACAAAACACAAACCTTAAAGTCCAGGTTTTCAATGAGCAAGAAAGCCATCGACTGAGTTAAAAAAAATATGCCTAGAGCTGGTGGTGGTGACACACACCTTTAATCCCAGCACTCGGGAGGCAGAGGCAGGCGGATCTGTGTGAGTTCGAGGCCAGCCTGGTCTACAAGAGCTAGCTCCAGGACAGGCTCCAAAGCTACAGAGAAACCCTGTCTCAAAAAAAAAAAAAAAAACGAAAATGCATAGACATGGATGATGGAGCATGAAACAGAAGGAAGTCATCCCAAAGACTGCTGTCAGACACTGCTCCATCACACAGTGATTCCATTACTATCCTGTGATAATCTGCTCAATTTCTAACCTAGAAAAAGGATGGAAAACTGATATATCCTCTTAGGCAGCTCCCGGAAGCAACCGAGGGCATGATTAAAAACTCTTTGTGCTTACTTGATCTCAGATCTCCAGAAATCAAAGAGACAATTTACCTATGCTAAAGATTCTACAAGGCCAAATGACCAAACTCCCCAGTTATGGAGTGAGTGGTTATTGACCAGGACCCAGCACCCCAGGCTATTTTCAGTCTCTCTGAAAGCATTTGCTGCCCACCCATGTCTGACCTAACAAGCTTGTGACTATCAAAGCCATGAAAATATATTCTTAGCAAATCACCAGCTTTCACTCATCCGCAGGCCAAGAATGTAACCAGGGAGCATCTCAACAATGGAACAGGGCTTCCCCCACTCTGCTAGAACTGTACCTGGGATTCTCCAGCAAAGTGTTCGATAAATACTTTGTTCTGTAACTAATAAGATTGCATGTAACCACTTCTCAAATAGAACATGATATTCTGGGTAACCTGAATCCCTGCTCCTAGACCATGGTCACCCAGATTTGGATTAAGAAGAAACTATCAGCCGGGCGGTGGTGGCGCACGCCTTTAATCCCAGCACTCGGGAGGCAGAGGCAGGTGGATCTCTGTGAGTTCGAGACCAGCCTGGTCTACAAGAGCTAGTGCCAGGACAGGCTCCAAAGCCACAGAGAAACCCTGTCTCAAAAAAACCAAAAAAAAAAAAAAAAAAAAAAAAAAAAGAAGAAACTATCTTTTATTCTGTTAGAGGCAAGAGCTGTTTGGGTGTTACCGTTTATATACAAGGGGCTTTATCTGTGTCTGATCTTTGGCTGTTTAAAGCTTTACAGACTGTCTTTCCTAGAGCTAAGAAGCACCTGAATATTTCAGTCTGTAATGATCTCATTATTTCATTTCCCCGGTCATTTCTATTTAAATCACCTGGAATAACATAATTGTATATTATCACGCTTGGTGCAAATCTGCATATATTTTTCCTGCAAACGTATTTAGGCATTTGATTTTAGAGAGCTGTCCCACACAGACTCCATGAGGGATATTCTGTAATTACTTTTTACAAATCGGAAGATTTAGGGATTTTAAATACCTAAGCCCCAAATTTTTAAATAAACAGCTAAGAACTGTGTCTCCGTTTGCATTTTGTTTTAACATGGCCTCTTCCTTCAAGCATGGCACGCCCATCCTCCCACTGTCACAACAGAGCATAAACAGCCCTGACACAGAAGCCATGAAATAAGTACAATGATACAGAGATGGGTGATTGGCAATTCCTAGTGGAAAGAAAGGAAGAGGAGGATCACAGCCATTATCTCCTCCTGACCCCAGCAACTGCAGAGGATCTTGGGAGAGCCTACCGTACAGGAAGTAGACAGTGATGGGAAAGTGGATCTCTTCTGACGCAGCTCTCCTGAGGTTGCTCCCACGATGGAGTGGGACTTCGCAGATGCAGCTGCTTCGTGTCAACCACGTTCCTGTTAGCCTGCCTTGCCCATGCGCACTCCCGTAAGTAACCTCAATAAAATCACTGCTTCACAAGTTGGGCTCGGGTGGAATCGGCTCTGATTGGCACCCTCAACTGCAGTGAATCAACACTGTTCACATTTCCCCAGGAAATGTTATACAACATAGTTTCATAAAGATTTTGAAACAATACGCGTTTGGAGAAGAAACACACAGGCTGCGATCCAGCTAGCTAATCCAGCAACAGCGGGCTGTGAATGGAAAGCCCAAGGGGCCAGCAGTTGCTTAGTCTATGTAAGGCTGGATGTCGCAGTGTCTTCAGTATGTGCTGGAGTCCTGCAGCAGCAAGCTCTGATGCCAATGAAGGAACGGGCTTGTTAGCACGGAATAGAGCAAGCAGGCAAGGAGCAAAAGCTTCCTTGTCCTTAATATTGGCTCCCAGCAGGAGGTGTGGCCCAGATTAGATCTGGATGAAAGTTTTGGATTAAGGCATGTTTTCCTACTTCAAATTAAGCAGAAATCGCTCACAGGTGTGCCCTCTATTTTGGGGTTTTAGTTCATTCCAGATATAGTCAAATTGACAACCAAGACCAGCCATCACACTGAGTCCTTGTTCTGCTTTGCAGCTCCTTTGAGCGTGTTTGTTCTGATGTGTCTCCGTGGGAACTCCATGGCATCTATCCAGCAGAACTCACGGATACTTTGAAGCAACTTTGGGACGTTTTAATCCCTGGATTTGGGAGGTTTTGTTTTATTTTCATTTTTCCCTGCTTTTTTTCTCTTCTCCTTAGTGTTCTCATTAGATAAGTGTAAATGCGCTGAACGGGGCCCACTTTTTAATTCCGGTCATATTCATTTTTCTCCAGTTTTCCTCTTGTTCTTTGGACTGCATCCTTACACACGCACTGACTGCGAGTCCACCGGTTCTCACAGTCTCGAGTTACTGCTAACTTTTCTAACAAAGTTTTCTTTTGGTTTGGTTTTTAGACTTTCAAGTCCAATTTTTTTTTCATTTATTTCATATGTTTTGTGTGTGTGTGTGTGTGTGTGTGTGTGTGTAATTTTCTGGCTTCATTGGTATTCTACATTTTACTAAATACTTGCTTGAGTGCTTCCATGATTTCTTTCGATATGGTTTCCATTAGGTCTCTGAAAAATACCTAATGGGCTCGTCACAGGATTAGGCTGCTAACTCTGACATCTTTAAGGAAACCGTAACACTTTTCCCTCCTCTAGATAACTTGTATTTCCCTGATTCCTTGTGTGGTTTAAAATGTATATATTGAAAACTGACCATTTGGGGCAATACATTCTAGCAATTATAGGCACAGATTCTCAGATTCTTCTAGAGGTCTTTGCCTGGGTCTGTGTGTGTGTGCCTGGAAGTGTGTGTGTGTGTCTGTGTGTGTGTGTCTGTGTGTGTGTGTCTGTGTGTGTGTGTGGCGTGTGTGTCTGTGTGTGCATGTGCCTGGAAGTGTGTGTGTGTGCGCGCGCATGCCTGGGCATGTGTGCTGGTGCCTTGGCTAGGCTGTTTCAGTACATTCTTTTCCCTCTCAATCTGAAGCTGTTGGCACCACTGTGCAGAAAGCACAGCCATGGCATGCACACGGCATCCCGGGGTAACAGTGGGTTTGGCTAACTCTCTTTGACTGTCTTTCCTTCCTCTCTCTGTTCAACTGTATGCCACACTCTGTGTTTGAGCCAACCCATTAGTCACCAGTAATTATCAGATGATCGTTTTATTACTTAAAAATATGATCCACCGAACAAATTGCTCAGCAAAGTGATTGATGTAGTTCGATTTCTGCTACTGTGAAAAAAAAAAAAAAAAAAACACTAGCCAAAAGCAAAGTAGGGAAGGCAGGGGCTTATTTTCACTTACAGGACTCAGTCCATCCTTGAGGACAATCAAAGTAGAAACTCCATCAGGAGCTTGGAGCAGAATACATAAAGGAACCTGCTTGCTATCTGGCTCATGGGCTCATCGTGCTCAGCCTTCTTACACAGCCCAAAACCTAGGGATGGTGTCGCCTGCAGTCTGTTGGTTCTTTCTACATCAGTCAATAATCAAAGCAGTCCTCAACAATCTTGACAGGGACAATCCCTTGGCTGAGACCCCCTTCTTCACATCAGTGCAGGCTGTGCCAAGTTTGAGAGTTGAAGCTAATTAGGACACTGATCCGATTAAATTTGGGGCTAGGTTGTTTTAGGCCAGCTTTTGAGGTTTGTTCTGATGCTTTCATTCCCTAGTTATCATTAGTAGAGCTGCAATGAACATAAATGACCAGGTATCAGTGGGTGGTGGCATGTGCCTTTGACCCCAGCACTTGGAAGGCAGAGGCAGGCAGATCTCTGTGAATGCCATGATAGCCAGAGCTACACGGAGAAACCCTATTGAGAGAGAGAGAGAGAGAGAGAGAGAGAGAGAGAGAGAGAGAGAAGTAACAAATGACCATGAATCTCTGGAGCAGGATGCAGAGTTCTTTTTGTATATGCCCAAGAGTGGTTCTTTGTTAGGGTTTCTATTGCTGTGATAAAACACCACGACCATGACCAATAAGCCTGTTGGAAAGGAAGGAGTTTGTGTGTTTGTTTGTTTGTTTGTTTGTTTGTTTTGACCTGCTTCCCTATTGGTGTTCATCATTGAAGGAAGTCAGGACAGGAACTCAAAAAGGGCAGGAACCTGCAGGCAGGAACTGAAGCAGAGGCCATGGAGAGAAGTTACTTACCGGCTTGCTCCTCATAGCTTTCTTAGCCTGCTTTCCTATGGAACCCAGGACTAGCAACCACAGGTGGCCCCACCCACCATGGTCTGAGCCTTCCCCCAGCAACCACTGATTAAGAAAATGCCTTACAACTGGGATCTAATGGACTTCTTCCTCTCAGCTGAAGCTCCCTCCTTTCCAATGGCTCTAGCTTGTGGGTCAAGTAGACATAGATTAGCCAGGACAAACGGTATAGCTGGATTATATGAGAGATCTAGTTCTAGCTTTTTGAGGTACCTTCACACTGATCTCCATGGTGACTGTGCCAGTTTTCACTCCTATAAACAGTGACTCAATGTCCCCTCTCCCTACATCCATGCCGACATTCGTCCTCATTCTTTTTAGACTATTTTGACGAGAGTAAGAAACGAAGTTAGTTCCTTTAACAAAAGCGTCCCATATCTTCACGTATCTCAACGCTTTCTCCCTGGCTAATATCCCCCAAGGCATTACTGCAGTCACTGAGGTGGAAAGCAGCTTCTAGCCATCTTGACTTGCCTCTATTCTGGGATGAACTGGAATGAGGGATGTTGGGGCAGTGGTGTTCTTTATTGGATCAATGTTGGGTCTCCTTTCTGGAGGTGGGCGGGGTGAAAGATCCCCAACCTGTTGACCACATCATCAGAAATGTGACATCTAACTCAGATTGGAGGATCAGAAATACTAACAAACTGGTGGCCAGGGGGCTGGAGAGATGGCTCAGTGGTAAGAGCATTGCCTGCTCTTCCAAAGGTCCTGAGTTCAATTCCCAGCAACCACATGGTGGCTCACAACCATCTGTAATGGGGTCTGGTGCCCTCTTCTGGCCTGCAGCCATACAGACAGAACATTGTATACATAATAAATAAATAAATATTAAAAAAAAAAAAACAAACTGGTGGCCAGATACACCAGTTTTGATGAGGAGGGAACTCCAGAAAAAGGGATTCCAGTTTCCTGGTGACGCTGACATGCCATGCAGCTCACTCAAGTTCATCTTAGGGGAAGACGGATACACAGCTTTCTGTAAAAGTTCAGTATCGGTGCCTGCCCTTAAGATTAGTATGTTGTGCTTTGGTCCATTTGTTGATTTCTTTTTCCAAATTAACATTTTGCCCACCTTTCTTTCAATTAAATTTATCGCTTCCAAATTGCATCAGGTGAAGTTAGTTTCTGAACTACCGTACCAGCTCGGTGCTTCTCCTAACAACCCAGCACCCTGTGTGCATGTGTGCTCAACAACAGACACCTTCTCATTTATAAACGATTTTCAAGATAAGCTCCAAAGCTAAATTGATGCAAGAACAAATCAGATTTAAACAGGCAAAAGCTAGGTAACAGAGAACAGGATAAGGAAATAAGGTAAAGATGGAGGTAGATAAGTTTGTGCCATAAAATCATATTTATTCATTTGCCAGGGGTATACAATAAGTCTGTCTTAAAAATAATGCTCAAAGCCACAATTTACTGTGTTTAGAAGCTTAAAACCTAATGGCTTATAGGCGAAGAAGTTATTCCTGGTAGAGTTACAAGACATTTTCCCCACAACCACCATAAAGAAGACAGACTCTAATGGACTGAATTCCCCCCTCAAGATAAGAATAATAAACAGCTTCACGGGGCGGTCCCCTGAGCTCCGTTTAAATATACAGTAGTCCAGCAAGCAATAACACCCACCGTCCCAGCTTCTGCTCCCAGTCGGACAGCTGCTGCAGGAACAATACCTGAGTCCTGTGAGAATAGCTCTAGCCGCCAGAGATCGCACCAACCGCTAGGCAGCGTCTTCAAGTGCATGGAAGTACCGCTGTCTGCCCCAGTGCCTTAGGTTGTGCAGAAGGGCATTAGTGTCCAGAGCTGATAAATATAGTCCAAGATTCTGAGAGCACTTCATGCTGATGCCCTCAAGATGGCAAAAGCTTCCTACCCAGGTGGCTACCTTGAGAATTTCTCAGTTAAAATTTCAAACCATGCTGCAGAGCAGGTTACCATTTTGTAAGTTTCTGTAACATATGTATTTGCATGTGTGAGTGCATGCCTGTGGGGTGAGGAGTGAGGGATGGTATGTGTTGATGTATTCTGTGTGTATGTGTGGTTGTGCATGTAGGTGTTGGTGTGTGTGTGGTGCGTGCCTATGTGTGTGTGTGTTTATGTGTGTGTGTGGTGTGGGGAGTGTGAGTGTTGGGTTGTATGTTGGGATGTGTCTATGTGTATGTGTACTTATGTATGTGGATGTTTGTATGTTCTTGTCTGTATGTGAGTTTGTTGGTGTGTGTGAAAGAGTATGTGTGTAGATGGATGTTCACGTGGGTGTTGGTGTATGAGTTGATATGTATCTGGGTGTGTTTGTGTATGCGCGTTTGGGTTTTATACGTATGTGTGTGTGCATGCGCATGTGTGATGTGGGGAAAGTGAGTGTTGGGATGCCATGGGGAGAGGGTGAGTGTTGGGTTGTATGTTGAGATGTGTCTGTGCGTATGTGTGAGCATTATGTGTTAGTTGGTGTGTGTGTGTGTAGTTATGTACATGTGTGTGTTGCTGTGTGTGTGGACATGTGTGCATGTGTGTGTTGCTGTGTATGGACGGGTGTGCATGTGGGTGTTGCTGTGTGTGTGGACGGGTGTGCATGTGGGTGTTGCTGTGTGTGTGGACGTGTGTGCATGTGGGTGTTGCTGTGTGTATAGACGGGTGTGCATGTGTGTGTTGCTGTGTGTGTGGACGGGTGTGCATGTGGGTGTTGCTGTGTGTATAGACAGGTGTGCATGTGTGTGTTGCTGTGTGTGTGGACGGGTGTGCATGTGGGTGTTGCTGTGTGTATAGACGGGTGTGCATGTGGGTGTTGCTGTGTGTATAGACGGGTGTGCATGTGGGTGTTGCTGTGTGTGTGGACGGGTGTGCATGTGGGTGTTGCTGTCTGCCTCTGTGCGTTAATGTCTGGAACAAAAGGAGAACAGAATTTGCTGTTCAAACAAAGTACATCATTATAACTTCTTCGATGTACTGGCTCCAAATAAGAAATACTTAAAAGAAAATGAAGATCATTTTATTCATCAGAATTCCAAGGTGTCTTGGGAAAAGCAACTCTGGAAGAAGCAACTGCCACAGAGATAGTGACCCGTACAGGGCGGGGTACGGGGGTGTTCAGAGGACTTTGGTAGGGCAGGATGGAAAGGAAAAGCAGAAGGAAAGAAGTCAGGGTGAGGCAGAAATGCAGGATCGTGTGAAATAAAATCTCTGCCCAAACACCTCCAAGTCCTTTAGGGGAAAAAAAATAGTTAACTCACAAAAAGATTTTTTTATTACTTATTTAATCCATGTGACAGATTATTCCAAAATGTAGGGAGCTGAAACAATGATGATCACATGTTACTTGCATGGCTGCCCTGGGCTAGGAATGTCTTGGCAGCTTGAAGAGGCAGAGCTGGCTTGGGTTTCTCAAGAAGCTGGAGCTTCAGCTGGATTTTGGTGGAGGATTTCAGACGTCACAGAATCGAATAAAGCAACTACCAATGTGGTCCGTTTGAAAGTAATGCTGGGGGTAGTACAGACTCCGTTCCTAAAGGGGAATCTCCTCTGTGCTGCTTGGGCGCTTTCACCTTGCAGCGGCTGCTGTCCACCCAGCAGAGAATCCTCCCAGCCAAATGGAAGCGTTCATACACAGCCTCACAGGGTCTGTGTCACTCATTTATGGCCATCATCATTTATTGTTGCTATAATTCAGTGTGAGCTGTGACTACAAACCAGGAATACCAAGAGGCAAAGAACACCGGGACCCATCCTGAGGGCTGGTTACCACAGTTGCGTGGGACTTGTTACAGTTCTTGCTTTGGGCTTTGGTTTTGGTTTCTGATGTTTGGTTTGGTGTGCTGTTGGTTTGTGGGTTTTTGTTTTGTTTTGTTTCTATGTGTGTATGTGTATTATGTAAGTTAACAAATGTAGATATACCAGACCCTATATTAATTCTGCTCGCACATTGTTGAATTCATTTTGTTCATATTTTATTTAGGGTTTTTAGATCTATGTTCAAGAAATTTGGGTCAATAGTTTTCTATTTCATAATCCATATTTTAGCCACAAGAAAACTATTATCTCTGTTTGCCTAGTTCTCACCATGTACGTATTTCCTCCACTGCTGTGGCAGACACATGGTCTTGGTCTGGCATCTCATTCTCCCTGTTTTATAGTCCTCACTGTTCTTACACAGGCAATGACCTTGGCTCAGTGTTCTTGGCAAAACATTTAAATTTTCTTTGGCAACTAGAAGTTCTATCTGAACCTTTTTGTAAAGTATTTCTTTTTTTACTTCTTGAGATCATAATGTAGTTATATCATTTCCCCTCCCCTTTCCTCTCTCCAACCCTCCCACATTACCCCTTCTTTCTTCCTATTTCATCTGCCTCCCTGGATGAGGGAGAGAAGGATGGCAGATGAAGCTGGCCATCAGGAAGGCAGGAGTGTAGGAAGCTGATACTCTGAGAAAGTACTGAGTACTCAGATACCTACACTTGTGTTGTTATTAAAAGGACAAACCCCTGTTTGGAGAAGCTACTGTAGTTAGGGGGAGAGGGTTGCAGGTCATCAAATACAACCCCAAGATGTTCCTTATACTCCTGAAAACTCAGTTCAATCTGTTTCTTCAGGGAATCTTCTAGAATAATCAAGACTCTTCTGTGGTACTTCATAGCTTATAAAAGCTTTCACATGTATTGGACTTACATTTTCACATCAACCTGGTGGCCAGAGTACAGTTCCTCCGCCCTCTCATCTCTCTGGAGTTGATGTGATCTATCCCTATGTGTCAAGGGCACTACAGACCAATGACCTCCAGGCCTCTCCCTCCAGGCTGACTTCTCCAGAGATCTAGATTTATTTTTTCAGATTAATTCTGAACAGCCAGCTTGGAAACAAATCCTTAGAAAGCTATATGCATTTTCTTCCTACTCTCAGACCCCAAACGCTGCTCTTAGCCTGGAATTTCTATTTACAATCGACAAACTAAGAATCTGAGTTATTCTCAATCCCTGTTCCCTGAACTGATTGTTCCCCAAGCAGTAAGTCCTCAACTCCTACCCATTCTATGCGAAAAATCTATCACCACCTCACGAACACTGCTTGCATTTAAGGAGCTGCTATTAAAAATATCTACTTGGTTTTCTAAAGGCAGGCATTATAAAAAGAAAATCAATGATTAGTTTTAGTTTTTCAAATAGTTACAGAGCCTCTACAAGATGCTAGATACCGTGGATTCAGGATCAGGGTTTCAGCAAACTGTCTGTCATGTTACAGCAGGAAACCGGCAGTCCTAACCAGTACACACAGATGTAGTAAGTGGGTTGATTACGTAACTGCTAAAATACCATACAAAGTAGTGGGGGTAAACGAATTCATTAATGTGCTACAGTTGCCTTGAAAAGATTTGGGGGTGGGATTTACACTAGGCCAACAAGAAAAATTAAAGAAATGAACCCGGCCGTTATAGAAGAAGAAAAACAAGATACAGTGTGGTTAGTTTAAAATAGCAATTCCCGAAAGTACAGTGTGGAATGTAACCTCTTACGCTAAAATTCATTCAAAACGCCGTGGGATTAAATCAATTTGTGAAATGCTAACTGAACAAATGTAAGTAGATTGCCATGCTGTAAGAGTTGAGGGTTTGTTAGTGTGTGCGCATGCACAGTGAATCTCCTTGAATGGTGGACAGCGGGATGCCAAATCTTCTCCAAATTTATTGGCAAGACGAACGTTTGAGAACACAACTTCCTGGAATTCTACGATGACACGTTTTGGAAAATGTTCAGTAGTTATCAGCGAAATGAAAACCCAGGGCTCTCACCTTGAAGCTAAAGAGTCCAGTGAAACATGTCTGGGACATTGCCCGTATGGCAAGAGCTCCAGGAAAATGACCTGTGGCCTGGCAGATTATCTGCAATGTGGCGTACATGTGCATTTTTTTTTTGTTTTTCGAAAGTTAATTTGTTATTAATCTCTGGACTACTTTTGTTTGGTTGGTTTTGGGGGGTTTTTTGTTTGTTTGTTTTTATTTGATTTTTAAAGACAGGGTTTCTCTCTGTAACCCTGGTTGTCCTGGAACTCTCTTTGTAGACCAGGGTGGCCTCGAACTCACAGAGATCCTCCTGCCTCTGCCTCCCAAGTGTTGGGATTAAAGGCCTGAGCTACCACCACCCAGTTCTCGACTACCTTTTAGAGCTTCGATTGAAACAAGCTTCAGAATACATGGTTTCAAAGGCAATTTCTGAGGACTTGGTCCTACAAAACTTAGAGCAAGCCTTTGGAAAGGTCTCCTGCACTTGGGGATACCAGAATTACACTACAGGGTAATTTGACCAAAGGCCATGGAAAGGACAGCGGCTGCCAGATGGACTTGTGGCATAAGTGGAGGAATAATAGACTTCTGCCACACTCTGACCCAATCCAAGGCATGCTCCCTGACTGATAACTTTGACATTATTTTCAAGGTCTCTTGTTTTTGTTGTTGTTGGTGGTGGTGGTGTTTTAAATCTACTCTCTGTCCCTTACATGCACTAATCTTCGTGTTTGAATTTTCTCTTTGGAAATCCAAAGGAGTATGGGTACAAGCAGGAAGCAGGATGAGGAGGTGGGGAGGAGGGGGAGGAGGAAGAATTTGACTAACTGCTGGGGAACAAGAAGACTGATCGGCACTAGGAAACACAGGATGCCCTAGAACAGTTACCAAGGTAACCCCACCTTCTTCACTCTTCCCCAAAACACTGCTTCTATCAAACGACCTAGGAGAAACTGCAAACACAACTCCTACTTCTAAACCCGACGCTGTAAGAGTGGTGAGTGGGCCTGGAGTCCCCAAAGACTTCGAATAGCCAGGGCTTGGGATTCTGAGAGGTGACGTTGAGCGTATGTAAGTGGGTCTTTTGGGGTACTGCTTACCAATGGGCTGTGCAGAAACCTGAGTTCCCAAGTTAACAGCTAGGAGCTAGCAAGTACTCACCCCTGCGATTGGGTTCCCGGGCACCTTGCTGGTTGCTAAGGACGCTATGCCCATAGCCCTTGGAGCGTTGAACTTTGTCTCCTGAGAAGGGTTTAGCCAATCACAAGCCCCGTAAGTCAAATTCCACCAGCCCTTCCTCACCCTCCCCACCCCCAACTCACGTGTGTTTTGTTTCTAGACAAGAAATGCGAACAAACAAACAAAAAAGCCTTGGTTGGCTTTAAACAGCCGTAAAGCACACAGCATTGATCCCACGTGGTTACCTTGTGTACAACTGGCCAGCAGTTGCACAGTGGATCGGCAGCAGTTAGCTCTTCTTCCGTGCTTAAGACCCTCTCCGACAGAATGCTGCCTACAAATTTCTTTCAGCAGAAAATCTGAGGCCAGTCAGAGCTGCTTTTACCAAAGCAGCCAGGGTGTTTTGATACTTAATAACCACAAGGGGGCGTGTTTAAATTCAATGCCTTAAAAAAAAAACGTCCTGTAAGATTATAATAATAGTCTAACGCCGACTAAAGGAAGAGTTTGTGTTTTGGCAAATGTTCACAACTGGAGGAATTAAGGGCAAACATTTCTAGTTATATGGAAAGTCAATGTATATATCTTCCTATGACACAGATTCCCTAAAACATTGGGCACTTCAAGAAAGAGAACCAATTGATGGAAATTGTAAATACAGCAACCTGAACTAAGGTATCAAACAGGTCTTTTGCATTTTTTTTCCTGAGGGTGGGAGTGGGTTCATAGTTTTTTTAATTAAAAAACATTATTCATACAACATATTCTTATCATGTTTTCCCTTCCCCAGATTCCTCCCAGACCCTTCCCATCTCTCCAACCACCCGATGGCACGGGCTTTTTTTTCCCTCTCCCTTAGTCTTTAAAACAAAAACGAATAAAGAAGAAATACACAGACAAAACACCCACAAAAACAGAACCAAAATAAACAAGCAAAGGACCTTTAAACACAGAATGCCCAAACAAAGCGGTCTGATATAAAAGGGCTACAAAATGCTGCTGAGTTGGAGTTGACCAAAGACTTTGAGCACATGCTCTTCAAACCCTAAGATTCTCTCCTCCATGTCTTGTAATCTGTTGGTAAGGCTTGCCTCTGTGGTTTTTGTTTGATGTCCTAAAGTTTCATCTTCAGTTTTATGTCAGTTTGGGTTTTCTTTTTTTTTTTTTTTAAGATTTATTTATTATGTATACAGTATTCTGTCTGCATGTGTGTCTGCAGGCCAGAAGAGGGCGCCAGATCTCATTACAGATGGTTGTGAGCCACCATGTGGTTGCTGGGAATTGAACTCAGGACCTTTGGAAGAGCAGGAAGCACTCTTAACCTCTGAGCCATCTCTCCAGCCCCAGTTTGGGTTTTCTTTAGTGATTTTATTTCTATTTTTCAAGAGTTAAACTGTTTTTATTATTTCATTCAACTGTTTGTAGTTTCATCGTCTTCATTAGGTGATTTATTCATATCCTCTTAAAGGTCTTAAATTTTTGGTTGTGAGCCTAGCCTTTAACGGCTGAGCCATCTCTCCAGCCCTCTCTTAGAGGTCTTAAGTCTTCATAATTGCCAACTTGAAGTCCTAGTCTTTTGGTTCAGGTATATTTCATTTGTCAAGGCCTAAAGTATTAGGGTTGCTGGGTTCTGGTGAAGGCGTTATTGCCTTGGCTGTTCGCGTATGTGTTTTTGTTCTGGGATCCAGGCATGGAGTTTTAATATTATATATATATATATGTATATATATATATATACATATATATACACATATGAGGTATATATATTTCTAATATTTAGGGTAGTTATCTGTTTTTTCTCTTTGTTGCGTAGATGTTCTGTTCTTTGGTTGCTGCTGGCACCTTTTGGGTCCTAGGCAAGAGGGTGGCTGTGGGATCTCTGGTAGAGAGGCTTCCGCAAGGCTGAAGGGAGCCAGGGGAGAGAGGTAAGGGGAACCAGGCTCGGCTCCAAGAAACAAAGTCACGGGCAGTGGAGGTGGCGGGGCGGGAGGGACTCCTTCAAGCAGGCTGCTACAGGACTAGTAGCAATTTAAGGAAAAGTATCATGAAGGACGAAAGGGATAGTGAGAATTGCTCCTTACAAGTGAGAGACTTCGCCTCGAAGGAAGCGAAGAATATTCATAGGATGACACACTGGTGTGCATATTCACATATCTGAGCACACACATATTTAATAACCATATTTGAATATTCAGGGGATGACACACTGGTGTGCATATTCACATATCTGAGCACACACATATTTAATAACCGTATTTAGGGGCCTATATGAATGAGGTTAGAGGAATAGAAAGGGAAAATGTTTTCTCCCTTGTCTTCCAACGGTCAACTAGGCCCCAGGGGACTGTGTAGCATCCCTTAAAATGTTCAGTAACCACAGGGTGGTAGGAGTTCCAGCTCCTAGAGAGAGCTCCTCTGGGTGGTCCCAGCTTAGGTAGCTATCCAAGGCATCCACCACTCTCAGAATCCCTAGCAGAAGGTCCCTAGAGTCCAGATAGGAGAGGACCACACCAAGAACAGAGAAGAATGAGCCTGGAAGTTCCAACTCTACCATCAAGGTCCTCTTCCTGCAAGACTGCTCACCCTGAGCCCTGACATTCTCCTCAGTCTCGCAGCAAACAGGTAGCCAGAGAGCCAGCTCTCTCGGCCTTTGTGTGACAGTGGCTAAGAGAGAGGGAGACCGACTTTAGAATTTCTCAGGCAGAGCACGGACAAGTGGAACCAGATAACCTGCTTGGGGGAGTCCTTGTTCTCACTGGAGACATGGGAGGAAGAACGAGGAGGGGGACAGAGGAGAAGGAAGAGCAGAGACTGTGAAAGAAATCATGGCGATCCAGAATGCCCCAAGGAGCAAAGACGGCACCTGAATCTTCCTTAAGCTACTCTCCTCAGTCCTTGAGATCCCTGAGAAACTGCTAATCCTCTCAGAAAGGAGAGCAGCTCTGAGACAGTTTGGGGACACGAACAAACCCATCCCTGCTCACTAGAGGCCCTGGCCCTTCCCTCCAAGTTCCCTCCCTGCCTGTCTCTTGTGTAAAGGGCCATCTAATGCCTTTATTTTTTTTTGATATTTATTTATTTATTATGTATACAATGTTCTGCCTGCATGCATGCCTGCAGGCCAGAAGAGGGCACCAGATCTCAGTACAGATGGTTGTGAGCCACCATGTGGTTGGCAGGAATTGAATCAGGACCTCTGGAAGAGCAGCCAGTGCTCTTAACCTCTGAGCCACCTTTCCAGCCCCCATCCAATGCCTTTAAAGTGGGCACCAGAACCCACAACAAAGAGCTGCCTGGAGCCTCTCTCTCCTCTTACCCAGCAAATACCCTCTGCCTGACTCCTGTGGGGTCAAGTGCATGCTCAGAAAGGAAACTAATTCCACAAGGACCGTCTTCATTGGACAGGTAAGGATTGCTCTTTGTTGTCTAGACACGAGGAATTTGAACATTTTTCCAGCTATGAGACATTGAGGCATTCTTGAAGCTAAAGTGACCGAAGCTTGCCAAGACTGCTTGGTGATCAGTTCCGTGCCAGGATCATAGACAGCAAAGTATCTATCCTTCCTTGGACAGTTTGCCAGCAGGCTAGAGCCACAGGCTTTCAGCCAAAAAAGAACGTCACTAAGGAACTGAAATGTGACCCCAGCACTCAGAGACTGTGGTACATAAGCATGATGGGATTTTTTTCAGCCACAAACTCATGTCATAAAATTTGCACCATGATGACCGGATAAATAAAATATATAAGTGAAATAATCCGGGTTCAGGAAGACAAGTTCGACACACTCGCTATCATATGCCTAGCTGCTGCTTTTTGTGTGTGTATATAGTAGTTCCATAGGTGTAGTTTCTACGTCACGGTACTAGAAAAGGAACAATGGGGTGCTTTAATGAAAAGAAGTGGGGGGCAGTAGAACATGTGTGACATGTAAGTAGGGCGGGGACGACGGAGCAGAAGGCACAGTGGGCAGAAGGGCAAGAAGACTGGGGGTGAGGGAGGAAGGATCAACCAACATGGCACGGGTTTGAAAATGCTGTAAGGGGCCTGGGGAATGGGCTCAGCTCTTGCAACTGACCCAGGTTCAGATCCAACGCCCTCTTCTGACCTCTGAGGGTGTGGTGTGTGTGTGTGTGGTGTATATGTAGGTGTGTGTGTATGTATGGGTGGGGGGTGTTGGAGTATGGGGGTATATGTGTGGTGTGTGTGTGTGGTGTGGTGTGTGTGTGCACATACATGTGATTGCAGGTGCCTGAGGAATCTGGAGGCTTCAGATCCCCCTAAAGCTGGAATTATAAACTATTATGAGCCACCTCACATGGGTACTAAGAGCCAAAGTAGGGTTCTCTGCCAGAGCAATAAATGCTGTTAACTTCTAAGCCATGTCTCTAGTCTCCTGCAAATCTCCCTTTTTGTTTGTTTGTTTGTTTGTTTTTGAGACAGGATCTTTCTACATAGTCCTGGCTGTCCTAGAATTAGGACATATGACCAGGCTGGCCTCAAACTCCCAGAGATCCACCTGCCTCTTGCCTCCCAAGTGCTGGAATTAAAGGTGTGTGCCAGCATACTGGGTGTTCCCTGTCTCCTCTTTAAATGGTTCATAAAGGAACAGAGTTGGCAGACTGTATCTTGGAGAGTGCGCTGTGGGATGAAAGAGGAAATTGTGTTCAGAATCTGCTGTTTACCTGGAGCCTAAGCGGTTCTAGTTCCTCATTAAGTGTTGGAATGAGAATTACTTTGCTTCCAGGGAGAACGAGCCTCAATACTCAACCCAGCCGATATTGCTTCTGGAAGCAAATGGAGATGGGCCTTCCCACACAAAGCTTCACCTAGTCAGCCATAGCCCCGAACCCTGTCGCCTTTGAAATCCTGATCAGAACATATATCAAACATCCCAATCACTGAAAGGGAACAAATCCTTCTTTCTGGAAATGTCTTTAAATCTATTGAAGTATACTTTGCAATTACAGATTGGATTTAATTAGGAATCAGGAATCCCCCCCCCCTCGTTTTGTATGTGTTCATGTGTGAGTGGGTACCCCTGTGTTGCCAACAGAGGTCAACCTCCGGGGCCACTATCCAGGTGTCCTCTGGCCTGTTTTATGAGCCAAGAACCTATCAATGGCCTGGGGCTTGAGAATTAGTGCAGGCTAACTGGGCTACTTGCTGCAATGATGTGTCCAGCTCCATATACCCCCGCGCTGGGGTCACAGGGGCCTGCCATCCTGCAGAGTTCCTGGGTTCTGGGCTTCTCAGGCCCAAGCATGCAGTCGTGTGAGGAGAATTCTAGGTGCTTGTGAGAAAATGCAAAGAAACCAAGACAAAGGTTTTGTGGCCTCGGTGTCTTCAAAACCACAGATTTGCTCTTGGAATGGGCTTTTGTGCCCCTCCCAGGTGTAGCTACACGGAGTGAGTTTACGCCACATTATTCAGTTTATAAGACGCCCGTGGAAAAAGGTTTCGGTCACAGGCAGCTTGTCTGCCACCGGTGGCTGGTCCTTGTGATTGGACACTTTACTCACGTGACTCCTCCTAACCCTCAGAGTATAAATAGTCTGGTGAACAGAGTTTACTGTTGGATGAGACATTAGTCCGCCTCATTCATAGGCTCCACCCTCCCAGGGCCCAGCTCCTCTGGGGCAGTTAACGCTGGTCCTCACACCTCCCTCCCCAGCCCTGACTTCCATCCTTTTAAAGACTGAATCTTCAACATCTACAATTGGATGGTTCTATATGCATTTGCATTGTTGTCAGATTTTTGTCTCTGTGATCAAAATACCTGACTCTTAAGAAGCAAGGGGTTACTTGGGGAACTGGAGAGGTGACTCAACGGTTAAGAGCATTAGCTGCTAGAGGTCCTGAGTTCAATTCCCCAGACCCACAGAGTGACTCACAACCCTCTATAGTGGGATCTGCTGCCCACTTCTGGTATAAAGTTGCACATGCCGATAGAGCACTCACGAACATAAAATAAATAAATATTTTTTAAAAAAATAAGAGTTCTCCTGAGCTCATGGTTTTAGAAGTTCTAGTCCATCAGGGTGTTCAAGGCAGAGAAGGCCAGAGCAGAGCAACTCATGACAAGGCAGGGAGGGACAGAGAGGAAGACAGGAAACACCCAGGGAAGACAGACACACACCCCCTTCCCCACCCCACCCCCACAGGGCACTTCCCAGAAACCTACTCCCTCACCTTCTAGGTTTCTTTTTCCCCAAGCAATATAAAATCTATTTTAGCCGGGCGGTGGTGGCGCACGCCTTTAATCCCAGCACTCGGGAGGCAGAGGCAGGCGGATCTCTGTGAGTTCGAGACCAGCCTGGTCTACAGAGCTAGTTCCAGGACAGGCTCCAAAGCCACAGAGAAACCCTGTCTCGAAAAACAAAAACAAAACAAAAAAAAAAAAAAAAAAAAAAATCTATTTTAAATTATAGACCAAATTCCCACATTTACTAGGTTCTGGTTTTTTAATTATCCATATTGGTTGCTTTTGATGAATATGCAAATATTAAACTTAAAAACCCAGCAACTTGATATTATTTAACCTAATATTTGCTGTGACCTCTGCCATACCCACACTTTGTGGGGGGTAGGTATTGTTTTGTTTTTTAGAGACAGTGTTTCGTTTCTCTGTGTTACCCTGCTGTCCTGGAACTCCTTAAGACATAGGAAATACCCAGCATGAAGGTGCATACCTTTAATCCCAGCACTCAGGAGGCTCTGTGAGTTCGAGGCCAATTTGGTCTACAAAGAGAGTTCGAGGACCGACAAGGTGTTATACAGAGAAACGCTGTCTCAAAAACAAAAAAAAGAAAGAAAAGACATAGAATATAAGGTATAAAAGGAAGTGCAACGACAGGGTATCTTTGGACCCATATTTACTAGGAAATAAAACAGCAGAATGTTCCAAGCAGGATGGAACACTCCATCTTACAGGGAAGCTCCATTAACACAGGAAATAAGCAATTCAAAATAGCTTCAGCAAGCTCCTGAAAATGACCAGGTTCACTAGGTCCCTCCCTCCCTGTCTTAGGAAAGGTTTATATTGCTGTGAACAGCAACATTTAATTGTTAAATTAAAGGAAAACATTTAATTGAGGAGCTTGCTTACAGTTTCAGAGGTTCCGTCTATTATCATCATGGTGGGACACAGAGGCATGCAGGCAGACATGGTACTGGGGTAGTAGCTTGATGTGGGAGTGTCATATATCAATCTGTTGATTTCATGGTTAAGCCATAAAGAAACTGCTTGACCCTCATAGGTTAAAACATAGGTGGGTGGAGTAAAGAGAACAGAATGCTGGGAGGAAGAGGAAGTGAGCTAAGACTCGACAGCTCTGCTCTCTGGAGGAGAGACGCCATGCTCCGCTCTCCCGGGCAGACGCGATTCAGCTCCGACCCAGGATGGACGTAGGCTAGAATCTTCCCGGTAAGCGTACCTTGGGGTGCAACACAGATGATTAGAAATGGGCTAAATTAATATGTGAGAATCAGCCTAGAAGAGGCTAGATAGAAATGGGCCAAGCAGTGTTTAAATGAATACAGTTTGTGTGTTGTTATTTCGGGGCATAAACTAGCCATGTGGGCGGCCGGGGTGCTGGGGATGCAGCCCCGCCGCTCCTATTACCACAGTAGCTGAGACTCCTACATCCTGCAGGCAACAGCAAGTCAACTGAGACACTTGGCAGTATCCTGAGCATAGGAAACCTCAAAGCCCTCCCCCCACAGTGACACACTTCCTCCAACAAGGCCACATCCACTCCAATAAAGCCACACCTCCTAATAGAGCCACTTCCTATGAGATTATGGGGGCCACTTACATTCAAACTACCACACTCCCCCAGAGTATATAAGTGGTAAAGACTCTTGCCAGTCCCTGCCTGAGGAGTCAAGCTAAGAAGAAGGCTGAGACATGCCCAGCTGCCTGGAAGAGGCTCGGATCAACTGAGCCATCTGAAAAGGGCACTCTTCAGTCTGTCTAGCTGCCTACAGGCTGTGCAGGGTGCTCCAGGTTCCAGGATCTGTGAGATGTCACCCAAGCTGGAGTGGACTTTGGTGACGCAGCTGTCTCTGAGTCATTTCTGCCCCTGTAAGGGACCTCTTGTCTTAGGTTCTTGTTAGGGTTCTGTTGCTGGTACAAAACACCATGACCAAGAAGCAAGATAGGGAGGAAGGGGTTTATTTGACTCATACTTCGGCATTGCTGTTCATCACTGAAGGAAGTCAGGACAGGCACAGGAATCTGGAGGCAGGCGCTGATGCAGAGGCCATAAAGGGGCGCTGCTTACTGGCTTGCTCCTCATGGCTTGCTTAGCCTGCTTTCTCAATAGATGGCACCACCCACCAAGGGCTGGGTCCTCCCCCACATTGATCACTAAATAGGAAATTCCTTACAGCTGGATCTCATGGGAGCATTTTCTCAACTAAGGCTCCTTCCTCTCTGATGGCTCTAGCTTGTGTCAGGTTAACACTCCCCTCACCCATATTCCCATAAGTAAACCTCCCGGAAAACCTCTTGGTTCAGCTGGACTTCAATGGTGTCTGAACTCTGGTCTGCCATGGACTCCCTTGCTGAGGTGAGTAGACACATAGATGCTGTGTCTCCCCAGGAAAAGACTGTCACATCAGGAAGTAATTCCTTCAGTGCCTCTCTTCTTCACTGAAGGTTCAAATTTTAAAAATTCAAAATGTTAATACATTACAGATTTAAATTTCTCTTTTTGGTAAACACTGTTGAGAACTTAATATTTAAAATCTTTCTGCTTTTCAAATTCCTTTACAAAGAACTTTTGTGGGTGCCATCTTAGTCAGGTTCTACTGCTGTGAAGAGACAGGATGACCATGGCAACCCTTAAAAAAGGAAAGCTTTGGGGCTGACTTACAGTTGCGGAGGTTTAGTCCTTTGTCATCGTGGCGGGGAGCATGGCAGCACACAGGCAGATATGGTGCCTGAGTAGTAGCTGAGAGTTCCACATCCACAAGCAGCAGAAGAGAGTGGCACTGGGCTCGGCTTGTGCTTCTGAAAACCTCAAAGCCCACCCCCAGTGACACACTTCCTCCAACAAGGTCACACCTCCTAATCCTTTTAAATAGTACCACTCTCTGGTGACCGAGCATTCAGCGCTGAGTGAGCCTATGGGGCCATCCTCACCCAACCCACCACTGGCACATCTGTCTTGTCAGCTGCCCATGATCAGGTGACCCACTGTCTTCTTGTCCATTCAGGGAAGAGCCCTTGTTTGTTTGGGTTTCTGTCCTCCCACCAGGTACCCCCAGCTGTTTAACCACAAAGAAAATCACACATAGGTCTCCATAAATTATAAGCTGATTGACCCATTAGCTCTAGCCTCTCACTGGCTAACTCTCACATCTTGATTAACCCATTTTTCTGATCTATGTTAGCCATGTGGCTCAGTACCTTTTTTCAGTGGGCAGATCACATCCTGCTGCTTCAGTGATCTGGGCAGGAGTGGGAGGAATCAACTTCCTCCTTCCCAGAATTCTCCTGTTCTCATTACATCATTTCTACTTCCGGTCTGGTTTTCCTGCCTATATTTCCTGCCTGGCCAATCAGCGTTTATTTAAAACATGATTGACAGAATACAGACAATTCTCCCGCACCACTGGCAAAGGCTGGGTTTCATGTTTTCCCCCTGTGGCTTTGCAGAGCTGATTGCAGCTCCATCATTACTGTTCCCACCTTCTTGGCCAGAGCTACTCTCTGGCAAGGCTGCTCCCCCAGAGGAGAGAGAGGAAAACAGTTCCTCTCCTTACCAGGACTAAACCACAAGCCCACATCTTAGAAAATATTAGTAATTCTGGAAACCAAAATGCAGTCAGTCAAAACCCATACTCCCTTACTTTCCAGGTATCCTAGATGAGTGGATGCTGAAGATGGTGATGGAGCTGCAGTCAGTCATCCGAAACCAGAAGAGAGCAATTTCCGGAGGGTCCCAAACTGTGTTATTAAGTTATGAGAGCAGACAGTCTTACCTGAAATCGTTTGGATTTCATTATTTAGAGTATTTGTAATAAAGCATGAGAAATCAAAAGAGTCAGTCAAGATCAAAGACCAGCACATGAGCCAAACTTGCTGCTAGCTTTTGTTGATAAAAAGTTTGATTGAAACCCAGGTATATCTATTTAATCATACATTACTTGCGATTGCTTTTTGCTTCAGAGGCAGCAATGAGTCACTGAGACCGAAAGAAAGGAGTGTTGGGTCTCCACTGCCTTGCTCATATTTCCCAGCAGTCCCTTGTCACAAGAGACCAGTGTGAAACAATTCCCAAAGCTCAGTGGTTTAATATATATCTCACTCCCACAGAGCCAGCTGAGGTTCTGCACAAACCTCCATGTTCGCTGTTCATCTTGAGGGGTGGGGGGCGGCAGGGGTTGGGGGTAGCAGGGATGGACGACATGAGAAGCTCACATCCCTCCTCTTCCGCACCATAGACCAGGGCATGTACTCAGGCCCATTCATATAACTGCACCTCCAGAACCCTAAGAGATTAGGAGTGACAGGCCGCCGGGTGCCTGAGAGCAAAGAGAAAACAAACGCCGATGTCACGATTAACATTGTCAACTTGACAGACCTAGAGTCACCAAAGACATGGGTGGGCATGCACGCCTGTAAGGGGTTATCTGGAGAGCCTTAACTAAGGTAGGAAGGCCTGCACTAACTGAGAGAGAACATTCTCAGGGCTGGGATCGGACTGAATGAAGAGAGCCGAATGGCAGCAGTCATGGTTCTTGCTCCCTGGCGCTGAGTGTAATATGGCCAAGCCCCCTCAGCTCCAGCCCCCTCAGGCTCCAGCCCCTTCAGGCTCCCGCCACTCCCTCCACGAGGCTAGAACTTCAACTCAAAGTAAACCCTCCCTTCCAGAAGTTGCTTTTGTCAAAGTATCTTTGCCCAGTGACAGAAAACGTAACTAAGACAGATGGTGTTATTGTTGTGGAACTTTCCAGAAAACTGAGTTTCCTAAGACTCACGAGGCCGGGGAAAGGAACATTTATTATCCTGGCTCCCGGATCACACCGTCATGGTGCCAGGCACTAGCCTTGGGTTCAGGAGCCTTTTGTCAGGTGGGATACAGAAACAAGACAACAGGAAGTACACGTACAGAAACGTGGGGGTGGCTGAGCAGTGTTTAAAATTCTGTTCCCTGACCTCTTTGGTGTCTTGTGTTCCTGGATTACCACCGCAAGTGGGTCCGTTCAGTGGAACTGTCTCGCCCTGGAGAGTTTTCATTGTTTTAACATGACAGTTTGAGGGGCTTCCACCACATTCCCTCCTCTTTGTCAGAATCTCTTTCAATCCAAGAGAATCCTCTGATACTGGTGGAGGATGCAGCGTCTAACTGCTATTCTCTGTCCTCTGGTGATATGAGTTAGATTTAGAAGGCATGGTTCAAACAGTAGACAGGAGAATCACAACCAAAACCTTGATTTCAGGGTGTGGGGCAGGAGCAACCATGGGATCCTTTGGTCTTGTCTCCTGCCTTGCTCCATTCCAACAACTGCCTAGCATTTTCTCCACCATCCCCAAGTGATTTGCATAGAGACAACATTCTCCTAGGAAGAAGATACTTATATCGCCACCTTTTTCAACTGAGAGTAGGTCTAGCCCTCTATGATTTTGCTAAGACCATGGCTGCTTTGGGGGGGGGAGGCGGGGGGGGGCTGGTTCTGCAGGGTGACTATACTGCACTAGACTAACCTGAGGTCCTCTTCAATTTGGTTGGACAGCTGGCTATGTTGGACCTGTTGGATCCTGAGCTCAATTGCCCCTGTGGCAGTAGTGCCATTAAGGCCCATCTCCAATAACTTCGAAAGTAAGATGGGATTTCTCTTTTCCTTGTGATGAGGGCCCAAGTATTGGTCTACCACTGGTACAGAGTCAGGAACACCATCGTACAAGCCCCCACTGGGTAACAGGTATATTCTATCAACACAATCAAGCCTGATTCAAGTCACCAACATGGCACAGCCTTCCCCCTGCCCCTCTACATTCTTTCTCTCTCGATACCTGGACAGGTGGACCTGTCAGGCAGGAGTTGTCAAGGCTGTGCAGGGCTGTCTGACTTTCTCAAGTCAGGATAGGGATCCCGACACAGGTGTAAGTTACCTTGGTAGCCTTTAGACAGATCTAGCAACCTTTTTCCAGTTCCAGGTCCACCATGGAGTGTCTTAGGGTCTCTATTGCTGCAAAGAGACACCATGACCACAGCGACTCTTATCAAGTAAAATACTTCATTGGGGCTAGCTTACAGCGTCGGAGGTTTAGTCCATTATCATCACATCATCACAGCAGGAAACCTGGCAGTAGGCAGGCAGACACAGTGCTGCAGAAGGAGCTGAGAGTTCTACATCCTGGTTCTCAGGTAGCAGAAGGAGACTGCGCTACACTGGGCGTGGCTTGAACATATGAGACCTCAAAGCCTGCCTCCACAGTGACACACTTCCTCCAACAAGGCCACACTCACTAATGGTGCCACTCCCTATAGGCCAAACGTTCAAACCCATGAGTCTATGGGGACCATACCTTCCAAACCACCACAGACAGTAAGGCATGGCTGGCATTTGCAAGTTGGAGCATTTTCATTAGAGGGGCATCAGGGTCAAATCTGGACAAGTCTTTTCTCAAGATGGAGCAGAGGCCCATGGGTCAAGAATACTGACCTTGCTCAAAGGCATCGGTGGGAACTTTAACCAGCTTAGGGACCATCATTTTGTTACGTCTGTGCCAACAGTGCCTCACACATCCCGCCCCAAAGTCACAGGGCCTCCGCTAGTGAAGCTTTGCTATCTTTAATTTGCAGAGTATCTCTCGTCCCTCTGTCCCATTAGCTCCTGACACAGAGACCCCTTGTCCTTCCGTGGGTGTACTATCACTTGCCCCTGGCAAAGTCAAGGGTACTAAGTCCCCAGTATTCTCCTCCACAGCCATGCTCATTCTAGGGGACTCATCCATATGCTATGGTGTTAGTTGTCTCCAGTCTCTGCAAACTGAGCCAGGGCTCAGCTGCAGCATTTCTCTGGGATGCCTGGAAGGACTGACAGCAATTGACTTTATGGTAGTCTCTGCACCATCAGAAGGAAAGAAGACAAGGTCCCAAAAGGGGAGAGTTAGTTTTATTGAGTGGCCTCCCACAGAGCAGTCCCGTGACCCACAGAATCAGTATTTCTTAGTGACTCCAACAAGGGCCAATGTGTCTTTGGTGAACTTCCCTGTGGGAGAGGTTACCATGGAGATGGCTGCTCCTGTGTACCCTGTACACATCTCTTTTGACCATGGGCTCCTTCTGGCTCCTGTGGTCAATCCTGATCAAGCCCAATGGCTCTCAGTCTGAATCTGCCTCCCAAGTGGCAGCCTCACCCGCCAGTGGGGACTTTAGCTTCATTGCAGCTACTGTAGAGGTCTTTTTGTTCTGTTCAGGGTTTATCTCCTCTGGACATGGGTGCCCTCTTCCTTGGGGATTCATTCTTCCAGTGCAGTAGGCACATTGGTCCTTGCCTAATGGTCTCCTGCAATCCTCCTTTCCTATGGGTTTCTGGGTGTCGGAATTTCCCCCCTGTGTGCAATGTGAACACCATTATTTTTGCTTTTTTTCCACTCTACATCTTTTTCCTTTTCTTTTTTTGCAACCTCTTCCAGGTTGGCAACCACTTGGATGGTGATGTCTATGAGCTGATCTATATCCATCCCTGTGAGCCCCTCTAACTTTTGGAGCTTTGGGTGAACATCTGGTACCAACTGTTGAACAAAAATTGTGTTGATCGCTGTCTGATGCATGCAGAACTCCGGGTCTAAAGAAGTATGGGCTGACTTCTCCGGTTTTGGCCAGGTTTGTAACTCCGCAAGCTCCATTCAGAACTCCCTCAGGAATGGCTTGCCTCAGCCTGGGAAGGGTCTGTAGGCCCTCTGGCTTGCTGTGATCCCATCTGGGAAGCTCATTGAAAGGGAGAGCTGTAAATCTCTCTAGGTTATTAGTGGGTGTCTGAGTGATTAACCAGGCATATACTGTCTGGTAGATCCTATGCCACTCATCTGAAGCAGGGCAGGCAGTAAGGTGCTATTGACAGTTGTGCCAAACAGGCTAGCAGCCATGCAGAAAGTTGATTGTAGCTTGTGGTTGCTCCAAGTACGGTGGAGTATGATGCTCCCAGTTCAGTTGTGGTGAAGCTCTGATAAACATATTGAGCCAGGCCTGGTCTAAGAGTCTCCTCCTCCGAGGGGGAGTTAATTGGGGGAGGGGGAGGGAAATGGGAGACGGTGGTGGGGAGGAGACAGAAATCTTTAATAAATAAATAAATAATTTTTTTAGAAAAAAAGAGTCTCCTCCTCCTGAAGGGTGACTGGCCCCAGAGTTTGACACATTAGATACAAGGATACTGGATGAGGTGCTGGGCAGCCTTCAAGGAACCTGGATCCTTCACAGCCTAAGGTGGGTGATCTTCCCCAGTGGTCTGCAGGCAAAGGGGCCAGTGGTAGTGGTGGTACTGGCAAGCTCTTGGATGGCAAGGCAGGATTTGAGACAACGGAGCTCAGAGTTCTTGCCTCTGAGGGCAGGGGGCGGGTGGATGCATGCAGGAGGAGGGGGATACATTAGCAGGGGGAGGGGGATACAGTACAAGGGGGAAAGGGACACAGTAGCAGGAGGAGGGGGATACAGTAGCAGGGGGAGGGGGATACAGTAGCAGGAGGAGGGGGATACAGTAGCAGGAGGAGGGGGATACAGTAGCAGGAGGAGGGGGATACAGTAGCAGGAGGAGGGGGATACAGTAGCAGGGGGAGGGGGATACAGTAGCAGGAGGAGGGGGATACAGTAGCAGGGGGAAAGGGACACAGTAGCAGGAGGAGGGGGATACAGTAGCAGGGGGAGGGGGATACAGTAGCAGGAGGAGGGGGATACAGTAGCAGGGGGAGGGGGATACAGTAGCAGGGGGAGGGGGATACAGTAGCAGGGGGAGGGGGATACAGTAGCAGGAGGAGGGGGATACAGTAGCAGGGGGAGGGGGATACAGTAGCAGGAGGAGGGGGATACAGTTGCAGGAGGAGGGGGATACAGTAGCAGTTCCAGATCTTGAGCCTCCACCTGGAGGGGGTGTGGCTTTTCCTGGTTGAGACCATCTGAGAGATCAGGGCTACAGTGGACTCCAAGGGACATGGAATCAAAGCCACTCAGGGGACTCGAGCACCTCACTGTACCCAAGAATTCGTGTAAGGAAACTGGTCAGCATGGTCTAGATCTCCAGTGCAGGTGTCCCACTGGCCAGGTCAGGGTTCCTTGCGAAGGCCAGCCATGTGGAAGGAGAGCCGCAAACTCAGAGCCGCAGACTTCACAGAAGGCCCTTGATCTAGAAGGCTTCGTTCTCACACTGTAATCCCCAGAGAACCCTGCCTTCAAATTTGCCAACATCCTCTGAAGCGCCGTCATAGGGCACTTGAACTGAGAGGAGCCTACGGCTTGATGTTATATGTGTCTGGGATGTATGTAGCATGTGCACACAGAGGGGTTAGACCCCGGAGGACTCCCCTTCTGTCTGATGCCTACATGGGCTGCCACCTGGTGGCAACTTACTAACCCAGGCCCACGCCCTGCATCTACCCATGGCTGCCTCCTGACTCAGGTGGTCAAAATTGACCATCCCAGGCTGTCCGGTGGTGCGGTGTTTGTGGGACGTGCCGGCAGTGTATCGGAAACAAGCGCCTCCCCCAACCGAATAGCGCAAATCCAGAGGAGCAGGCCTGCCTGCCACAGAGTAGGCAACGCTAAATTGTGTTTCCAAATTCACAGTTAATGGGGCTATTCTCATTAGTGCTCCGAACAGAATATTCAAAGACAATTACAGAGAACATTTTATCAATAAAAATAGCAGGGGCTTTCCTTCTTAAATTCTTAATTATATACGTTAATTCTCCACCTCCATTTAAGCCTTGCTCTCCCTTTGGCAGCTAGTGGACAGGACAATAGGTACACATTAACCTGGGGTGGCGAATACATTCGGATTCAGAATTTAGCCAGTTATTCAACATCTGGGAAAAGGACCAAGTAAAGATGAACACATAATGCCTGGTGTAATTATAAAGCATTATGAAAAATTAATGCTTGTAACAAAATGAATTGCATAGTTGAAAGTCAGTAATTATATTAATGGTATTCTTGTGTGTCTTTTCATCACAGGAGTTTATCCACATTATCACTATAATTATCCCAGTTTTATGTTAAAAACAAACTTTGACTAGCTGATAAATTCTAAAGTACTATGGGGTGGGGCAGACATTTTCTATCTTTGGAATCAAGAGGTAAGTTTCTTTCGGCTTCATTACAGTTTGAGCTGAATAAAGAAAAGAAAAACATTTGATTATGTTTCAGGTGTGTGCTTTTTCTTTTAAGAATTTCCACATTGGCACAGTCTCATAAACTGCGGGCCACAGTTCCACGTGGGAGCATGCACTGAGCAGGTGTGTGAATCTGCTGACGAGAAAAGGCTCCTGAATGCATAACAAAGATCATTAGTTCAAAACCAAGCTCCACATTACTCTGAGGGGTCCTGGCAGCGCTTGCCCACACTGCACCAGGTAGCTTCCCTGCAAGATCACCTTTGAACAAAGGCGTCACACACAAACTTGGCACTGTGCACACCATCCCAGCCACGGCCCACATTGCAGCCAGAAACACCTGGGTTCAGATTCAAGACTCCTGCAGGTTATGGACTACAGTGTTTTTACTATACATACAGGTTTCTGCTCTTGTAAAAAACATAATAGTTTAATCCAAGAAAACCTTATTTTACTGCCGACATTCCTTATCACTTGTCATTAAGTATCAAATTAGTGTCACCTTTGACTATTCTAGAGGGAACATTTGATTTTTAAAATTGCTGTTTGAGGGGGGGCTGGAGAGATGGCTCAGAGGTTAAGAGCACTGCCTGCTCTTCCAAAGGTCCTGAGTTCAATTCCCAGCAACCACATGGTGGCTCACAACCATCTGTAATGAGGTCTGGTGCCTTCTTCTGGCCTGCACCACAGACAGATTATTGTATACATAATAAATAAATAAATATTTTTTTAAAGAAAAAATTGCTGTTTGAGGACTGGCAAGCTGGCTCAGCAGGTAAAGGCAATGGCCATGAAACCAAACAATGTGGATTCGTCTCCTGAACCCGCATAGTGGGAAAAGAGAATAGACTTCCACTCTGACTACCAGTACCAACTGTGATACTGCTCACACATGCACGCACGCACATACGCACACACGCACGCACACACAAATAAATAAATAAATGTAAGTTGTTTGAGTTCCTGCATTGCTTCATATTTTGAAAACTGTCTAATGAATTTTAGCCTGTGACTGTGACAGAATTTACAACCCCTAAACATAATTCCCCCATTTTACACTACATATTTATGTAAAGTGGCATCTCAAGGCAGATTCTAAAGCCCAAACTCTGACCAATTCTGAGAAACATGGCAATGCTCTACGTCCCGCAGTACAAATATTCACCCAAGACGTGAGTATGCTGTGAAATTAAACAAGCACATCCCTCTCACTAATGTGCAAATGTGTTTTCATCTGTAATAAATGGTAAGTTTGTGTATGCCAAAGAATTAACGAGAATTTCTTGTGAATTGTTATCAGGAAATATTTGGTATTCTAGAGGTCATGTAAAGATTTTCCAGGCAAAAGGGATCACAGGTGCGAAAGTTTCAGCAGCCCTGGAAAGAACAGTACCATACTGCCACCTAGTGGCATGACTGAGTTGTACAATAATTGGTTTGGATGGCTTTCCCTTGAGTAAAAAGTAAAAACCCGAGTTTTAGGTTCACATAGCTTAACGTCAGGAAAAAATGAAATGACCTGGAGGGCAGGGTGCTGGTGATGTGGGATGCCCTTCTGTATGCTGTGAATATGTTTTCTTACCATTGGTTAATAAAGAAGCTGCTTTGGCCTATGGCAGGGCAGAATAGAGTTAGGTAGGAAAACTAAACTGAATGCAGGAAGAAAGAAGGAAGAATCAGGCAGACGCCATGTAGCTGCCAAAGGAAAAAACTGTCAGACTTTTACCAGTAAGTCACAGCCTCATGGCAATACACAGATTAAGAGAAATGGGTTAATTTAAAATATAAGAGCTAGCTAGGAATATGCCTGAGCCATCAGCCAAACAGTGTTGTAATTAATATAATTTATGTGTCATTATTTGGGTTTGGGCAGCTGGGAAACCAAAGCTCAGTCTCCGTTTACATAATGGCACCCAACATTTGGCAATGTACATTCACACAAAGCATATATATATATATATATATATATATATATATATATATATATATCTCAAGGGCTTCTAGACCCACAAAAATGGGAGTCAATTGTAGCTTCTTGGAAGATGCATTTTCTTCAGATATGTTCTGTTTGCTGGCTACAAGCAGAAGCATGGTTTCTTTAAGAGATAGCTCCCTAGTTTGCACTGGAGTACAAAGGGGTCTGGCTCTTTCAGGAGGTCCTGCTACGAAGGACTTAAATGGAGTTTGTGAACAGAGTGCTACTAGTTGCTTAATGGTGACACAGAACCTCTGCATCCCTGGAGCTAGGGCTGTGAGCATGGCTCACAGATCTGGTGGTGAGCATATGTCTTCCATGTCAGATGAGGAGGAGCCAAAAGGCAAAGGCACACAGTGTTAGTTCTAGCCATGACCACTGAGCATTTTAAATGCTTAGAAAAAGACAGAGATATACAGTAAAGACAGATTCCTGTGGGGGGGGGGGAAACACCTTTAAACAGTTTGCAGTGTGTTTAAAAATATAGGCTTGGGAGAGACAAGAAAAAGGATAAAGAAAATCCTTTTTTAAAAATAGAGTAGTTAGGTATGGTAGCACACAGCTTTAATCCCAACACTTGGGAGTCAGAGGCTGTGGGATCCCTATGAGTTCATGTGCAGCCTGGTGAGTGACAGCCAAAGATACCCAGAGGAACCCTGACTCAAAAACCAAAACTTAAAAATAAAACAAAAGAAATAGAGTTAAAAAATTAAAACCACGTGAAGATGGAAAATACACAGAGAATCTGGATACTGTATGTTATTGTGTTGTCTTTGAATTGTTTAATAGCTGAGGAAGGAGCAACAGCTGCTAAAAGACATTTGCTTGTAAATGCTGCTGGATGAATGCAACATATATAATTTGAAAATATATATGACTTCAAAATTTAAGTCAAAAGATAACGTTACTTTGGAGAAGAGGTTTTGCTTTTATTTCCACAGGAAATGAGAGGCTGTGGGTTCATTCTGGGTTAAGGAAAACAAGGTTTGATCAAGGAAGACCCCTTGAAAAATCTCCAGTGGGAGCAGATGGCCCAGATGATCCATGTTTCAGAGCTCTTCTGTTGCAGTTTCCTCTGAGTGCTACATCCAGAACAGCCTCAAGACTGCTGGCTGAGATGATCCAGTCTCGCAGAATACTCCCATCAGGACTTGACCATAATCCTAAATTTCTTTGGGTCCCCATAAGATTATCAGCACCTCAATCAGCAGGAAGTAGCCTAGAAAACTGTCTCCACATTCCCAAAAATGGATTATGGATGTTTGTCTTTGCTTATAATGTTGGTTATAAGTTGTTATTGACAATGGTCAGAAAGAAAAGCTAAACAAAAGAGATTAAATCCAGAGTTCTTGTTTTGAAAAGAAAAAAAAAAGGTGAAGTGCTGTGGGATAATGTTCTTGTACACTGTAAAGATTTGTCACTTGTACTGGTTTAATAAAACGCTGATTGGCCAGTAGCCAGGCAGGAAGTATAGGCAGGGAGACCAGAATAGGAGAATTCTGGGAAGAGGAAAGGCTCAGTCTACAGTTACCACCCAGACAGATGCAAAGGAAGTAAGATGAAAATGCTGTACTGAGAAAAGGTGCCAAGCCACGCGACAAAACATAAATAAGAACTATGGGATCATTTAAGTTGTAAGAGCTAATTAGTAATAACCCTGAGCTAATAGGCCAAACAGTTTATAATTGAGTTTCTGTGTGTTTCTTTGGGACTGAACCGCCGTGGGGCCAGGCGGGACAGAAACTTCTTTCTACATATTGGCATTGCTTTTGAGTACCAAACCTTTGAATGTCCTCACAGAAAATTCCACATACCCAGTTCTGACCTAAAATATAACAGGAGCCGTTGGATGGAGGGCACCCAACCACCTCCAGTGGACACTCTAAACTTAGCAGTGCCGTGTGCCTAAGATTAAGTTAGTAAGACTCTGGGGGCTCAAACACCCTCTCAGAGGCAGCTACCCAAAACAGAGTTGGGTAGTCTAGCCAACAACAGTCTGAGAAAGCTAGACGGAAATTTCCAGAAATTAATCATTTGTGTTTTAAATGTTTGTTACTTTTTTACAGCCTTTATCCAAGCTTTTTTCTCCCTTTGGCCAGCAATTACACCTAGCAACTGATTAGTAGCACGAGCCATGTCCACAATAACCTGTAGGAGGGGGGCGTGTGGGGCGTATGGGTCCCGTTCTGAGTGGAAGGATGAAATCCAGTGATGCCCCCACCGTCCCACACTGCTGGAACACGTTCCAAGAATGAAGCTATGTGAGGAAAATTCTACGTGCTTGTGAGACAAGAGTCTTGTGTTCTCAGTTTCTTCAAAAACACGGGATTCTCTTGGATTGTACTTTTGAGTCCTCCCAGGTATAGGGGATAGGAGCCGGTTTATTTAACTCATTACACCAGCTACAGTCACTAGCTGAGATGCCTCGTCGGGGAAGATGTTTTTGCTGCCTGCGGGTTGCCCTTATGATTGGACACTTTACTCACGTGACTCCTCTCTCAGAGTATACGTAGTCTGATGGTCTGATTGGGTTGGCTACTGCGTGAGACGCTAGTCTGCCTCGTTCCTCAGGGCCACTCTCCCACCGCCTCTGGGGCAGCAAATGCCACCTAAGACATGAGTCATCCTTTGGCCCAAAATGTGTATCCACTGAGCTTGTGCTACCCCCTTCCCACACTAGAAGCTTAAAAGCTGTTTGAGTTCTCAAATCTCCTGTCCCAGGATCGCAGTGCCTATGTTCAAGCAATCTTGATTTTACTTTCTAATGGCCCCAAAGCTCAAGGCTGATGCTGGCAACTTAGAAGTTCTTTTAAAGGCCATAAAAGAATTCACTGTAAAAGTAAAAGAACAAGGTGTATGTAGGAAGAGGGGCCACATTCACATGATTTTTATTATAGTACATTATTATAACTTTTAGTTTACTTTTAGCTAACCTCCTGCTGGGCCTAATTTACAAATTAATTCTCATAAAAACCATTCCCTTTGGTAGTATGGGGTTGTAGGCATCCCCTAAGGGTCATGAAATGTGTACTCTCAAATAAGGGGAATTTACCTAGACCCTGAGCATAAATAATACTTGAATCTAATCATGCTTGTGGTCCCAAATAAGCAAAAAATATTGTGGCTAAATTAACAATACTTTTATAAGGAAAATTGACTCAACTCGATAACTAACAATTGGTGGATCAAGAGAGGCGTGGTCAGATGCAACTCCGTGTGCTAATGGACCAAACAGACAAGACATGTGGCTCGGCCCAGGGTCCCCTCAGGTGCCTACCAGAAGGGTCATTGTGAGGGGGGGACCCCTTCTCTACACCAACACTTTAAAATCATGAGCAAGGGGACTCTTATTTCTGAACTGGTAACATTCACATCCTTGCTGTGTCACTCTGAGCCAGCAGTGTGAACGACGCTGGAACCACCTGGTGATGGTGTGAGACCTTACGGGCCTCCCCGTCACAAGGATCTGCCCTCATACATGCAGCAGCTGGGTTCTGGCAGTCCATTGCCTTAGGTGTTCAAAGCAGGGGACATGCATGTGGCCCAACCCCTCTCCCTGTAGAGCCAAGCCATTTGCTTTCTCTGCCGCCCTAGTCCTGTTCTATCAGTCTGGACTTTGAACGGGATTCCTTAAGACATGGAGATGTTCCTGGGAAGGGCCGCTTCTCTCCCACCCCAAACCCAAGGCTTTCCTGCAACCTTGATTGCTGAAACTGAGGAAGGATCTTGCTTCCCTCCCATTCCTCTATTAAACAAGTCCCTGTAGGGTCTGAAGGACCATCAGTGACTCTGCCACTGACAAGTTCCTGAGTGGGAGTCCAGCTCCAGGAACGAACGTGTTTCTTTCCACTCAAGTCACCGACCCCTACCCTGCTGCTCTCCGCCTTCAGTTCCCTGAGGCCGTCTCTCTCCTCCCCAAGGCCTGAGATTTGCCCTATCAAGAGGACCATTTCCTAAACTGACAGGTGAGCGGAACCGTGCCTTTTCCAGAAAAGTACAGACAAGTGGTTCCAGCAATCAGTAAGAGCCATGGTCAAGTATCTGCTCCCGTAAGTCTGTGTTCAGCTGGAACACTGCACCACATTCAAAGGCCTGGATTCCCAATTGCCCACGTGTGCTGGTTGTCCTGTGATGAGGATGTCCAGAGGGAGGACAATGGATGACCATGAACCAAACATGAGCATCAGAACTAGGGAAAGGCTGTTCTCGATGAGAAAGGGAAGGACTCCAAGGGTGAAGACAGATGAGGTCACAGAGGTTGTTCCTAGAGGTAAGATGAAAGGCGACAGACATGGTGTAGGAAGCAAACTCTCAGCATGTGCCGTGCAAGGCATGTCCAGCCGCTTTCTGTAGCATGGTTGGGAGGAAATCCCAGGAGATGGAAGGAACAGCCTGCTGAGGAAGTCAGAGGAAGAGGCAGGGTCGGAAGCCCGGATAGATGAGTAGCCTCCATCAATGAGTAGTGTCGGGGGCCAGACTGGATTGGGGACTGAGGCCCTGATGATGGGATTGGGTGTCTTTCCCCCACCTAGCCTAGGCCATGCCAGACAGACCAGCTATGGCTGGACCCAGGGAGGAATAGTTCAGAAACTGACACTTGACAATTCCTCCATACGCATGTTCCAGACACTGAGCTCTGAAATGCTGTTTGCCTTCTCAGAATGCACCTGGCTAAAGGTGAACTTGAGATATCCTGAATTATAACTCGCCTGCCTGATCCTTTTTACTAACTTTCCTCTCTCTCTCTCTCTCTCTCTCTCTCTCTCTCTCTCTCTCTCTCTCACACACACACACACACACACACACACACACACACACACACACACACAAAACCCTGAGAGTTATAAAAAGAGCCGTGTGGTTTAACAACTTGCTGGCCTGGGTCAGCAGCCCTCCTGACCCCAGCTTTTGACTCTTTCCTTATCTTATTTCTTTTTGGTCCCCTGGTCCTCTCCCTACCCCAACCCTGTCCAGAACCTTGCTACAACAGGTCTGGGTCAGAAAAGAAAACCGTATAAAAGGGAGGTAGGGAGCTAGAAATGGCACCAGCAAGGAGCGATAGCCGTCTCCAGGGGAGGGGAAATGGCTGTAATGACAGCCTGCCATGACTCCTCCGGGTCTCCTTTGCCCAGACTCTGCAGAGCATCTGGGCTAGCTAGGTGGCCACAAGAGCCAGCTAGGTGAAAGGCTCAGCTGAGAGGAGGGCTGTGAACCACACCCTGTGAACGCTAGAACTCTGAAGACGTTAGGAAAGGTCGGAGGGATAAGACCAAATTGGTGCAAAGCTTCAGATTGCGCAAACTGCAAGGCAGAGATCCATTTGACATTTTCAGTTACACTCTTGTGCACCACCTCATATTTCCTCCCAGCTGAGGCCTAGGGAACATCTGCTCTAGGCAATGGGGATGAAGCCATTAACACACACACACGGTCCCTCAGCACTGGATGTCAATAAAGCAAAGGTGCTGAGCTCAATAAAGTGGGTCTGAGCACATAAGGAGGTAGTAGGTGACCCAGTTTTGTGGCAGCAAGAGAGGAATGTGTTCTGAAGACCTGGGCGGCCAAGGTCTGAATGGGACGCATAGAGGTACAGTGGCTCAGCACACCCCAGCACTAAGGCAGACTATGCCGGTACCCCGTGATAATCCAACAATAGGAAGGGGCAGAGGAGGGGCCATGCAAGGGGACTTCACAGGCCATTGTGAGGACTCTCTGTGGCTGCAAATGAAATTGGAAGGCTCAGGTGCACTCTGCACACAGGAAAGACACCCGGTCACTCTGTCTATAATCTGCTTTAAAAATAGACTTTGAACGGGGGGGGGGGGGGGGGGGGGGGGGAGACTTGCCAAAACTGCTGAAAATGATGGGGAAAAAAGGAATCAATGAGGGGACACCCTGGAGCCCCCTCCAGTCAAATTCAAGTCTGAAACTAAGAGTGAGGATCTTCTTTCACACAGAGGAGAAGTTGGGGAGCCCCAAGTGACATGTACATGGTACCCTGAGAAGAACATAGTGTCGTGTTTTTAGGCTCCTGGGTAAGAACCAAATCATGAGGAAACGTCAGAGATGCCACCTTGTGTAACGGCGTAAACGAATGCAGACAGATTGTAAAAATATATATATATATAGCTTTAATGGAGAAATAGACTTACAGAACCACCGTTCCTGCGGAGACCAGGAAAGCAGAAGTGAGTGCTGCTCGCCAGATTTATAGGTAAACATTAGCCCGAGGCGAACACGCCCCCCAAGGGGCGGGACTTATCCCTACAACCTCGATGAATGAGGTACACAGTGACTAAGGAAGCCTCAACATAGCTTCAGGCCCCGACACACACACAGGACAAACATGCACTCCTACACATGTGAACACATACATACATGCCTACCACACACACAAACACGGGGGAAAAAATCAATTAAAAAAATTAAACTCAAACAAGAAACAGCCTACACTTAAAGATAGGGATGACTGTTTCCAAAAACACCGATGAATATGGCTGGGTATAGTGGCACTGGCACATACCTGAGACCCCAACAAGGAGCTGAGGCAGAAGACTCTTAAGCTTGAGGCTAGCCGCGGCTCCCTGAGGAGACCCATTCTCAAGGAAACATTTTCAAATATAAAAGTATAACCAACTATATCAAGCCTGGTCTACAAGAGCTAAAGTTCCAGGACAGGCCCCAAAGCTACAGAGAAACCCTGTCTTCAAAAACCAAAAACAACAACAAAAAGAACTCTTATCAGAATGAGGCACATGACAGCTAAGCAGAAAGTGTAACCCCACACTGCTCCTCCTACACCGGTCAGGGAGAATGCTGCAAGTGGCATTTGATCCTTCTTCGGTCAACTCTGACATTGCAAAGGTTAATCTTGGCTGTCATGTTGATTGGACCTGGAATTAGCTAAGAGCCACATCTCTGGATGCTGTGAGGGCACTTCAAGACAGGATTAGCTGGAAGTGGGTGGACAGGACACACCCTCTCCAGAGTATGCATCTTCTAGCCACGTGCCAGATCTAAAGAGCTAAGGAGGAAAACCCGCTTTTTGCCTGCCTATCTCCAGTGCTCCCTGCTGAGTGCATCTATCCTATTGCTGCTGCTGCCACCCTCCACTGACATCAGAGCCCAGCTTCTTCAGCCCTCCAACCAGACTGAAGACCAGTGGTTCTCTAGGCCTTTGGTACCAGCTGGGACTAATGAGGGATCCATCACTTATCAGGTTTTCTTGTGTGGCCATTACCAAGACAACCAGGCCCTTACTGTGTAATCCAATCTAGATAAATCCCCACCGAAATAGCCTCACTCATGAGATGCAGTGAAGTAGCCAGGAATAACAACACATCTATGTAATATTAACACTAGCTGATTCCAAGAAAGTCTAATGTAGGTAAGCATGTGCAGGTATAAATGCACCTGTGTGAATGTATGCACACATGTACAGAAGTACATTGCGATATGTATGTATCCATACAAATATAAGGCAAAATGTTAATTGTGAAAATACTTCAATTTTCAGTATATATTTTATACTATTCTAATATTGTTTTTATAATTTCAAATTTTATTCTCAACTAAAAATATTCTTTTACTATAAATTAGCTTCTTTATATAATCAAACACATTGGGGTTTTGTTGTTTTGATTTTTGAGACAGGGTCTCTCTATGTAGCTTTGGCCTCAAGTTCATAGAGATCCACCAGCCTCTGCCTTCTGAATGCTGGCATTTAAAAAGGCATATATAATTACAACTAGCAAAACATGTTGATTTTTATACTACTAATAGTCAGTACTAATGGAGAACTACAGAAATGGCTCAGCAGTTACGAGCACTAGATGCTCTTGCAGAGAACCAAGTTCCCAGCATCCACATGGCAGTTCACAGTTCATAGGAACTGGATGTCCTTTTCTGACTGACTCTTGTGCTCACATAGGTACACACAGATAGATAAATATTTTTTTAAAAGTTATACTAACATAATTGTGTACAAACACACAAATGCATATGTATATTTATGATATGCACCTAGGTCTTTAAAGAGTTGTCTTTATCTTTGGGAAGGAAGCTACTAGAATGTTTTCTTACTACATACTTTAATTTCCAAACTTACCTATAGAATACACCCCAACATATGCCTGAAATCAAAGACAGTGTTGAACTCCACATATGCAGAATCGCCACAAAGTAACAGAATTATAACCTAAAACCCATCAAAAGTTGAAAGTGTGAGTTAAAATATATTTTGTTAACCTATTGGGGGAACATGATAGCTTAGCCTCACTTTGGTAAACATGCTCAGTCTACAGTTGAGCAAAATCAAGTCATACAAAACTTATCCTATAACAGTATTAAATATTGTGGGTGCTCTGTTTCACAGTACAGAATGCAAAAAACATGGTTTTGAAGGTACACACTGCACCGTCATGAAGGGGGCAGTAAGGCAAGCTGGCCTAAACTTAGGGCTACAACTCCCAGGGGAGCCACCCAGACGCTCTGCTCTTCCTGTCTAGGCTTGGCAGCACACTTTGTACTGCTCTTGTTCTTTGGGACCAATATTGGGTAAAATAAGAAAGACGTGAACACAAGCACTGTCTGATAGCTGAGAGGCCCACTACCTGCCTCTCATGGGCACGTAGTGTGTACAACGCAGACATGCTAGACAAAGGGTGATTCCGATCCTAATGTGAACAGGATGGATGGTATAAGATTTTATCATGCGCCGGGCGGTGGTGGCGCGCGCCTTTAATCCCAGAACTTGGGAGGCAGAGGCAGGCGGATCTCTGTGAGTTCGAGGCCAGCCTGGTCTATAAGAGCTAGTTCCAGGACAGGAACCAAAAGCTACGGAGAAACCCTGTCTCGAAAAATCAAAAAAAAAAAAAAAAAAAAAGATTTTATCATGCTACATATAACTTCAGAGATTCTAGACCATCTTCTACTTCATATTCCTAGACTAAACTGGCTAGCAGAAAGTGGGAAATGCGACTTCGCAGCAGTGGACTAGTGTGATCTAACGCCGCCTTCATGTTTAAGAATCACAAGGCAAAAGTGTACATTCCATTCTTCACAGGTATCACTGTGAGCCTCTCTAAGTATTTTCACATTTCCTAGAATAATGTCCTTTACCTTCACGAAATTCTGGGTTTTTGATTCTGGTAACATCCTGCCTACATGACTAAAAAAAGTAAAAATATAATTTTAAAACTAAGTTTTTATAACAACACAAGGTTAGGTAGAAAAGTATAAAACTCAGAAGTGTTGGGCAGCAAGATGAGTGGGTAAAAGTGCTGGAAAATAAGCCTCATGGTAGAACTGCTCCCGAATGTGGTCCTCTGGCCTGTACACATGGCCCTGCCACATGAACCCCTCATTCGTTCGCACACACGGGGCAGGAGGGATAAAATAAAAAAAAAATGTACTTTTTAAAATGAGAAAGCTTGCACCTTGGAATGGCTTCATAAACTACTCAGGGGCTCATGAGTATTCGTGGGAATGGTTGAAATCCAAATTCAAATTTGTTTGATCCTTGAAACCCAGGATGGTTATCCCTGCTGCCTCTCTGTAGGTGCCCAGTTTCAGATGGCCTCACTGGCACTTACTTTTTAACCTAACTAAACAACCACAACTCCCCACCTCATGTGTCCACCTGTCAATGCTGAGTTAGCAAGCCTCTATTCTAAGCTTTCTTTTCTGCAAGGCTGAGCTCCCGCCTCTTGAATGTTGAGCATGCACCACCATGCTACACACCCAGCTCAAAGGCTTACTTCTTTGCAGCTGAGACAAGCAAAATAAACTACCTAAAGCCAAAGCTAGTAAAACGAGAAAGCCAGAGCTGCAACTTATTTTCATTCAGCCTTAAGTCACAGCAGGAGGCGTCGTTCCCAACATAATCACTCTCAGACTTAGTAAAGTTCTATGCTAATTATCATTGGCATCATAATATTCAAGCCAACTAACTGGGTGGCAAGCCAGCTATACAGAATTTCAGTGCCCAAAATTCTGAAACCACACTGGGACCAATCTCAAGTTTTCAACCACGGGTGCTTTAGGTATGTTATTCCTTGATTTGAGATTTTCAAAACTCAACCATTTTAACTCTGTACTCCTTAGCGTTGAGACCGAAGGACGCCCTCAAGGCCAAGGCCTCCAAGCCACTCCCACACCTCACTGCTATGAAAAGCCCAGGCTCTGATGACCAGGCACAACTTTCTTTTTGACTTCTTGGCAATAGCCCTATCTTAGTGTTATTATTGCTGTGATGAAACAGAATGATCAAAGCAAGTTGGAGAGGGTTAGGGAAGGGAGAGCTTATCCAATTTACATAATCCTGAATCACAGTTCACCAAGGAAAGCCAACCCAGAAGGAACCTGGAGGCAGGTGAGACGGTGGTCACGGAGGGGTACTGCTTACTGGCTCTTCAGCCCACATTCTTATAGAACTCAGGACCACCAGCCAGGGATGGCACCACCCACCACAAACTGGGCCCTCCCACACCAGTAACTAATTAAGAAAGTGCCCTAAGGCTTGCCTACAGCCTGAGTTTGACACGTTTTCTCAGTTGAGGCTACCTACTCTGATGACTCCAGTTTCTGTCCAGTTGACATGAAACTGCCCAGAACTCCCCTACACCAACCTATTTCAATATGAAATAATCTTACCATACTCTCCAGCGCCACCCTGAGCATAGAGAAAACTCAGTATTATTGCAGTAATATCTAAGCTAATACAAATAAATACCAGATAATAAAAAATTACCTAATAGTATGAACTTATGGAAATTGTAGGTAAAATCAAGTCTTCAGCCTTGAATTTTCTAGTAATGTGATTTTTATGCATTTCATTCTGCAAAACCTAAAGGCCTCAAGTATACCTTTGATAATACTGACCCCTGAAAGTTTTCAAGCAAATACAAAAAATAAATGGTTACAGCTGAGGAAAACTTTAAGGAAGCCATCAGTTCACACTGTTCTCCTACTGGAATGGGAAATGCACTGACTGAGCAAATACGTAACGTCATTCTCTACTGCCACCTAGTGTACTTTTTAGGACTACCAAACCAGAGTGTGGGATGGGAAGAATTCTGTACTTGTTGGAGACATAAGCACTATCTATTTCCACCCATCTATGTGTACCTCACCCTATTAACCTTGAGATGCAAAACTTATTAACCCAAGTTTTGTCACTTCAGAAATCTCATGCTGAGAACCTTTAAAAATGTTCATCATCGAGGATAAGTTTACCAGCAACGAACTTACCTCCTGGAAATTTCCACCCTGCCACCTTCCGTAAAGTAACCATCTCACCCAACTCAAAATTTGCGGCTTTATTTTAATCTAAACTATTAGTGGGGAAGGGATGTGCATATGCAGAGGGGCATCTTTTGTAAGTTCTGGATATGATGCTCAGATTACCAGGTTTGCACGGCAAACATTTGACCTGAGCTGTTTCATCAGCTCCCAAATTGAGACTTCTATTGAGCCATTCCCTCACTAGAAAACAGATTTTTGCTAAGTAGCTGTAGCTTCCTAAGACATATAAAGAAGCCACCCCCATTGATTTCCTAGATGGTTTTCCTTCAGAGGGATGACAATTCACTTATTAGTAAACATGCTCACTAAAATTTAAGTTTCATAGTTTCACAAACTTATGACAAAAGTACTCCAAACCCCAAACTCTTGGCAAAAGGGGGTGGGGAGACAAAAAAAATCCTTTTGACTTCAAGAGCTAATCTTTACCTTCTTTCAAATGAACCACTGTCCCAAATTTAATATTTATCTTGACATTATATAAATTAGCAATATACTTTGGATAGAATAGCACACAAAATATTTAACATTTTCTGCACCTAATTTCTACCTAGTTAGGAAACCTGACTGTCCAACGTGAAACAGATCTCTTCAGTAGTGCAGAGCTCATCTCATGAAGACCCTGTATGAATTTGCTAGGGACTAAATAGTAAAGAATGTTGACTACAAACTCATTAAATAACCACTTGAAGAAAGGCAGCGTAGTGGATCATGCATGCTAGGCATCCCTGGGAACACCTGGAACAGTGACCTCCACGCGGCCTTTTATTTTGGCAAGGGGGTCTCTGAACTCTGTTGTAGTCCAGCCACAGCTTGAGCATGTGTTTCTAGCCCTTCAGCTTCTTATGAGTCAGAGTACAGACCTGCAGCACGGGGCCCAACTGAAATCACTACATCTTAAAGGACCAAGTTTGCATGCTGGCTTTCTTCAGCAGCCGAGAATCCAACAGGGAGGAAAAGGGCAAGATTCTGAAATTTTGAAACCAAAGGACATTAAAAGCAACTATCAGCATCCACTTTGTTTTTTTTTTTTTTTTTTTTTTTTTTTTTCGAGACAGGGTTTCTCCGTAGCTTTTTTTGGTTCCTGTCCTGGAACTAGCTCTTGTAGACCAGGCTGGCCTCGAACTCACAGAGATCCACCTGCCTCTGCCTCCCGAGTGCTGGGATTAAAGGCGTGCGCCACCACCGCCCAGCCAGTATCCACTTTTTTAAGGACCTCTTACAGACCTCTAAAAAACCAGAGCACAATTCCCTTCCTGAGCACTAAATCTAACTAAATTAACCTAGCATGTTAAGCTCTAGACCAATCTCTCCATAAACCACCTCTCCCCACATCTGCGAGAATAGGTAGACAAACACAGGTGAGAACGGGCATATAAAAGCACCTCTGAAAAGCAGCCTACACTTTAAAAAAAAAACACTTTCAGCTGTGAAAGATAGGGACCACCTTCAGCGGAGCCACAAAAACCACTACAACTTGAGCTCATGGGGCTTCCTATGTGTTTTGCAGTGGTAGTTTACATTTGAAATTAAAAACCTCTATTAACAACATGGACTGTAGGACAAAGCATATGTACGAAATATTTAAAATAACTCCCAGCTTCCTTTTTTTGAAAAGTAATTTCCAAGTTTCTTACATATAAGAGCAACTGGAAACCAAGAAACAGTTCTTAAAAGAAATGTAACTGAAAGGTATAATTAAGTAGAAGTGACCTTCAGGCCAATCAAAGGTGCGATCGTGAAATGTCCACACCCTTAAGCAAAATAATTTGCCCTCACTTTCTTCGGGAAAGCAGAAAAATAGTTGTATATAATCTCTGATTTTCTTAGGCACAGAGCAATTAAAGGTAGGCTGCATACTTGGTTTTATTCATTTTAACTGCACTTCTGCAACCAGAAATGTATGAAGAGTATTTATTTACAAGTCATTTCCCTAGTAATCAATGCTCAACCTCCCAGCAAGCCCTAGACAACTAGGCATTCCCAAGATGCCACTGCTAAAATGCACGTGACTCTCCAGGTGTGCCTTCTCACACACTAGCAAACACACACTGAAACTCAGCTCCTTTCATAAGCATCAGACTGTTCAAATGACTTTGTTTTTAATGTGAAAAGGAAAATAACATTTCACTACATCTTTGAACAATTTATCCACAATTTTGATCTTGTAAAAAGGTCAAGTTTTGTTTGCTTGTGACTTGTTAAAATCTGCCCACATGGAGTATTTTTCAAAAGTAACGAACAAAAGCAACACCACGCTAACATCACCACCAAAGAAAATCCTAAAATACTTATTTAAAAAAATTGTAAGCTGGGGGCTAGAGAAATGGCTCAGCCGTTAAGAGCACTGACTGCTCTTCCAGAGGACCCGAGTTCAATTCCCAGCACCCACATGGCAGCTCACAGCTGTCTGAAAATCCAGTTTCAGGGGATCTGACACCTTCATACCAATGCACATAAAATAAAGATAAATAAATCATAAAAAAAAAAATTTAAAAAAATTGTAAGCTGGACTAGAATTTGTGACCTTCCATCTTTGGAAGGACTTTCCAGTGTCCTTCCCAAAGGCAGCAGGGCATATACTCAGAACACAGGAACTTCTTGCAAACACAAGAAGAATGTGCGAAATTAAGATACATCGGTTAAAAACAACTTAGGGACAGCAGTGTTTTTAGTGTCACGTATAAGGCCTTCCTAGACTAATTTCAGTGTTAGTTCTAGTCTTTTCCCTTGTTTACATACACTAAGTAAAAACTCTAACATGTAAAGGCAAAGACAATGTATATCATCTGTCAATGGAGATGGAATTCTTTCCAAGTAGAACTTGGAAAGGAAATAATTTGATCATGTTTCTCAGAGCAATTAAAAAGAACAAAAAATCAAGTCTCCTATAAAAGAAAGGCAGTTAGGAGGCCCATGTCTATTTTCAAAAGATGACATAGGCTAATCTACCTCAAAACCAGGCTCTGAACAACATACTCTGTAAAACCTAGACTGTACTGTACAACCACCAATAGACACCGCAGCCTGAGCACTAAAAGAACAGTAGCCTGTAGTCCTATGGTATGAAGTCTCTATTAAGAATGCTTTATTTCTTTACAGCTACAACCAGGAAACCAGATTTCTGGTTTTAACGGTCTCTAAGAGCATGTGAGACACCAGGAAGTTCTCCTTATAGCCCCTTGTAAGGTCTTAAGACTCTTCAGCTACAAAAAAAAAAAAAAAAAAAAAAAAAAAAGCCTGAAAAACAGAACAAAATTGCAGGGAGCATTTTCTTAAACACGATTTTTTTTCTTCTCTAAAAGGTAGTTTAAGCAAGCTTGAACTTATCACCACTGACAGTGATTTTATACAGATTTTCAAACCCAGAGCTGCTGACCCTATTCTTACAGGATGAAAATGTAAGATTGTTACCATGCTCTCCCAGTAGAGGGGAGGGAACGTACTGTGGCAGTACTACACACAACAACAGGAACATTACTTGCAGAAGCAAGCTAGTAATAGTTAAGCCTTAACTTCTGGGTTTTTTGTTGTTTTGTTTTTTCAGTTAACTGCTACATCAAGCAGGAAGTTTTGTTACAAGTCATCATAGAATATAATACATTATCTATAATCCAAGAAACTCAAGCAACCTAAATACTTGAGAACATGTCACTCTTTTATGATATGTGTAGAACTGTAACATACTTCACTGCAAATTAAGCCCCCACAACCCCATTTCTTTTCCAAGAGAATTTTACAAAACCAACACCTAGTTTGAGAATGCAAATTCGCCTGCAATTAAACTATGCTCAGTTGAAAGGTGGGTACACTTTCTGACTCAAAAACTAAATCCCCAAGGTTTGCTTGTAATACTGATTTCCAAAACAGGAAAACAATTGTTTTTAACTATTAAGAAATACAGAGCCAGCAGGGCGATGGTGGCACACGCCTTTAATCCCAGCACTCGGGAGGCAGAGGCAGGCGGATCTCTGTGAGTTCGAGACCAACCTGGTCTCCAGAGCTAGTTCCAGGACAGGCTCCAAAGCCACAGAGAAACCCTTTTCTCGAAAACCCAATAAAAAAATTGGGGGAAAAAAAAAATCTCTGATTAAGAATAAAGTTCACTGAACAATGATATAGTCGGCTGGCATACATAAAAGCCATTAAAATTATAACTTTTATATTTCCTAAAATTAATATGGTCTCCCAAATTATCTACATTACCTTGAAATTGTATCTATTTATTTCTTCAAATAGACTGAAGACTTTCCAGTTGCAAGCAGTGAAATACTGGGAAGAGTTTCACACAGACTATAGTATACATTACAAAGTCCCGCTGTTGCAGAGGAAACTTCCTGGCTCACCCCCACCCTATCCCAGCCCCAATGACATGGCAAACACAAACAAGCTATCCGAGCAAGAATCTGTTAACAGTTTTATTTTTTTATGTTAAATACCATGGGACAGGATTGTAAGGATGAAAAACTCAGTCAACAAACTGCCTCACAAGGGGTAAGAAAAATTCTGCCATGATATTAGCAAAGGTAAAGGAGAAAATTTACACAGTAAGAGGCACCATTTCCCCACAGAAAACCTCTTGGCATTTCCTGAATGAGTGAGATTAGCAATCTAAATAAATCATATTTCAAGAGGTAACAGCAACAGATAAAATTTAAAGGGATTATTAAAATAACATTTACAAGACTGAACAATTCTTGAACTCTTATTAAAACCACAAAGAAAGAACAATTCTTTATTTATGAATTTCATAAAGGACTGAATGTGCAACTGACATCTGCTAGTGATGATCTGATAATATACAATTTGTCCAGTAGCCGAACAGTTTGTTTTTATTGTGTTTTCTAACCGTAAGAGATCATTAAAGGCAAAGCCTATATGACGCTGTACACACAAAAAATGGTCACCGCGGGCCATACTACCAATGAAATGGTAGGTAAACAAATCTTTTTCTGGTCGAGAGAAAAAAAAGAAATAGCACTCTGCATGCTTCACTCTACAAGATGAATTTCCCTAGAAAGAATCCAATGAAAATGGCTGCAATTACAACCAGAAGAGAAGGAAGAGGACTGGTGACGTTATCTCTGAAGGATGCAGCTGAGGTGGATCCCGGTTTATCCGAATGTGCTACCTTTCTAAGCCGTAAACCTTCATCCTGGGGGGAAAATACACAGAAGAGATTTTTAAAACAAATACCACACACAGGTCAGTTGCCAGAGCTGTAAGTTCCTACAGACAGAAAGGAGATCAGTAGATGTATATGATTACAAATAGCAAGAATTAACTGCTATTTACTGTGGGAAACTGTGGAATTATAAAAATTCCACAACTGGATTAAAGTGATAGCTGGATAATTCTAGAAACCTGCCCGAACAATCACAATGAGTGCGTTCATGTGATGTAAATTACATCTCAATAACACTGACTTTAAAAACAGAAGCTGAGGAGTGTACTCCTAGAAAACTATGTACTCTTACTTCTCATATGCCCTGTGCTATTTTAAATTGGCTACAGCTATTAGCCAAGGACTAGCAATAGCACACTACACTCAGCAGGTTCACTGACTCAATACAACTTGGAAACCCACATGGAAGACACACAAGGGCATATTTTGTGGTGGATAGTATATTTTAGGGTGAGAAACCATTACCAAGGAATTTAATATGTTAAAATCAGTAAGATATGTGTGACAGGTTTACCATGGAAGCTCTCGCTTAGACTGAAAACTGCTGCTTTGTATTAAAGTCCTTCCTTACTCCATGTAAAAGAATTTCTTACTGAAATGGTCTCACAAAGTCCCAGGTTTAGGTTTCTGATAGTCCTGTGTTTTTTGAGATGCAGCTGCTCCTAAAATGCAACAGGTTCTTAAAGCAGGTAGCTGGTATGATAGCATGTGTCAGGTGGTCCTGGGGAAATTAGACAGCATCTCCAACTTCATTACAGTTCAGTTTCCTACTCTGATATTAGGGTGTGAAAAGTGACAGACGTCACTGCCAGCTGTACTGTCAATTCTGATCTAGGGTAGAGACAAGTGCTCTATCCTCTGAGCATCACACTACTGTCCTAGCCTGCGGGGATAAACAGCACTAGTGTGTTGTGTAGTTAAGGTTATATGCATCAGGTGCATTTTCAACTTGGGATAACTTCACCTTCCAATGGGTTTATCAGGAATATAATCCTATCAAAAGTCAAAAGACTAAAATATGCCTATTTTATTTCCATCACTGGATTTCCAGAAACTTCATTTCTTTAGTCTTATACTAATTAGCTCCAGGTAGTAAGAGCAATCAAATGTGTTAAGTAATTAGATTAGCAAGAAGATTAAATATAAACATACAGAGACTGTTAAAAGACACTAACACATTCTTTGTACCGTGATTCCAATTCATTCATTCCCAACCCAGAAAACTTACTCTCAGGTGTCGGTTTTCTTCTGACAGCTTCATCATCTCTCCCTGAAGCCTCTTACACTCTTCCATCAGTTTCCTTGTTTCCGTGTCATTGAGTGAAACACTATGTGGTTTTGGCAGGGGTCCATCTTGTTTGGATGCATTCAGTGGAACAGCTTTGCTAGGTTCCATATCATTCTGTATTTCAAAAATATTGGGAATCTTTAGCTAAAAACAATTATGGATTTTAACTAATAAAAATCTAAACTCTACATTTTTCTAAAAATTTTCCTAAAAAGGTGACAAGTTTGAACTAATTATTAAGACTTTACTAGTACCAAATAGACTCTACTGGTACCTGTAGACAGTTTTCAGTGGAGTATGTCAATAAATACCAGCAGTTAGATAAACCAAAATAAAGTCTACTTCCTCTACTCCTGCACCCTTGGCACTTACCTTAACATAGTATTTAAAAGGTATCATAATAATTGATCTTTTACATTCTTTCCTCCAGAATTTCAAAAGCTGGGAGAGCCATTTCTCTTGTTATTTTTACCCCTAAACACACACTTTGGCCAACAATAGTCAGTCCAGGAAAATACACGGAATGACTAACTCCAGGTAGTTTCCAATGGTCTGACTCTGCAATCAAAAGAGGTTTTAGGAGCTAGAAGTTACAGGACAGCCTGATAATCTTTCCAGTAAATTTGCAGCTGCCTAAGAACATTCAGCCAAAACAAATCTCATGTCTACTAATGGAATAAAGTAACTAAAAGATACAAATATTGAAAGGGAGACAAGCAGATCACTGCAATGAGTGGAGGAAGTGATCTGTGGTCTTACACACAAATGAGTCTTCAGGCCAGGCGATGGTGGTGCACGCCTTTAATCCCAGCACCTGGGAGGCAGAGGCAGGCGGATCTCTGTGAGTTCGAGACCAGCCTGGTCTCCAGAGCTAGTTCCAGGACAGGCTCCAAAGCCACAGAGAAACCCTGTCTTGAAAAACCAAAAAGAATAAAAAAAACAAAAACAAAAAAAAAAACAAATGAGTCTTCAAATTCTAAGACTGTCCAGTTAGTGTGATCCATTGTGATGTACTATTTAAGAAGTAAATTAAAACAATTTTCAAAACTGCAAGGTCCAAATTAATCCTTCTCACTATCAGTGTTTCGAAGTCTGTAATCTAAACTGTTTTCTTCACCCCAACATCATTCACGCCACTACACACCATCATAGCACAGTCATCTTTTTCATTTTACATTTCCAGCAGTTAAAAATTTAGGTTGCTTAGGAGGTTAAGTCAGTAAAAGAGCATTTGATAGCAAACAGAAAACCCTGGGTTTGCTACTGACAACAAAAAATAAATAAATAAAAATAAAAGATAAAGGCAAGCTTTATCCAACTATAAACTGCTAATCAAGGCATTTACAAAATTAAATTTCATGACATTGGATAGTAGTCATTTGTACCAAGATCAGAGACTGCATATCCATCTGGCTGCCAGGTCTAGAATCACCTAGGACTGACTGTCAACAACCCTATGGGAGGGCCTGGAAATGTTCTATACTAGGTTAAGTAAGGTGGCACCATTACATGGACTACAGAATAAAAGAAGAAATCTGAGCACCGGAACTCACTGTTGTTTCCTGCCTGAAGGCGCAATGTGACTACCAGCTACCACTGCCAGACTCAACTGTTCCCTCAAACCGTAAGCCAAGCTTTCCTCCTGAGGCTGCCTATGCCAGTACATTGTGAAGGCAACAAGCGGTTCTAATGAACAACACTAGATATCTGACCTGTCGGCAGATTTTCCCACTTTGCAAGTTTCACAGTTGAGAAGCGGAGCTTCCTTCAAAGTTGAAGAGACGCTTACCTCAATTTGCTAAGCTTCTCTTGCTGACACTATTCTTTACCATAATCTTGCCAACGCCCAACCAAGGCCATCTCTGACATAAAAAACCTGTACCTGATATATTGCTAAAATGTTTATTTTTTCTTGACAACAATTAAAATCCACTTCAAAATGAGTTTTCATTTCCATCCCGCACAATCCAACTTGACTTTCAAAAAGGAAGACATGTGCCTCCCTCTGTAAAGGAGGCAATATTCAACAAAAGGCAAACACAGAGTTCTCAAGAATTGCTTAAGAACGAAGAAAGTACTGGGCTTAGAGCATTTGTCTCACATACCTAAGGTCAAACCCCAGTACTGGGGGGCAAAAGTTGAGAGAAAAATCATACTGTTAGCCCAATGTTGACTACAGGATGACATATATAAAACTAATATTGGGAGAGAGGGGAATCCCAATGACTCTAAAATAAAAAAATTTTAATTCTCAAAAAATTTATATGTGGGATGTAGTGAGTGCATGCCTTTAATCCTGGCGGATAAAGGGGATCTCCATGAATTAAAGGCCAGCCTTGTCTACATAGTAATATTCAGGACTATATCGAGATCAAAACACACACAGACACACACACGTTACATAGCAACCACTATTTCTGTATTAATCAAAAAACAAACTACTATTCCTATTATCCTCCAGTACTAAGGTCCTTAGTTCAATCCCAAGTACTACAAATTAAAAGAGCCAGCATTAATATAAAAATGTAGGTGTGCATCTTGTTTTATGAATCTTTTAATTACTTAAAGTGACACAACATTTCATTACTCCATTTGGTACCTAACAAAACCACTCAACACTTCATTTGTAGAAGTCTGAAGGGCAGTTTCCTATTGTTTGGGATTTGTAGCTGTTTAAAAACTATTCACGGGCTGGAGAGATGGCTCAGAGGTTAAGAGCATTGCCTGCTCTTCCGAAGGTCCTGAGTTCAATTCCCAGCAACCACATGGAGGCTTACAACCATCTGTAATGAGGTCTGGTGCCCTCTTCTGGCCTGCAGGCATATACAGAGACAGAATATTGTATACATAATAAATAAATAAATATTAAAAAAAAACTATTCACAATGCCTAGCAGATGCGAAGAATCTAATCTGTGCATTTCTGATGTATAAACATGCACAACCTAGCTCAGCTGGGGGTCAAGAGGGAAGCTGAGTCATCTGTGAGGAACATTACACAGGTGACTAGGCACTTCCAATGGGAACCTCCATTATTGAGACTGGCTGCAGAAAACCAGCTTGCTCTTTTTAAAGTTCCTTCAGATTGATCCAGAAAGAAGATAGCTCTTAGGATCATGAAATAAGCACACACACAAAAAAAAAGGAAGAAGAAAAAAGGGAAAAAAAGACTCAACATGCTGTGACCCTTACAAACCAACAGTAACATCATGTTAACACCTCAAATAAGAACAAGCTAAGAGTCAAGACTGTGTGTCAAGAAGACAACATACCAATATGTTATACATTTTCCACTGAGAAGAAAGGAACTAAAGGACATTTTTAGGTCACTATTTTGAGTAAAGGGTGTCAATACATAAAGATGTATACCTAAACTATGGCTATACTGTCAGAATTAAAGTTTTAATCTGTGAATTGAAATATCTGAAAAACAATGCTCTCTGAATTCTTTTTCCTACACAAACAGCAAATGTATGGTTTCTCTAGGCCCATGATCAGCATAAATAAATAATTACAAATTATAAAGCCAAACATAACTAGAAATTAGATAAAAGGTTTGTTTGTATGTTGGAGACAGGTTACCATGCAGCCATAGCTAGCTTGAAACTAGCTATATAGACAGGCTGCCTCTGAACTCACAAGAGCTTTCTGCCTAGCTCTGCCTCCCTAGAATTAGGATTAAAGGTGCAGCTAATAGAAGATATTTTTAAAGCCTTTTTAGGGGGCTAGAGATGGTACGGTGGAGGAAAAAAAAACACTGGTTGTTCTTCCAGAAGACCTGTTTGATTCCTAGCACCAACATGGTGGCTCACAATCTGTAACTCACATCTGTAACTCTAGTCCCAGGGGATCTTATGCCCTCTTCTGATCTCCCCTGGCACAAGGCATACACATACATATATACAACAAACAGGCCAAACACCCACACATATAAAATTAAACTAAAAAAAAAATTTTTAAGCCTTATTGTATGCATTTCTCCTTCTAAGCCAAATTAAAGTATAAGAACATATAGCATTTAATTATTAATCTTAATTATAACATTTCTAAACTTGTCAGTAAGTAACAAATGCTAAGAATTACATCGCACCCATTCCACCAACAAACTCAGCTACCCTAATCTTATTAGCATTCAAACACACATATATACACAGTCAAATTAAGGCCTAATTTTTAGTCACAATTTTTTTTAAATCCAGGCATTATAAGTAAACAATGACAGTTATAAAAGTTACCATTCTTGTATTTTTTTCTTTCCTACAAACACAAATGCTTGCTGAAAAGTGTTTGCCAGCTCCTACCTTCACTACTTACTATGTATCTGCTGTGCTAATTCAAACAAGCTACAAATTCAACTCCATCATGTGCTCCCCAAATCTCATTCACAGGAAAAATTATACCAACTTAATATTCTTTACTTTCAACAACAGTGACTCTATTGCTCGCTGTTTCAGAACTGAGCTGTCTCTGTTCCTTTCAGTTCACTGTTTTTAAATACAGTTTAAAATGTAAATTCTGGGGATGGCGAAGCTCAGTCAGTAGACTGCTTGCACCTGGGCTCTATCCCCAGCAGAGCCAGGTGTAGTCCTCACAGCTGCGATCTCAGTGCTTTATTAAATAAAGGCAAGAGGATAAGTTCAAGGTCATCCTTGGCTACACAATGAGTGAGTTTAAAGGCCAACCCAGGCAACATGAGACCCTGTCTCAAAAAAAAAAAAAGAATTCTAACTATTTAATATACTCAATATTTCTTATCTGCTTAGATATCTACATTAACTTACTAACACTAGTAGACTCCTACTTCTGTTAGCTCCTATGACAAACCTGCTTCACCTCTTTTAGTTCCCTGGGATCATTCTTCATGTGATAACTGGCAGGTGTTGCAACTGTACTGCTGATGCTGCACACTGAAGTGACAGTTGAAGCAATCCCTGGTGGAGTTTTACCCTGAGGTAGCATTGGAAAAATATTCTCAGATTCATACCAAACTGATTTCTCCTGTATAATATTGGGAATGACTAAAAGAAATGGCTTTAGCCTGTAAAACATCGACATTCCATAAATATAATGCATCAGAAACAGAACATCAAAGAAAAAAAAACACTTCTGCACTAGCTTTTATTTCTCACAAAATCAGGTATGGTCTTTTATATGCCTTCACTTACAAAATGTATATACTTTTAAAGAAAACTCATTCTTGTCATTACCTGAAAAATATTCAGTTTCATATTCTCTTACCTTTGGTAACACTTAACACTAAAGTTTGTCCCATTAAAGCTAAAAACCGCTAATGATTCGTACGCCTTTTATAGTCAGGGATCCTATTACCTCTCAAATACACAAGGCCAATAAAAACCCAAAGATTCACATAATAAACACTGTCGTTAGATTACCATAACTCCACAGTTCCCTACTTACCTTTCAAATTCTCTTAATAGAGCTAAGAAATAATTCAAAAAGCTTGGCACAAAATAATAATATTTAATAGACATCTAACCTATTCTGTCCCAACAAAAATTCCATGTATTTTGAAATATAAAATGCCTTTATAAAAAAGCTCCATTCAGCCCTCTTATCATCTAAAACAAAAGTTTTTGCAGAAACTTTTATCAGATGTTACGTAGAGGGCAATACACTACTTAATATGGAAAATATCAAGTAGAGTTAAGGCTTTAGATGTTTTTGAAATCAAAATCAGACGGAACAGATTATAAAAGTTGAAAAATAGTATAGCCTCATTCAGTCCTTAAAAATATCACCAGTAACTGAGTCAGGTGTGGTGGCTATTAATGAGACTGAGTCCCACAATTAGTCCACAATGCACATATATCAGGGAAAATGTGTGAATGTCTACAAAGACTTCACCAGTTTCATACACTAAACAAGGATAATACAAATTCTATGTGCCATCATATAGTGTCATATACTGAACTGTAGTTGTTACCAGCAACTTAATTTAAAAAACTGCACCATATTTTAAGTTAATTCATAAATAAACCAGCCCTAGTGTATATCTTAGTGATAGAGCAATACCTAGCATGCTGCAGGACCAGAGTTAAATTTCCAGCCCCATTAGACAAATAAATAAGTCAATTTACTGTGTCACAAGAGTAATTAAAAGCTGAAACTATTTGGTTCTGTACCGTATATTCTAACAAATATACACTACCAACATACTTGTTTGTAACATTTTTTTTATATTTTTATGCTTTATTTAACTTTATTTTATGTGCATTGGTGTAAAGGTGTCAGATCCCCTCCAATTGGATCTTCAGACAGTTGTGAACTGCCATGTGGGTGCTGGGAATTGAACCCGGGTCCTTTGGAAGAGCAGTCAGTGCTCTTAACCACTGAGCCATATCTCCAGCCCCATTTGTAACATTTTTATGATGTTGCAGAATTGGAAATCTACCATCTGTCTTTACTCAGTTTTGCAAGCTATGCAAGAGCAACAAGACCATAACTCAAGTAAACTGACAAAACTGCATCTCGGCATCAGATTTTTTTTTTTTTTTTTTTTTTTTTTGGTTTTTCGAGACAGGGTTTCTCTGTGGTTTTGGAGCCTGTCCTGGAACTAGCTCTGTAGACCAGGCTGGTCTTGAACTCACAGAGATCCGCCTGCCTCTGCCTCCCGAGTGCTGGGATTAAAGGCGTGCGCCACCACCGCCCGGCTCGGCATCAGATTTTTGAACCCAAACTTCCAAAAACACAAATTTCATTTTAGTAAACACAATTTAATTTTAGTAAAAAGCTAAGAAAAAACTAATGTCAAGACACTGACTTTTAGCACCTTCATCAACTTCACCTATACATAATACTGAACTGGACATTAACAGCAAAATCTAACTATCACAGAGTAATATGGATAAAGTGCTTTGTGTGTACTTCTAGACAGTTAAAAAAAAGATTTAATTACCAAGAAACTTCCTATTTTATTCATCATCAAGACTTTAGATCAAGTGATCTGAGGTTTCACATTTTCCATTAAGGATGATGCACCATTAAACTCAACACCTGACAGGACATGTAACCAAACGGAACTGCACCTCTCAGATCACACTAATTAAACATTTCTTGTAGAATCTGCAGGTGAGTGGCAAGAGCAAAATGAGCTTGAGAGAGAATCATATTTCCAAAAGTATTTTTCAGAACACTTCCAGAAATTAACTGTCCTCCAGTTTCAACCTCTGGAGTAGCTGGGATTACAGGCCAGTGGCCTCTACCACTTGAGATTCGGTGGTGCTAGAATTAAACCCAGGGCTTCTGGTATGCTCAACCTGCCAACTACCCAAAATAAGCTACATCCCCACCATGTCTCACCTTATATGTGAATCTTTAAATGGGAATTCTAAACATGTAAAAATACCCACTGACAATCAACAGTTCACTCCTAAAATACAAGCACTCCAAGATGCCGGGACAGAAGGACTGTGACAATTTTGAGGATAGCCTATGCAGAGTGAGTTCTGGGCATGCTGGTACAGAGAGACCCTGTCTTCCAAAATGACAGAACAAAACAAAAATTGATCAGCAAGACTAAGGACCATGAGAGTTACAAATGAGGTCTATACTGATGTCAAAAAACATCATTCAGGCCGGGCGGTGATGGCGCATGCCTTTAATCCCAGCACTCGGGAGGCAGAGGCATGTGGATCTCCACTGAGTTCGAGACCAGCCTGGTCTATAAGAGCTAGTTCCAGGACAGGCTCCAAAGCTGCAAAGAAGCCCTGTCTCGAGAAAAAAAAAAAAACTTCATTCAGGAGGTCTACATAATGCTCTGTCTCAAAGTCATTGTCCATCTAGTGACCAGACTGTTCCTACCAACTTAAAGGACCCCAGAGTTTTGTTTGGTTTAGTTTTTTTTTTTTTCAAATATTTATTTATTTATTTATTTTGTATGCAATATTCTGTCTGTGTGTATGTCTGCAGGCCAGAAGAGGGCACCAGACCCTCTACAGATGGTTGTGAGCCACCATGTGGTTGCTGGGAATTGAACTCATGACCTTTGGAAGAGGAGGCAATGTTCTCAACCTCTGAGCCATCTCTCCAGCCCTGATTTAGTTTTATAAGAGAAGGTCGTAACTACTGAGTAACATGAGCTATAGATAGCATCCTCTCCACAGCTCTAGAAAAGAAAAAATGTTAATGTTGGAAGAAATGGAAGCTCTGATCTCCCTGCAGGACACTAATGCAACACTCTTCAATTATGACTGCCTACACCACAAGAGACCCACAAGGTTGAGCCTGCCAAAACCCTGTCACAGAAAGCTCACGGAGCCCATTCTTCTATCCTGAGTGCTTATACCCGGTTAACTGCTGCTGGAAGAAGACGTGGGCTTTTTCACTCATCATTTAGTAAGGTCAACAAAGCCCTGTAAACAAATGGCACCCGTCCTCCTGCAACCACCGTAATGAAAAAGGCATGAAAGCAGAAGTAGGGACAGTTGGAAAAGAAAAGGAATTAATGACTGGGCATTAGAAAAAAGAGGGTAATGGGAGATGAACATGATCAAAATATATAATGAACATTCATGAAAATACAACAATAAAACCTATCATGCACAAGTAATATATGTAACTAAAAAATTAAAGAAAGTTACTAGTGGTTGCTTGGGTCAAATGTCCTAAGAACCAACCTGAAGAGCCTCCTACCCAACCAATCTAAGAATAATGTAGTAACTGTAGGACGTTAAACACAAATGCTTATTTGAATATGTGTGTGTGTGTGTGTGTGTGTGTGTGTGTGTGTGAGAGAGAGAGAGAGAGAGAGAGAGAGAGACAGACAGACAGACAGACAGACAGACAGACAGAGGTATATTTGTAAGTTTACATATATCCAGCACATGCACACGGAGGCCCAAGGTTGAGGTTGGGTGTCATCCTCAATCTCTTTCCATCCTATTTTCCAAGACTTTCTCCCCTAGACCCAGGTTTCAGCAATTCAGCAAGACCTACTGTGTATCAGCAGTTAAGAGCAGTTGCTGCTCTTACACAGGACTGAAGATCAGACCCCAATATTAAGTAGTTCACAACTGCCTATAATTCTAGCTCCAGGGGATCCAGCACTCTGTTCTGATCCACACCCCAAAGTACATGGCAAACACATACACAAATAAAAATCTTTAAATAATCTGGCATGCAGCAAAGCACAGGCAAATCCAGTTCATTTATTACTTTTAGAGTAAAGCAAAAGGAAGCCACTAAGTTAAAGAAATAAATCATCTGTATTACTTGGATTTCCTTTTCATCTCAATTCAAACAAACTACAAAAAAAATATTTTAATGACATCTGAAGGACAAATCTGAATGCTGCCTTGACAGTTTAATGAATGTGAATACATTAAAATTTAAAGACATAATAACATCAAAATATTAGAACTCTTCAGTAGGCCTTTAAGTCCTACTGAAGTATTTAAGAGAAATACACATGTTAATGAATAAAATTAAATGTCTAAGATGGGCCTTAATATTATACATAAAGCCAGGAATGGTGGTACCCTTTTGATGCCAGCACAGGGAAGCTGAGACAGAAGAAATTACCAATTCTCTAGGCTACAAAAAGGACAAGTAAAATCTAAGTGTTTATGACCTATCAATTATAAAAAGCTGGGCATGAATTCATTGTGTATATCCTCACCAGTGTGTGTCATATTTTCTGCCTAATGCCTAGTTTTTCAAAACAGAAAACAAAAAACTCTATAGCAGATGTTCCAATTTCAGGGTCCCCAGTGCTTTGTTCCATGGCTGTGCGCTGGCTTCTCTTGTATGTCCATATGCCTGCTCTTCCTCATGGTCTGGAAAACGGGCTCTAGGCCTATCAATTCCTTGCTGGTTTTTAAAGCAGTAAGAACCTCTCTAAGCTCTAACTTCCTCAGATTGAATTTTTCACTCTTAACTTGTTCAATAGAGAGTATAGTGAAAGCCTAAAGAAAGATAAACAGATCTGTGTTTAGTAAACTATTATAAAGATAATGGTTAGAAGTCTCAAGTAAAATAAGATCCAAATGTAATTTTAAAGTAATGTCAATCCATATAAGCATTACCTTTTCTGTTGTTAAATACAAAGGACAATGGAGGCTATTAACATTGTTTGAGCCAACACAAAAGAAAAAAAGGAAAAAAAAAAAAAAAAAAGGAAACTATTATGAAAAAGCACATACCACACTTTTTACTCTTGGCAATTATAACTCAGATTCACTTTAAAAAGTTGTGTTGAAAATTCAGTGAGTTTATTTGTTCAATACCTAATTAACATTCAAAAGCATCTTCATTTCAGCTTTTTAAAATATGGTTTGCTTTTGAACAGAGCAAATATGTTACCAGATCAAAGCAAGAGTCAAGTCAGACTAACAACCGTATTATATTAACCCACATTATTTTATATTTTAAAACACATAAAAAACACTCTCTCCTATAAACTACAGGAAAAATTCAAATCCACAGAACTGAAGAGATGGCTCAGTGATTTACAGCCCTGGCTGCTCCTCCACAAGACCTGGGTTCCATCCCCAGCACACACCAACACAGAAGCCAGGGGTCATCTGTAACCCCTGTTCCAGAGGGTCCTAAGCCCTCTTGTGATCTCAGAGGGCTTCAGGACACAAGTGGTGCACAGACATATATTGAGACAAAACAACCACCCACATGTAAGATTCTTAAACCAGAAAGAAGACAGGAATAAGGGAACCACGGCCACCCAACAGATCCCAAGCCACTGGTCTGGTTTTACTAAACACATCTATCCCTAAGGTCCAAAAACTTGACTACTGAATACTAATCAATAAACAACAACACACCATTTGCTAAAAATTAAAATTGACTTTGATCAAAAACAAAAATACTCAAAATACTTGATAAAGGCTAAACTGGAAAAAAAAAAAAACACCTATCCCCATAAATTGTATTTTATCCCAAGAATGCTGATACAGTTATTCAGAGGTTCTAATCTAATCTTTCTTAATTATTTTTCTGTATGCATCTTATTTTAAAAAAATAAGATTTGAGAGCATTGCCAGATTTCTTTCTCCCCACCCTAAAATGTGGACCTAACAAATAATATTTATTTCTTCTTAGCCAAATAAAATACTATAAAACTCAAACTACATTATCAAGATTTTTTAAACTTAAATCTCATTAGATAGACTCGCCACCCTCTGTCCAAAATAGGACTCCGATAATAAACTACCTGATGGTTTTTACTTACCAGTTTATCATTTTCATTCGGCATTTCAAATACACATCTCAATTTAGAATCCATTAATTCATCAGGTTTTGCCTCTTTCCACTTAAAAAGAAAAAAGAGAGAGAGAAAAAAAAAACATGAGAGGGGACTGTGGCAAGGAGGTTTTACCTAAAGGGACAGCTGAAGCCTGAGCACGGTAGCTCAGAACACTATGCTCAGCTAGGGTACTCACCAACTGCTGCAATCATCTGCCCATGTCACTGCACCTTTAGAAATTGCAGACCTACCATCACCATCAACTAAAGTGACACTGGCCCTGAGCCCATGAGCTGGCTCTGAAGGCAAAGGCAGCTGCTGCCAACACTGATGACCTAAGTTCAATCCTAGGAACCCATTGTAGAATGAGAGAACCAACTCCACCAAGCTGCCGTCTGACCCCCACATGCCCCCCTCAAACACCCAATTAAACAATGTAATGAGAAAAATGGCAATGACATTAGCAATACCTGACTTTCTTCTTCGTGTTAGCATTTCTAAATGTTTCTAAGAAAGCAGTAATTCAAGACTTTTTCATTCTTTAAATCAAATTTTGTTCTGAACAGACTAACAGATATTTAATTTTTAGCAAAGAAATCAGGATTTCTAAGAGCTAAACAAAACCCAAAGTCTGAACTATTAAACCCAAAAAAAAAAAATTTCTGTACTTCTACACTTACCACAGCTTCCATATCTGAAATATTTGGTGGAGCAAAAATTGTCTGTACCATGAACTTATGTTTACTCTTTTCATTTGGATCATAATCAAAGGGCTGTAGCATTACTAAATAAAAAGAAAAGACACATTATCTTTGACATTTTATCTCCTATTACCTCAGTAACACAAATTTAAAGAAAATCAAGATGTGTTCAAAAACTCAAATGTTATTTTACTCATTCTCAAGATGTACAATCAACTTTATTACCTTCAGTTATTATTAAATTCATTTTTGTGTTGATTTTAGTTTAGACAACTGAGACACTGTTTTAATATATAATTTGGTTTTCTAGACTGGATTTTAAACAATTACTCAAGGGTGTATTTTGTTTAGATCTAATTTTAAGAAAACAAAGGAAACCATGACTTCTTGATGTTTAGACTTTATTCTAAGATCCCAACAGCATTCACTTTTTATGCCTATAGATCTGAGCAGCCTACAAAAGTTTTAAGGCTCTTTGAGTTCAATCAAGATGCTAAATCTATGTAACACAAATCCAAGATCGGAGATAATAAATTAGTAACTATTACAAATGTATATGGCATCTTTGTAGTGAGGGCTTACTTCTAAATATTTCCAATGGGACTTATATAATTTGATATTTTAATACTCTATGTGTTTGAATGTAAGAGCTGTAGGGTTATCTTAAAATTTTCAGAGTATTATCAGTAATCACTAGGGATTTTAATATATGTTTCTATGCCATGCTCCCCCAAAGATCTGACATGACAAATAGAGAATCATGTGTTTTCCTGCTCCCTCTGTAATTAGCAGAAGTTGAGAGCTATTGTTTCCGCCCCCTCAAAAAAAAAAGAAAAAGAAAAAGAAAAAAGAAAGATGCACTGTTTAAAAAAGAAGTCTGTGTGAAGTCTGAGGCTCTCTCACAAGTAAGCTACACAGAGCCACACACATCCTCAGACCTGCTGCCTATTTCACAACATGATAGATGTTGTTAAGCAGTACTGTCTCTTTAGAAGGGCTGCCTGGAAAAAGAATGAACAGCTTATAGAAGACATTTTCAATAACACCAGCAGACTCCACCAGCAAAATAAATGACCCATGTATGGAACAAACCACTGTAAGCAACACACAAAGGACGAACAGCAGTGCAGTTTTCACGTTGAGACACCACTAGCATTTACACTGAAAGGCATCAAGACTCATCTGACTTTATAAGGAGGCCAAAACTGGTATACATTTTTAAGCAAAAGACTAAATACACTTCTGTAGTTGCATGGAACATGATTTAACAGCAAAACAGTGCTATTTTCAAAGATAAACTAGTAAGAACAAAGACTATGGTGGTGAGTTATAGAAATAAATAGATGTGAAGTTTCAAATTAACAATAATTAATCATATACCAAACACAAATGAGTGAAAGTTTCAGTAAAATTTTTGTATGGCAAGATATCCAAAGAACAGCTGGGCAGTGGTGGCACACGCCTTTAATCCCAGCACTCAGGAGGCAGAGGCAAGCAAGTCTCTGTGAGTTTGAAGCCAGCCTGGTCTACAAGCGCTAGTTCAGGACAGGCTCCAAAGCTACAGAAAAACCCTGTCTCAAAAAAACCAGAAGTATTCAAAGAACACCTTTAAGCAAAAACTGAAGCCAAATAATAAACAGATGAAAACACTATAAAAGTCATGAAATGACAATATTCAAAACTGCAAAAGTGCAGGGCATGAACTGCTTGCTACCTGAAACAGTCACAATTGACCCTGGGTCAATAATTCCACTGTTGGGCCGCACACAGTACCGGCGAGGTGCTGTAGTCTTCACTTTGAAACACACTTTTCTATCCGATGGATTTCGCAATTTAAGATTTGTAGTGACTACATCTGTGAAGGGGCCTGTAAGGTTTAAAAGAAGAGAAAAAAATTAAAACTGGATTCACAAGAAAAGCAGAATTCAAGATTAAGTTAGTATAATCTCAACCCCATTTTCTATAGAAAACAAGAATGTTCTCTCTTCAAAATAATAAATCTAAGCATAAGTTTATGATTTTAGTTCTTTAACTTTAATTACGTTTACTTATCACATTTGTGTGATGTACATAAGAACAGTGCATGCCACAGTGCCTGTGTGAAGATCAGAAGACGTTTTGGGGTTGGTGCTCTCCTCCCATTTGTGGGTACCAGAAACTAAACTCAGGTACTCAGACTCAGCAACAAGCACCTCCACCCAAGAGCCACCCTGTTAGCTATAATTCTATTCTTACGATGTTCATGCCACATGACCCAAAGAGTTCCCCAGCAGTCTGCACCAGCACCAATCTTCACACCCATAAGGCCAACAGTAAAGTTTCTGTTCTTAAGCTTCTCGATTCTCACTCCACACACTCACATACTTCTTAAGTACTTATGAACAGTGTGTCATATTCTATCTAGATACAAAGTTTTTGTCTTAGAGCTTTGGTTCTGTAACTCAACAAAATGGCAAGGACATAGAACTCAAAAAGCTATCCAGCTCTACCTAACCAGTATATCCTCATTTTTAAAAATAAGCTATGAGATGTGACAATAAACCTATTTACTTTAGGCTGAAAAACCAAGACAAACAGATTTTACAGTCTACTTTACACAGCAAGAATTTCTTACTGATTTGAAGGTAGAAAACTAAAAACAAGTCAAATAGAAAACAATAAACCTATACCATTTAATTACTCAATTTTAAACGGTCTTTTGAAAATCAATTTTATTTTTGCTTTTATTTGCCAAGAACTATTATAAAATCTTACCTATTTTTGTTTAAATCTTTTTCATTTACTTATTTGTGTTCAGAGTGTATGTTTACAAAGATTGAACATCAATCAGTCTCCAAGCTTTACAGCAAGCTCCCTTAAACACTGAGTCACCTTCTTCTGACCCTGTTCATTTAAATCTTAAACAAAATTCTTGTTCTTTTTTAAAACTTTGGAATCCAGATTGAGAAAATTCTCCAACCATGTCCAATAAAGTTGTTTAATTGAATGTTGGGAAACTGTCTAAGACAAAAAGACTTCCAGAAAAGCAAGAAGCATTCATTAAAGATTGCAAGAGAGAACAAACTGGTCTGCCTAATGCTTAACACGAGAAAAGAAACTACTTAACAAAAGTGGGGTAATTTAAAAAGTGCTTGGTTCAACCTTGAGTTTTATTCTTAAGTCCTTGTTTAACTATAAGCTATCCATTCATTCTGCAGACTACCTTACACCCTTGTGGCTCCCCAATTATCTTTTTGAAAAGCAGATGATTTAACATCTCTACGATACAATTAACCAAGATAAAAGGGAGGACCTCCAACCTGTCCACTTTACTAGAAATAAATACAACTCAAACAAATGAAGCAAGGAGTTCCCTCCTCACTAGTCTCAATGCCCAGGACAGTAACAGAACTTGCAGTGTGGTAGACCTCTACAGCTGACCCTTCTGATCAGCTTGCAGATAATTTTAAAAATAACTATATATTTTCAATCAACAAACTCCTAAGAACTGTATGTATTCTGAAAAGAGTACTTAATGTATTACCCAATAGGGATTATATATTCTAAACACAAAAATGCGAAGATGAAATGACACATCAATAGGACAAAGAATCTCTCCAAAACAAAATGCTTAGACATGTTAACCCTATGAAAAGAATGCCATAAATCCTGTCAGAAGACAGGTAAACTGGAGATTCTTTATTTCACTGTGTCCTGGGCAAGCCTCAGTCTAAGCCTGCTGTTTCTTGAGATTAAAGAGTACGGATAACCATGAGCAAAATATTCAAACTTTATGACTAACAAAGACTCTGCTGCTTGGTTCAAACTAGCACAAGGTCCACATTTTTAAGCCATAGAATCCTTTGAGGTCTGATGAAAGCTATAACCTACCCCAAAAGCATGCATAGGCATACATCCACAAAAACTTAACACTGAATTCATTAGCTAGAATTCACAGGTGCTATTATCACCCTAATACCAGACATTCTCACACACACTCACATGCTTAAACACCACAAGCGCGCGCGCACACACACACACACACACACAGAGAGAGAGAGAGAGACAGAGAGAGAGAGAGAGAGAGAGAGAGAGAGAGAGAAATCCCTTCACACCATCTCAGAAAGAGAGGTTATATAAACTGAAGGTTGCTACGAAGTACAAACAAAATCTTTTACCTAAAGACACAAAATATTTTCCCTTGGCATTATAGCTGAATGGTCCAACTGGGAGTCGGGGTATAGAATGACAAACAATCTGCAATACCATGAAGTCCCACAGAATCTATTCTACTGAACTTTCAAATGTTTATCCTGCTATAATTGGGGTTTTGAATGTCCCCCAAAGGCCTACTCCCCAGAGCGACAAACTGGGAGGGGATAGACTCTTTCACTGGCTGAGGAGATATATAGATCCCTTTAGAGGATGTTAAGATCCAACTATTCCAGGCTAATTTGCTTCCAGAACATTCTATGAGAAATTCCAACCACAATGTGTTATTTACCTGGTCACATTGTTCTCTAGTCTATGTCTTAAACTTGACATAGACAATATTATTATTGACAATTAATAGACTATTATTTCAAAATAAAACAGGGAAAAAAAATCTCTTTCAAGGATGACTTTGCTAAAAAAAAAAAAAGGGTTTTTTCAGCACTAAAAAGTGAAGGTCACCATTACAAAACTTACTCTATCAACAGCAATGTCATGCTTAAGTTACCAATGCAACTCGTGTTCATGAACATATGAATCATATGAACTATACACATTTTCCTTTACATAATATTTGCAAAAAAATTTTGAAAAAATCTGGTCATTATGTAACCTTTAGAAAAATTAAACAGTGACAACATTGAGCAATTTATGTTAAGAAATGAATGTTTATATGTAGGGAGTTTCTAAAACACCCCCATAGATAAGTCCGTCATATATCCCAAGTGAATAGCGTAAATTTAGGAAACAATTACTGAACGAGCCCATTCTAAGTTCACCTAATGGTAAAGAATGCTCAGTAGCAATCACAGTTCACTGTGTTATATGTATTTCCTTTCTCAAAGTGAGAAATCAGTTCACAGTGAAAAGCATTCTATTAAAACACACACACACGTTGTATGTACATTAAACATACAACGCTTTCACAGATTTCTATTTTTATTGTGGGTGGAAAACAATCTTTATCTTGTAACTACATAAGCTGTCCTTGAAGCAGCTGTCACATTCTCTACCCCCCTCAGTGCCAGTGTCATTAAGCCAAAATGGATATAAGTCCAGGTGTAAATTGGAAAAACTTTGAAACTGAGATTGCAATTATTGTTTCTTTAAAGTAGTGTAAGAAATCCTACCAGAGCTAGAGAGATGACTCTATAGTTTACTTGTTGTGAGTCTGGCATAAATCCTAGCACAGGGGAGACAAAAGCAGGCAGATCTCTGATGAGTTTGAGGGCAGCCTGGTAGACATAGTTATAAGGCTGTCAGAGCTGTAAAGAAACCCTATCTCAAAAAACAAACATGGTGGGGGCTGGAGAGATGGCTCAGTGGTTAAGAGCATTGCCTGCTCTTCCAAAGGTCCTGAGTTCAATTCCCAGGAACCACATGGTGGCTCACAACCATCTGTAATGAGGTCTGGTGCCCTCTTCTGGCCTGCAGGCATACACACAGGCAGAACATTGTATACATAATAAATATTTAAAAAAAAAAAAAACAAACATGGTTGCTCTTGCAGAGGACCCAGGGTTCAGCTCCCAGCAACCACACAGTGGGGGACCCAGTGAATGCCCTCTGTTCTGACCACCAGGCACACATGTGGTACACATACAAACACTAGCATTTAAGGAATTCTAACTATGGTTCTAAAATTAAGCTAAAAATAAAACCATTCTAAGTTTTAAAAACTTCATCCATCCCCAATGATGTGAATTACTGATAATTTTTTTTCAATTGTCAAGCTAAGTTCAGCTGCATAGAATCAACCAGAGCTAGAAAGTACTTTGTTTCCTCCTTTACTTTGACAATTTTCATAAAGAACCTGAAATAATACACCACACTCACATACATATACAGACTGGATTCCATCAAAACTGTGCTGTGTTTTAGACATTTTCTATGCAACCCTTTGGGCACAATTGGTCTTCAGAGTCTCCAGCATTTCTCTCTCTCTCTCTTTTTTTTTTTTGGTTTTTCGAGACAGGGTTTCTCTGTTGCTTTAGAGAGCCTGTCCTGGAACTAGCTCTGTAGACCAGGCTGGTCTCGAACTCACAGAGATCTGCCTGCCTCTGCCTCCTGAGTGCTGGGATCAAAGGCGTGCGCCACCACCGCCCGGCTTTCTACATGTATAGGAATACATGTAAAATCCTTTCAAGAAATAGTCCTTTCTTTTCCATCTTCCTCTCGGAGAGGCAGCTTCACTTCTGCCTCTCTCCCCACTTCTCTGCTTCCCCCCTTCTCTGCCTCTTTCTCCTCTTCTCTCTCTCTCTCTCTCTCTCTCTCTCTCTCTGTCCCCCCCTTCACCCTTCCTCCTCCATAACCCCCTGAATAAACATTCAACCTCACCCTGCAAAAAAAAAAAAAAAAAGAAAAAAGAAATAGTCCTATGAGATAATTGTCTGGTCCTTCCTGAGGACCAGATATTCTGCAACTAAGGTCAGGTAAATTTCCATGCAGCACACCATGAAAGATTAAGATTCTCTAAGCTAAGGGTTTCTCAGCTCCATGCAAAGCCACTCTATAGATAGCTTCAATTTGAAGCCCTTTGTCACCCACCTTGGAACCTGGGGTGACTAAGGAAAAACACCACAATTACAGAAGCTCTTACAGTGCCATGAACAAGTACTCCAATTCAGTTCTTTTCAAGTCTTCTAATATCCATAAAACTGTAGCAAGCAAAATCTTCAGTCTTTTCACAATCGTTTGACAAAGTCTCAGTTCTCCACTATGGTACAGACTATATTAGTGGCTTCTACATAACAGCACAAAGTTCAATACCAAAAAATAAGGAAATCATGGCTGACTATACAATTCATATGAAATACAATCCATACATATTTTGTGGTATTTCACATTTTTCTAGTATGTGTATGCCTTCTCCCATTCATTCTATTACATCATAACCTCCCAAAGAAACATTTAATTCACTGCAGACTAAACTGAAGATATTGATATTAACAAGCTTTGAGTCTCTGAGCTACTCAATAATATCTGATGAATTGCCAGTTACCAGAAATATTGCTAACAGTCAATTTTTAAAAAAGAAATCATAAAAGACAAAAGTATACATGTTTTACTTCAAACATGTAACTCTTGGTCTTCATAAGTCATTCTAGCTTTACAATTTTTGCTCCTTAACAGTACTATACCTTTAACGTACTTTTACCAGAATAGAAAAGGTAAAAAAATCCTTATAGGAGGGCTGATATTCTCAATGTGAATATATAAATAAAAGTGAGGTCTTTCCAGTATCGTTTCACAGGTTTTGTCCTATCAAACTATAAGCAACACTGGCTAAACAGTTTCCTAAGCCAGAGATGATGGTTCACACCTTTAATCTCAACACTCAGGAGGAAGGAGGATCTGAGTTTAAGGTTAGCCTGTCTACATATTGAATTCAAGGTTATGAAAGAGACCCTATCGCCACCAAAAAAAAAAAAAAAAAAGGTGGAGAGGTGGAGGTCAAACCAGGTCTGATTCTAGAGCCTCAACTATACTTTATTTCCATTGGTGCATCATATATACTTCTGAAGCATTAAAGCTGTCAAGTTAGCATTATATATTTATTTCCTTTGGCCCCATAGGTTTATGTTAAACACTTACTGAAATAAGTAGTTTACCTCCAAGAAAGCTCTAAACATGCTCATTGCAAATTTCTTTCAATTTTAACTTTATTTTATGTGTATTTTGACTGTGTGTACGTCTATGTTTGCCTGGTTCCTGGGAAAGCAAGAAGAAGGTGTCAGATACCCTGGAAAAGCTGTTAGATTGCTATAAACTGCCACATGGTGCTAGAAATAGAACCCAGGTTCTTTGGAAGAGCAACTAGTGCTTTTAACTGCTGAGCCATGTCTCTAGACCCTACAATTTTTTTTTTATTTTTATTTTGAGACAGGGTTTCTCCGTAGCTTTTTGGTTCCTGTCCTGGAACTAGCTCTTGTAGACCAGGCTGGCCTCAAACTCAGAGATCTGCCTGTCTCTGCCTCCCGAGTGCTGGGATTAAAGGTGTGCGCCACCACCGCCCGGCTTGACCCTACAAATTTCCTTTTTTTTTTTTTTTTGGTTTTTTCAAGACAGGGTTTCTCTGTGGTTTTGGAGCCTGTTCTGGAACTAGCTCTTGTAGACCAGGCTGGTCTCGAACTCACAGAGATCCACCTGCCTCTGCCTCCCGAGTGCTGGAATTAAAGGCGTGCGCCACCACCGCCCGGCTCCTACAAATTTCTTAAGCAAAAAAGTTACCCTAACTTATTTACCTGTTTATACGGTGCTGAAATATCATGAAGACTATTTCCATTTCTTTCGCTGCTACATCTCCAACAGTTACAATGCCTGAATCATAGTTACTGGTAAGCAATACTGTATAAATACTATTGTTCAAATAAACTGTTCCATTTTCTAGAAATACAAAATGAGTTTTCTTAGGATTTATTTATTTAAGTATTTTATGTATATGGGTATCTTGTCTGCATGTACATCTGCACACCAAAAAAGGGCATGGGATCCATCATGACGTGTGTGCGGGGAATTGAACTAAGGACCCCTGGAAGGGCAGCTAGTGCTCTTATCTACTAAGCCACCTCTCCAGCCCCAAAATGACTTCTATCTCCATTCAGAAAGGTTTAGTTAAAACACTAAAAAATAATCTTTTGTAAAATTTCAAGTATGAATCTTGAGATTAGTGCTAAACCAAGACTTCATAATTTGAGGTCTCTAAAACTTTAAAGTTTTAATTATTTACACTGTTTGCTGTACTAATTTTCCATACTACATTATACAACAGTTTACAAATATTTTATGAAAAACTCACCAAAATACACTTAATACACAGGCAGTAGACAGTATGTGGTCACTGGAGAGAGGGAAGAGAGGGAAGACAACAGGTCCGCCCACACAGTATGTTAAATTCATCGTTAAAAGTTACCAATGAGCAGGAATCATGTCTACTAATTTTTAAACCACTTTCCAATACTACAGTGTTATTATAGGCATATAAAATCCAATACCCGTCACCTTCACAAAAGAAAGCAGTTTTAATTAAAAGTTAAAAACAATTATTCTTTTCATTGTTCTCAAAAACTTTTGGTGAGTTCTCAAACACTTGAGACTAGTTTCTATTATTGGTGTATTATAGCTTTTTAAAAACATAATGTATAATACTGAATTAATGGTTTAAAATCTAAAGCTATTTACTAACTAGGTGACTGATCCCCCCCCCCAAACAATCTAAGCTCTATTAATGAAACTATCTCTAAGGTTCCTCTCATTCTCTAAAATTAAATGACATTATGGTCACCTTATTAAAGTTGTCTTCTCAATGGTAAATAAGATAGCAGATGGTAAATCAATTATAAAAACATTTAGGATTGTTTTGTAAGATTCTAATATACTATGCAGTTTCTGTGATAGTTATTAGTTTTGTTCTAGATCTCTGTTCTTTGGTTTTAGTTTTGTTAATGTCTTTTTATTGGATTTCATATGTAGCCCAGGATAACCTCAAACACACACACACACAAAAGTCGGGGGTGGGGACAACACACTGGTCCAAACCAGTTTCCCAGAAATTGTAAAGATCCAAACATATGTAAGGAAAAAACAGAGAACCAATATCTGTTTTAAAGAGTTCTCTATCCAAGAGGAAAGCAATCTGGTGGTGTATGGGGAATGAGTAGGGCTACCATCACAGCCAAAATTACATCCAAGAAAAAAAGCAAGCACCATAAAAACCTCCTTGCCTTCTAAACTAACTGCCTTCTGTATGCACTGGACCAAATCTGTCACTTATCTCTAAGTGGATAACATCTTTAACTGTAGAGTTTATCTACCTTCAATTCACCTGTGTCTAAAATCAAAGCATAAACATTTTGTCAGTCATTGGTATATAGAAAAGCAAGCCTTCCAGTGGCCAGCTATGTATTTCCCCTTTGCCATTGAAATTGCTTATTTAGGCCTTCCACAACTCACAAAGGGAATTGGTTCTAGAACCACACTGATAACCAAAACCTGTCGGTGCTCACATTATATAAAACGCCAAATATTTTTTACACATAACCTATATGCAGCCCACCACTATTCGTTAAAGTATATCTAGATTACAATATCAAATACAAGGTTAATACTATGCCATTGTTGTTACAAGTTAGCAATAATAACAAAAGAAGTCTATACATGGTCAATACAGACTTTTTAAAAAAAATACCTTTCTTTAATGGTTGCTTGAATTTCAAGGTGTGGAATCTGTGAACATAATGTCAACTGTCTTTTCAGGTGTGATTCTGTTCTTGTCAGTAATTTGTTTTGTTTTTTTGAGACAGGATCTCTTCTGTCTGTAGCGCTGGCTGTCCTGAAACTCAATTTGTAAACCAGGCTGGCCTTGAACTAAGATTCGCCTGCCTCTGCCTCATGAGTGCTGAAATTAAAAACATGTGCCACCACTGCCCAGCTAGCTATTTTTTTTAAAAAATCCTAAAACAGTGACCCACTGAACCAATCCACACTATCTGAGGAGGAAAGACCTTAAACCTACTTGTTTAATCCTATGTGCAAGAGCAATTCTCAGAGAAATGAGTATCACTAAATACATCTAATAAAATTCTCACAAGAAGCCAGGTGGTGGTGGCGCACACCTTTAATCCCAGCATTTGGGAGGCAGAGGCAGGCGGATCTCTGTGAGTCTGAAGCCAGCCTGGTCTACAAGAGCTAGTTCTAGGATAGCCTCCAAATCTATGGAGAAACACTGTCTTGAAAAAAAAAATTCTCACAAGTCAGGAACTGATGGCAACATTATTTGTATATAGCAAATTTTATCATTTGCAAATTTGTTACAGATTAGGTTTTATTAAATTGTGTGCAGTGATACATGTGTACTGGTGCCACAGTGCAAAGGTAGGGTCAGAGGACAATTTGAGAAAGTATGTTCTTTCCTTACTCTATGGGTCCTGGGATCAAATTCAAGATTGTCAAGTACAGAGACAAGTGTCTCTACTCACGCAGCCATCCTGTCAACCCTTTTAAAATACAACTGTAAAGCAGTGCTTCATGTGTCAATCTAAACCAAAGATTCTCCCAAGATCAATGAACTTTTTGGAAGCAGAATTGCAATGGGAACACTTTTAACATTACAGCATGTAGCAGTAGTCTGTAGTCAAGCTTTCTCAGTAAGAGCAGTTTTAATATTATAGGTGATTGCATCACTTTGAAGCAATACTAGCCAATAAGGACCAATATACAAATGGTAATAGTCCAAAGTGTCTATGGCAGCTAGACATTGAATAAACACCCTTACAGAACTTACTTTCTGCCGGGCGGTGGTGGCGCACGCCTTTAATCCCAGCACTCAGGAGGCAGAGGCAGGCGGATCTCTGTGAGTTCGAGACCAGCCTGGTCTACAAGAGCTAGTTCCAGGACAGGCTCCAAAACCACAGAGAAACCCTGTCTCGAAAAACCAAAAAGAAAAAAAAAAAGAAGTTACTTTCTGTGGAAGGGTTACTGTGGCCTTTGTGTAAGGGTGGATCTGGCAATCTTTGGTGATAGGTCATTAAGCATAGTCATTCCTTTATATTTCTTTGTTATGTTATCAAATCTTGACAAAAGTCATTCCCTTTTGAGTTTAACTTTCACAGATATTACACCACAATCTTTATACACATTTCCTGTAAAACTGTAGAAATAATCAAGATATAAATGAGAGAAAGAAAAATCCATATGGAACAAATGAAAATCTTTTTTCAATGGGAGATCAATTTGACCTCCCAAAGGCATCAAATTGAATAAATCATTTAAGTTATTTTCATTATAACTACTAAATATTCACTGCAGCAATCTCAGAAAACAAAATAAAAATACAAAAAACAAGACAACACTAATCCCAATAGAATGAAATATTGAGAACATTCTTTTTTTTTTTTTTTTTTTTGGTTTTTCGAGACAGGGTTTCTCTGTGGCTTTGGAGCCTGTCCTGGAACTAGCTCTTGTAGACCAGGCTGGTCTCGAACTCACAGAGATCTGCCTGCCTCTGCCTCCCGAGTGCTGGGATTAAAGGCGTGCGCCACCACCGCCCGGCTTGAGAACATCTTATTTCTATGTTACAATAAATGGATCATATTTATGTACCTTTTCAATTAAAGGATAAGACTGTCACCAGTTTATCACTACAAGCAGAACAACACATTTTGCCAGAGATACTGAAATCCATGGCTAATCAAGCCTTTAATCAAATACAAAACATACAGAAAATACATTAAGACATCTAGATAGGCACATTCTGTCAACAACAGAATAAGATAAGGTCTTTTCAACAAAGCAATGGTAGGTTTAAGGAACAGAAAAGACAGAGGAAAACATTACTTAAGATTAAAACAAATACATAGCACACAGCAATCAAACGCCATGCACATGCATATTTAAAGAAACAACTAAAAGCAGTACAATTGGGAAATTTTCAGATTGACTATTATACACTATTAAAGATTTACTGTTGGGTTTTAAGTAATAGTAGTATCATGATAAGCAAAGAAAATGTTCCCTTTTGTTGTTAGAAATACAATCTCTCAAGTAACAAGAAACAAAATGTAGGTTGTAGAATATTTGTTTTAAAGGTACTTAGGCAAGTACTAAAGAATATCTCGGTGGCAGAATGCTTGCCTCGGGCCGGGCGGTGGTGGCGCACGCCTTTAATCCCAGCACTCGGGAGGCAGAGGCAGGCGGATCTCTGGGAGTTCGAGACCAGCCTGGTCTACAAGAGCTAGTTCCAGGACAGGCTCCAAAACCACAGAGAAACCCTGTCTCGAAAAACCAAAAAAAAAAAAAAAAAGAATGCTTGCCTCGTATGCATAAAGCCTGCGATTTAATTCCAGTACACATCCCCCAAAAGGAAACAAAAATATGCAAATTATATTAATGATATGCTTAATTATTAAGCCACATTTTTAAAAACAGCATACAATGTAGTAATGCTTGAAAAGATCTGCCTACCTCTGCGTCCCTCACAAGTGCTGGGATTAAAGGTGTGCGCCACCACCACCAGGCAGATTTTCCCAATGTTTTACATACATGTCCCTTCTTACCCATGAAGGATAGGTCCCAAACACCCCTCCTCCAATAGATGCCTAAAATCAAATCCAGTTATCAAGTTGTATAATTTAATACTTTTTTTTCATTTTAACTAAGCCTGTATGTATCACACATCATTACCACACGCTTTCGCCATTTGAGGTACAACAGCAAAACGGAGAACAATTCCTTTTCCTTCTTCACAATTCTTATTGTAGATCTTTGCTGCAACATCAGCAGAGAATTTTTTTTCCTTCTTTCTTTTCTTGGAGACTGTAGCTTTGGACCTGTCCTGAAACTAGCTCTTGTAGACCAGGCTGGCCTCCGAACTCACAGAGATCTGTTTGCCTCTGCTTCCCAAGTGCTGGGATTAAAGGTGTACACCACTAGCGCCTGGCTAGAATTTCTTTCCTTCCTTCCTAGTAGGCTTAGAACTTTGCACTTAAAGGAAACACTGGCTTCTCTTTGGCATATCCAGGCATACTGAAATTTTCAGTATTATTGTTGATATTTTTAAGGCAATTTATTTTTTTTAAAGATATATTTATTTATCAAGTATATAACATTCTGTTTCCATGTATGCCCGCACGCCAGAGGAGGGCGCCAGATCTCAGTACAGATGGTTGTCAGCCACCATGTGGTTGCTGGGAATCGAACTCAGGACCTCTGGAAGAGCAGCCAGTGCTCTTTACCACTGAGCCATCTCTCCAGCCCTTTTAAGGCCATTTATAAGTAAAAATAAAGTAAGGGTAACTTGAAAACAAATGTTGTGATACCAACAATCTGGCAAGAAAATGTCTAAGTAACTGGTTGGTGGGCAGATTTGCAGTATAGAAATAACTGGTCCAACAGATAGTCAGGTCCTTGGCAAGAAGGAACACGACAAAGCTAGATTTTATCCTCCAACTCAGAAGGACACAAACTTAAACTTATAAAATATTTGTATCTAAAAAATTTCCCTATTTTGGGACCACAGTTGATCATAAGGCACAGATAGCAAAACTTACAAATACAGGGGGTGGGGGGCTCTTGTGTTTTTTCTACTTGATTAACTTTTAGGGGACTTTTTTATATTTTTAATTGTGTGTGTACATGTGTTCAGGTACACATGTGCAAGCATGTGGAAGCAAAAGAATAAAAACTTAGGTGTCATTAGGAACACCACCCACTTCCTCTGAGACAGTCTTTCATTGGCCTGTACCTTACCAACTCAGCAGGATGACTGGCCAGCAAACCCCCAGGGATCCTCCTGTCTGTCTTTTCCATGCTAGACTTAGAAGCACAAGCCATCACAACTCCCTTTTACCTGGGTGCTGGGAATCCAAGCTCAGGCTCCCATGCTTGCAAGGCAAGCACTTTACTGAGTCATCTTCCTTGCCTCCCACCTCTTTTTTTCCGAGACTGTGTTTCATGTAGCCCAGACTAATTCCAACTCCAGATTCTCTTGCTTCCTTTCACCTTACAAGTGCCAGGATTATAAAACTATGCCACCAATGCCAACAAGCCAGGCTAAATGACTTTCTGATACTTACATGTAGTCACAAATCTTCAAAAGCCCCCCAAAATCCTACACTGCCGAAAGTACAAAAATTGAACAATCATAGTCAACTTTTTACACAAGTATGTGCACCAGGCAGGTGAAAAATGCAATTGCAAAGGAGCCAAAGATTTTAACAGAATTGCAATTACAGGTAAAATTATCTTCCAAAAGTTCAATTAATCCACATCTACATACACTTACAGAACCAAACGCCCACTTGGCACACCTCCTCATTAGTTTTAAACATACACATCACACCAGTAAAGCATGGACTTCTTCCTCCTACCCTTCTCCCATATACCCTAAAGAAAATGTTATCAGCCCACATCCAGAGTCAATGTTCTTAGCTCAGTGAACAGTACCACCATCCTTCCATTTTATGCACTCCATCAATGAAACCACACCTTCTCTCTCAGTGCACACATCTATTTTGACCTTTCATTATTTCTAACATCAATGGCCATCTCATTTCTAATACCAATTTGCATGGCTACCATTAATATGGTACGCTAGCCCACCTATACAGCTGCCCCCCCCAAAAAAATTAAAATACACACTTAAGTCGGACGGTGGTGGCGCACGCCTTTAATCCCAGCACTCGGGAGACAGAGGCAGGTGGATCTCTGTGAGTTCGAGACCAGCCTGGTCTACAGAGCTAGTTCCAGGACAGGCTCCAAAGCCACAGAGAAACCCTGTCTCAAAAAAAATAAATAAATAAATAAATAAAAACTTAAAATCCCTCAGTAGCCTAGGATCAAAAACAAAACTGCCCCCCAGAACGCTTTTAGCTCACTATCACTGCTCCCTCCAAATCACAGCATACTGTATCTACATTTTCCTTTCTTCCTCTAAGTTAGTGGTTCTCAACCTTCCTTTGACCTTGCTGTGACCCTTTAATGCAGTTCCTCATCTTGCAACCCACAACCATAAAATTATTCTCATTGCTACTTCATAACTGATTTTGTTATTGCTATGAAGTGTAATATAAATAGTTTTTGAAGCAGAGGTTTGCCAAAGGAGTCACGACCTGTGCACAGCTTGAGAAATGCTGCTCTAGGTAACTTCTGCTTACACTTGGAATCTCAGTTCCCAATTGTCAAAGGCTTCCCACATTTCATTCATCTAAAAACTGGATCTTACCCATTAGAACTGCCCCCACAAAAAATAAGGGCTGTTTATAATTGTGGCTGCAACACCTACTCCTGACAAATTTATGACTGTATTAATTCCAAAAATAACAAGTTCACAAGCAGAGATGCATGAAAGAAATAGCATCAACAGAGGTAAAACTATGTAGGTCAATCGGGAAGAAAAGATATCCACAGAATTACCCAGCATTGGACCCTGTATGCCAAGCAAGATATGCCCACTGGTGCAAAAGCAGCATGACTAATATGGGGGAACCAATCAGTTTCTAATTGTATTAGAAACCTGATCCACACAGGAAAGATGGATACTATAAGCCTGGTCAAAAGTCCACTGCTGGGGAGATCCTGGACCCTACGTAGAACCTCCTACTGTTGACTTACTAAACACTCAAGTTGTTGATCTGTCTTCTAAACATTCATCTTTATACCCATAGATAATTCCTGATCAACCTTTATCAGAGAAGCCTCTTTCTGTAATGAACAATAAGGACTCAGAACCAGCCAACTGCTAAGAATACTGACAGGGAGTGCTCAGTCCTAAATGAGCTACACTCCCCTCAAGGATTAGAGAATATCAAAGAAGAAGTGAAAAGAATGTAAGAACACAAGAGCAGGGGACAGAAAAGAGTGCTATAAGATACTGTCTTCTGGGGACATGGCAAGGCCATTTGCACCTCTAAATTCACAGCAGCTGAGGTTATCTACACAAAACTGCACATGGTCAAGTCAGTTGATTTTGTTGTTGTTGTTTTTCTGAGACAGGGTTTCTCTGTGTAGCTTTGGAGCCTGTCCTGGAACTAGCTCTTGGAGACCAGGCTGGCCTCGAACTCATGGAGATCCACATGCCTCTGCCTCCCAAGTGCTGAGATTAAAGGCATGTGCCACCACCGCCCAGCTAGTTGACTATTGAGAGAGTCAAGTTTTTGGTTTTTTTGTTTGTTTGCTTTTTAGGGGAAGAGAGGCAGCTAATAAGCTCCCATGGACAGCCTCACACCAATACTCATGGGATAGCACTAAATTGATTCAGCAGACTATCTTTTAAAGTAGTGATAGCCTAGGGAGATGGCTGAGCAGCTAAAGAGCACTTACTGCTAAAGAACCTGCACACACACCAGGCAGCTCACAACCACCTGTAATTCCAGTTTTCAAGGAATCCTACACCTCCAGCTTCAACGGCACCTGCATTCATGTGCACATAGCCACATGAAGACACACACTTACCAATACAAAAAAAAATAATAATTTTTTAAAAGGACATGAAGGTGGGAGGGATACATATGAGGGGAGGTTAGGTGGAATAGAACACAGAATGATCAAGACATATTGTGTGTGTAAATTTGTCAAAGAATTAAGTGGTATGTCGTTTTTAATCTTAAGAAGTGGTTGGAGAGATGGCTCAATGGTTGAGAACACTGGCTGCTTTCCTGATTATTCAGGTTCAACTCCCAGAACCCACATGGCAGCAATGATGCCCTCTTCTGACCTTCGCAGGCACCCAGCAACCAAGCAGTGCACTTAGTACATGCAGTAAAAAACTCAAAGAAAATAAAAATAAATCTTTAAAAAAAAAGATTCAAAAGAATTTTTAAAAATTCAAGATCCTTGGTTAAACTGGGAATTCAAAGCTGGCCTGGGCTATATCAAAGAAATCCTGTCTCAGGGGAACCTGCTAGGTGACAGTGACACCACAGGTCTCTCTCTTCATCAGGTACTACTATCATGAGCTACCTTCAACACAATTATTTTAGTCTGTTTTTCCTTTCCCCTGATCATTATAATGGAAGAATACACTCCAAATTGTTTTAACATTTGCAAAACTTTCTCCTCCAAACTTCCCTTCAATACTGCTAGAAAAATACAACTATGAAAAAACAATAAACAAATTTTGTAATATATTAAATTTGAAGGACAAAAAGGTTTTTCCATGAACTACCTAATTTCAGATCTAAACTCCTGGTTAGATTGCTGGTATGGTTAGATAGAACCATAAGTATCTTTTTATGAACAAAAGCATCAAAATGTATGCTTTAGAATTCACTCTACAGCCATAAAAAGATTTCTGCATATTGCTAAAATTTTTAACCAAAAAAATGGAGATACACAAAACTACATCTACTTTTCCAAAATTGTGCAAAGTAAGTCATATCAAGTCATTATTCATGTTAAAGGAAAACCATCAATCTCAGAATGGTTGAATGAGTCACTCCTAAAGGAACCACCCCAACACAAATGTTTAATCCAAATAATTTAAATAAACCTAGCAAATAATCAGAATTTTTCAAGAAAAAAAGTATAAACAACCTACACTTAAATGGAAACTAGTAAAAAAAAATCAAATAATTTTTGTATGGTCAACCAAAAGACCATACACACTGTGGATTCTTCTTAATCACCCTACTTAGTGTAGAGCTATTCATTTAAAGACAGAGGTTTCCATTGTACCAAATTATCTGTGACTAACAAAGTAACATTAAGGAGGAAAGCATCAAACCCCAAATGTCAGACTCCTACTTCAATCCTCTTCTGTTCTATCATCTCCCTTTCGCCCACCTTTACACAAGTCTTTGAACAACTGGCCATTTGAGTGTATGTATCAGGTGTTCTCACCTCGGTATTTACCACTCCCTTTGCATAACTTTCCCCCGTTGCTTCAAAAGAACCTTTTCCCTTAAAGCTTCCTACAGAGAAAAAGCTTTTCCTCAGACAGACTATACTGTCTCCACGATGCCATTTGTGTGCCTTTTTGGTCTCCCGCACTAGACTTGGGATCACTATTTTGATAACACAAGAAGAACCTGTTGTATAAACACAGCTGTAATTATTTAACATCAAAAATAAATGAAATGCGTGGATACAGCACAATGCATATTTCTTCTAATTTTTAAAACCTGTCTCATAAAAAGCTTTTCACACAGGCTATGCAGTAATTTCCTCTTAAACTGTCAAAGGGGAAAAGCAAACTACACCGAGTATCATAAAGATTTATATTAAATCACTTCAACTAACGATGGCTACTTTAGTACAAATACCTGAAGGACTTTTCTGCATATCCCCATCTAATCCCCCTCCAAAAACCCAGGCAACACAGAAATTTGCTACAGCAAAATATCTGAGGTTCTGAGACACTATCTAGTGTCTCCCCATGTAGCCCAGGCTTGTTTCAAACTTTCCATGGTTCCTGGCCTGGCTTGGCTTCCAAAACGCCAGGATTCTAAGAGTAATTCACCAACCATAGTTTCAAAGATATTAGAGCTGCCTTAAAAAAAAAAAAATCACACTCTTGTCTAATAAGGAGTCCTACACGTTTCCATTCAGGGAAACGTGTAAATGCACTGAACACCTGAGGAGTAGCACTACTAGCAAAATACCAAAATGTTTATAAGTCCTAAGACTATTTAAAATACAATTTTTTGAAAAATACTTGAAACTATTTTTAAATTGTTCCCACAGGGACAATTCAGCCAGCAATTTTCATTCGGACTCACTCTTACACAATCATGGATTTACTTCTTTTAATACTGGAATTGCTATGCAACCTAAGGGAAAGTGTTCTCATCACAATTCCTAAAATTTTAAAGCCCAAGGTATTAACTTTCAAAGGGGGTCTCATTTTAAAGAGAAGGAGGAGCAAGTCTTTTTAGCTCCACTTTCTATCGGGATTCCTTAAAAATTAGTAAGTTGTTCTGCTTAAACTTTTCTTCCCAAGCGTACCCTACACCCTACACACAGAGACGGCAAAGGGCCCTGGATCTGAGCAAGGCTCGCCAAGCCAGCGATCCTCCCTAGCACAGCCCGTGCTCCAAAGTCAACAGTTCCAGAGCGGTGTGGCACCTTATCAGTTTTCTCAAGGTATGATGGGAAACCGTAAACGTTAAGTGAGCCACAAACACTGAGAATTAATTCCTCAGCAAAAAAAAGCTGCGATCCCCCAGGGCTACGAGCAGACAGCAGGTCCTCTGTACCCAGGGACGAACCCAAGTGACACAGGGGACCCACTACCACCAACCTACAACCTTCCACTCCCCCAGCTGACGCACGGCTTTCTGCCGCGCGCTTGGGGCCCTGCCAACACTCGGGGTCAGTCCCAGCCAGCCACCGCCGGGCCTCCCGGCTCTCCGGAGCCCCTTACCTGACAGGGGAGACTTCGGGCGAGGCCCGTGACCGCCCCACCCGGCCCTGAGCGCCTCGCCCCTGGGGCCGCGCCTGCCCGCGGCCACCGCCGGCCCCGCAGACCACGCCGCGCCGTGGCCCGACGCTCCGGGTCCCGGCCGCCGCCCGCGGGGTCCCGAGCACGCCGCGGCCGCCCCAGGGCAAGGACGCAGTGCGGGCCAGCAGGCGGGCGAGCAAGGTGCGGGCGGGCTCCCGCGGCGCCCCCGCGGGCCGCAAGATGGCGGCGGCGCCGGGTTGAGCCCTCCGCGGCGCCCGGCTGGCTCCTTCCCCTCCCCTCCGCGGCCCGAGCAGCCGGGCAGCGGCGGGCGGCGAGGCGCGGGCCGAGGGACGCAGCGGGGCCGCGGTCGGTCCCGACGCTAGGCGCGGGCGTGGGGGAAGGGAGCACGGCCCGTCCCGGCCTTGCCGCCGCCCGCCCTCCGGCCCCATTCCCCGCTCGGGCGCGTCCTAGGCGGCTTACCTTTGAATTTGAGGTCTGAGGGTGGGTCGAGGACCAGGATCTGCTCGTGCTTCGCCATGGCCCCGGAGGCGGACGCCATCGGAGACAGCGCAGAGCGGGGGCGCGCCCGCGGCGGCGGTTCGCTGGCGGGGGCGTGGGGAGGAGGGAGGACGACGGTGGCGGCACCGGCTCGGCGGAGCTCTAGGACGGGGCCAGGCTCACGAGTCCCGAAGCTCCGCGCCTGCTGCTCGGCCGCGGGATCCAGGGGCCTCCTGTCGGGTCAGCAGCTCCGGGTGTCACAACTGACTCAACCCCACACCAGCCGCCGCGGCCACGCGCACTGCGATCCTCGGCTCCCCACGTGACCGGCCCGACGTGCCGACGTGCGCGCCTCCGCGGCCCGCAGCCCTCGTGCCGGCCCCGCCCTCCGGGACTAACCGGGCTAAAAACGCTGAGCTAGTGCGCCTGCGCACCGCCGGCCGGGCTGCGGCTCCCGGCGCCGCGCGGCTGTCTATCGCTCAGGAGCAAGCCTGGGATGGGGGCGGGAGGGCGGAGCGGGGCTCTCTGCGGGAGTTGCGGTGCGCAGCGCTGGGTCTCCCGGAGCTGCGGGTGCAGAGCTGGAGCGCCTGCCGCGGTGCTGCCTCACGGCGTTCCAAGTGGAATTCCGAACGGAAGCGGGTCAAGAAGTGCCGGGTACCTCGACTCCCAGCATGCTCCGTGCGGGCGGGGCCTCCGCGGGGGCTGCCGGGAGCCGAGAAGGAGACCACGGTCCGTTGGAGGCGAGTGGGTGGGGCCGCTGACACGGCTTTTGGCTGGCCGAGGGCGTCTCGTCTGCCCTGGAAAAGAAAAGCGTTTTTTTCTTTCTTTTTTTTTTTTTTTTTCGGCTGCCTTGGAGACCCGTGTCCCAGAAATAGAGGCTGCCCTATGGGAGAGCGGCAGGGCGTGTCCGTCTGGTCGGCTCGGGATTCCTTCCGCCCTCTGCGGTGGCGCGCTCTGTTCTCCCTGGTGTTCTAAGGCTGCCTCCTCCCAAATCTTCCTCCCACCCAAGCAAAAACAGACTAGGCAACACACCTCGCTCAAAAGCAAATGGGTTCCAGGGGAAATGTGTGCTAGACGCATGTAATCAGGCTAGCAACGAATGTCCGGTCCTACAGCGTGAAATTCACGTGCTGGGTCTACAACTCATTTCAAACCCAAGCCAAATAAATCTGCCACGTTCTCCTGCTAGGAACTCATTTTATCTGCATCACTAAGGAGAGCCTGTACCAAACGAGGAAAAATGCCAGGCAGCAAAGTTGCAGACAGACCTTCAGCCCATTGCCAGCGTATCCAGGGACAGGAAGAGCAAACAAAACAAATGGATGTGCTGTAGAAAATAAACCTTTATTGTGTCCTTTGGTGCTGCTTGAATTTAAATCTCTAGGAAGCTCCAAGCCAAACAAAGGACATATTGATGCTGTTGCCACGAAGAAGCACCCTAGAACTCCCCAGGAAGCAAATGTTGAAAATGGGACCGTCTATATATACCAAAGCTACTTAAACTTTTTCAGCTCGCCCTCCTTTTCACCTGAGAAAATTTTATGCCACTCTGGGTGTATAGGATATATTATAATGGTACAAAGCAAACACTGATAATAGATCGTAGAGAAGTTTGTTTTCGTAATGAAACGCCTTATTTTATATACTAACCTAAAAATGAATTTTGAAGGTAAATTTCAAAAAGCAAACCAAAAAGTTTATCTATTTAAGACAAAAGCAAGTTTGTATAGAAATGAGATAGCTTCGATTGTTCGTTTTTAAATAAAGTTATTCTTGGCTGAATATTTGATACTTCTGGACTCAACATTTTCAACTTTTTTTTTGGAGTTGACTGCTATTTTGATTTATAATTACCAGTGCTGAGAATCATTTCATATAAATACCTAGTGCAAAAGGGCAAAAATAGGTTTGGAAACATTTCAGAAATAGTTGGAAATTCTATCCTAATCCCCAGCCAAATTTATTTAGGGACTTTTTTTTTTTCAGTGAAATTCAAGTCAGTAACCCAAACTCCAATTTTTAAAACTAAATATTCTAACATAATACAGCCCAAAGATGAGTAAGTTTGACAGGTTCGAAGAAACAATGATAGGAAAATATTAAGTCTTTTTTTTCCGTAAGGCATTATGTCTTTATAGGAGTAGAAGACGGGGGCAGAAGGGGTGGCTCAGCAGTTAAAATCACATGTGCTCTTGCAGAAGACTTAAGTTTGTTGCCCAGCATCCAGGGCAAGCTGCCCACGGATGCCTGAAACTCCAACCCCAGGGGCAGCCATGCCTCTGACCTCTGGGGGCACTTGCACTCTGTGCACGGACCCACACAAGGATACATGATCAAGAACAATAAATGTCTTTTGTTTTAAGACTAGAAAACTACAGTTAAAAAAAAAAAAACACTGCAGTCCATAGCACAGTCATCTCAAATCTGAGCCTCGGTGTTTCAGGCAGCAACCATTAGACCTATGAGATGGCATGCACAGAACACAGGTCCCATTGTTCAGAACCAAGGCTGCCGTGATAATGCGACCGGAGGAGCACCGCCAGAAAGCCTCTGGATTCACCACTCCTTTGACGTTTGGTTCTGATTGTTGTTGTGCGTTCAGAAACCTTCTGCTGTTGTGAAACCTTTCCCAACCCCACAGTCAGTTACGTGACCTCATAAGGACACGGAACCCACAGTTTAGGAAGTTGAGGGCCCACATAGAGTCCACGCCACTGCCCCACCTCGGAAGTGTTCACAAAAGACAATGCCAAACCTCAGGCACAGCTCTTCAGTCATGAAGAGCCGAGTAAGATGGAGGTGCTTAAATTGTTTGAAAAGCAAATTTGCTTTTACTTTGAATTCTTTTTAACCACAAAGGCCTTTTTGAAATGTCAATTTATATAAAATATATTTCAATTATATGTATATGTGTATATATGTATGTGTGTATACACACACAATTTGAAAGAGAGCTTGTGGGTTTAGTTTAGTTTTAAAAAGAATTGGGGTTGATAACCTGTCCATAAGATGGTGTTGCACATCCATCTCATTCTGAACTGAAGACCTAAGAGTCCTGACAAACTCCAGTATTGTGATTGCCAAAGAACTCTCGTATGGACATGCTAGCCTTGGCTAAATGACCACTTCACCTCTGGTTAGACACCTCTCATTAGGAAGCATAGGAATCCTCAGTGTGCCCACAGTCTGCAGAATCTCACACAGAGGTCTGCAATGGGACCGCGAATGTCCATTCACGGTGGCTTAATGTGACACCCACATTGGGTGGATTGCAGAAACTTCTTCCTGTGTAAGTCATTTACCACTGGAATCAAATGCTTCTTGGTGTTACTTTAAAAAAAAAACCAAAAGCCAGGCGATGGTGGCGCACGCCTTTAATCCCAGCACTAGAAAGGCAGAGGCAGGCGGATCTCTGTGAGTTCGAGACCAGCCTGGTCTACAGAGCTAGTTCCAGGACAGGCTCCAAAGCCACAGAGAAACCCTGTCTCGAAAAACCAAAAAAAAGGGGCTGGAGAGATGGCTCAGTGGTTAAGAGCACTGCCTGCTCTTCCAAAGGTCCTGAGTTCAATTCCCAGCAACCACATGGTGGCTCACAACCATCTGTAATGAGGTCTGGTGTCCTCTTCTGGCCTGCAGACATACACACAGACAGAATATTGTATACATAATAAATAAATAAATAAATATTTAAAAAAAAAAAAAGAAAAACCAAAAAAAAAAAAAAAGCCAAAAAACTAGCAAGTCATGTACGTATACTCATAAGAACTAAGCACCAAGCCAGGCATGGTGGTGCATGCCTTTAATCCAACCCTCAGAAGGGATAGGCACGTGGGGCTTTATCTCAACCAGCCTAGTACACATAATGAGCTCCAGGCCATCCACCTCTTCATGGTGAGGCCACATCTCAAAAAGAGGAGGAGGAGCCGGGCGGTAGTGGCGCATGCCTTTAATCCCAGCACTTGGGAGGCAGAGACAGGCGGATCTCTCTGTGAGTTCGAGGCCAGCCTGATCTACAAGAGCTAGTTCCAGGACAGGAGCCAACAAGCTATAGAGAAACCCTGTCTTGAAAAATAAAAAAAATTAAAAAAAAAAAGAGGAGGAACTACTAAAAGAATTTAAATAGCTACTCTTCTAGGAACACATGCAAGATGTTAGGATTAGTCTTCTATTACTATTAATGCTGCTCCGGAATCATCTGCCCCTCATAAACGAGCACGCTTGTTTAAGCGATCTGTGCTTTGGCATTTATTAGTGTCTTTCTTGTAGTACAAAGAACTCTAAAAAACATCAGCACACACTATTCAACTTTGTAACAGTTGGCAAGTGTGACTTGTGTTGTCAGCTATGGAAATGAAAACAGATGAGGACATTCACTTCAGAATTGGAGCGAACCCAGGAAGGAGAACACTGCCCCACGTCCGTTCTGGGAATTTTTAAGTGATTTGTTTTGATTGTATGTGTACATGTGAGTGCCTGCATGTAGCATGTGCTTCGTGCGCATACCTGGTCCCTATGGAGGTCAGAAGAGGGTGTTTAATTCTTATCATTGGACTTGCAGGCAGTTGCGAGTTGCCCAGTGTGGGTGTACTCTCAACTGCTGAGTCATCTCTCCAGCCACAGAGTCTGTGTATTTTTACTCTTCCCGCTGCCACCATAAACGACACCCCACAGTAGTCCAGGCAACAATGGAAGACTAATCAACTTCTATTGTTTAACAGAAGGGGAAAACGTGGGAACTAATGCTTATTCTCTTCTTAGATTGATTCAGACAACCCAGAAACGTCTTTCTAGTATCCTTAAATATATGTCTATAAACATATACATATTCTTGAACACAGTTCTCTAAATTTTATGAGCCTCAGAGATATGAAAACTTATTTCAGTTACTCAGTTATTTCAACTGGTTTGTACTACTAAAAGTATTCACCTTTAGACCAATTATCTCCATGGGCTCGACAGTATTTTTTCAAGGTTGTACAAGTGACACCTATCTTACCTGGATATGTTGGTGCACACCTGTAAGTATCAGCAACTGAGAAGTCAAGGCTAGAGAACTGCAAGTTTGAGGCCAGCCTGGACTAAACTACAAGATCGTGTCTCAGACAGTCTGTCAAAAGTATTCCTTCTCTACAGGTAAACTTAACCTTCAGTATAAAAGTGCTCTATAGCAATGAGTTTGTTTATGAGTAATTTCCTGAATAACTGGAATCAGTGAGCATTTGGAAGAGTGCTGTTAATAAACATTAAGACTAATAAAATACAACCAGTAAAAGTACAATGTGGTGATATTTTGTCTGTATTTTAACAAAGCCTGCCCAAAGATCAGAGTGTAGGGCTAAACCACTAAATGCCAGGGAGTGGTGACACACACCTTTAATCCCCCAGGACTTGGAAGACGGAGGCAGAGGGACCTCTGTTAGTTCAAGGCCACCCTGGGCTACACAAGATTGAATCTTTCTAAAAGGGAAACAGAGCCCACACAAAGATGATTCCAGCACTTGGGATCACATGCCTTTAATCCCAGCACTAGGGAGGTAGAGACAGGAGTGATATGGCTGGGCAGAGAAAGGTGTATAAGGTGGAAGGAGACAAAAGCTCGGGAGCAGTCTGAGGTTTGGTGGAGACATTTGCAGTTTAAAGATGAGTCTAGCCGGGCGGTGGTGGCGCACGCCTTTAATCCCAGCACTCGGGAGGCAGAGGCAGGCGGATCTCTGTGAGTTCGAGGCCAGCCTGGTCTACAAGAGCTAGTGCCAGGACAGGCTCCAAAGCTACAGAGAAACCCTGTCTCGAAAAACTAAAAAAAAAAAAAAAAAAAAAAAGAGGAGTCTAGGAAAGAGTCCGAGGACATGATTGTCCCTTTGATCTGGGTGTTGGTCGAGGTAAAATGTCTCTCTAGTGGCTGCACTGCTTCCCTGATCCTTCAGCTTTCACCCCAATATCTGGCTCCAGGTTTTATTTATTAAGACCAATTAGAATTCATACTGCAGTACAAACATCAGCTTTGAACTATTTGGTTCAAGTCCTGGTTTCCACTATGTGATCTTAGCAACTCACTACATCTTTCTTTACCTATTTGACATCTACAAAGTGAGACATGAAGGCGTACATTCCAGATTTGTCACAATAGTTAAATGGGTTATAACACAAAAGCTTGGAACAGTGCCCAGGACTGTTACAGTGTTAGTGTTAAGTTTTAAAAATACTTCTGTGTGTCTAGTGTTGTTCCCTTGCAACACTACAACTCCCAACATCCCTCTGGACGGCAAGCGCGGGACACATTTCCCAGAAGCCTTTGCATCCTCTGTTAAAAGCAAGGACAAGCCACGAGTTCGCCCCTTCCCTTCCCTTCTTAACCCTTCCCTTTGTCCCTTCCTTTTACTTTTCCTAGTGTGTTTTCCCTTCCCATTAAAAAGTGTACCTACCACGTGGTACCGCCGTGTGTCTGTGTCTTTTCCCTGCGTAATCGTCTTTACCCCATAGGACAAACGGGAATTAAGAACAACATTTTGGTGCCGCCGCATCGACTCGGAGACCTCTCCGTCCGGTACCCGAGGCTTTGCCTCTGGGCTTCACCGACAAGGTCCAAAGAACCGACAGCCTTCGCTCACCACCACCTGTTTCCACGGCCATTTCAACAGCTTCATCCTGATCCGTGAGTTACCCTGAGTTGGCTTCCTTCCCCCTGGGGCGTTCAAAGACTGTCCGGCCGGCTTTCTTTGCACACCTCGGGCTAAGGCTAGGTTGCTAACCCATTTCCCCGAGTTTTTTTTTTTGCCCTCGGCCGAAACGCTCAGTCCGCGCACCCGGAGTTCGGTGCTCCGGGCTTTTTTCTCCTTCTTTCTTCCTTTTTTTTCTAACTTTTTCCTGTCCACTTTCGGGCCACTTTTTGTGGCGCCTCCGGGCCCTTTGCCCTAAAGAGCTTAATCGCCTCCTCCCAGCCGGGACTTTCTCTCCCGTACGGTTGCTGGGCTCGGGGCAGTTAAGTGTTAACACGCCCCAAATTCGCACGGACGCCTGCGTTTTTGGCTTGCCGTGTTCGCGGTACTCTGTTGGTACCTTTTGCGGCTGGGCTGCACTTCGGCCATGGGCTCAAAAAATTCTAAACCGGTCCCCCCATCTTCCCCGCTCGGGCAGCTTCTGGAAGCTCTCGAACCCCACGCCCTCATTCCCTCCATAAAACTTTCCAAGTTAACACGGCTTTGTTCCAAAACTTGGCCTAAATACAATTTACAGGGCTCTATTCGCTGGCCTTCTCAGGGATCATTTGACCCGGACACTCTGCGGGAGCTGGCAAATTTTTGTCACCGGTCAGCTAAATGGAAGGAATTAATGTACGTGATGGCCTTCTTTTATATGGCTCTAAAAACTGACCCATCTACCTCGTCACACTGTTCACCGGCTCACATGTTTTTGGCTCTACCCTCCCTCCAGGAACCCTCCGCTCCGACCATGGACCCCGATGACGACCCCCCGCCTCCCCGACCTCGTGACACCACTCCTTCCCGCCCTACCCAATTGGGGGCCACCTCCTCTATCCCCCCTCCTTCAAAAGTTTCTTTTAGGTACAAAAAGGAGTCGCCTACACCTTCTCCCCACGCCTCTAAACGCTCCATTCCTAGGTCTCCAGGAGTTCCACGTAAACATCCTTCTGGGTCGCCTTCCTGTTCCTCTGAATCCCCCAAAAAATCTCATTCCCCCCGTCTCATATATCCCAGCCTTTCCGATCCAGCTTCACCTAACTTCTCTCGCAGCAGGACTCGACTGCGAAGACAATTAACAATTTCTTCCCAGCACAGGAGGAGCAATAGGCGGGCCGAATCGACTTCGGATTCTTCCGTCTCACCTCCCCGCCCCACCCCTCTGCCTCGGTCTTCCAAGACCCCGTCAGGCGCTAACCCCACCCGCTGCCTTGCGCCTAATTTCACCCCTCCCCTTACGCGCTCGCGAGCCGCTGCCGCAGCAGCAGACCCTGATCAACCCAAACCAGCTACCGTTCTGCCCTTACGAGAGGTAGCTGGGGTCGAGGGCCCACTTCGGGTGCACGTCCCCTTCGCCTTATCGGAACTTTCACATATTTCTAAGCTACTAGGGTCATATACGGCTAACCCCACTAATTTCACAAAAGAGTTTCAATATTTAACCCAATCTTACAGCCTAACTTATCATGATATTTATATGATTCTCTTTAACAACTTGCTTCCTGAGGAACGCCGACGGGTCTGGGAGCAGGCGAGACTGCATGCTGACGAAGTACACCAGACTCAGCCTTCTCACCCACCTGGTGCAGAGGCAGTGCCCGAACAGGAACCCCACTGGGATTACAACTCCCCCGGGGGCATTCTGTCCAGAGACCGATTCTTAACCTGCCTTCTGGTGGGATTAAGAAAGGCGGCTCTCAAACCAGTCAATTATTCTAAACTTGCAGAAATATTTCAGGATACAAACAAGAATCCTTCCGCATTTCTTGACCGTCTCACCAAAGCTATGCTACAGTTCACAAACATGGACCCAGAATCCAACGAGGGCAGACAGCTCCTGATGTCCCACTTTGTCAACCAGTCCTACTCAGACATCAAGGCGAAACTCAGACGTTTGGAGAAGGGTCCCTTAACTCCACAGGCACAGATCCTGGAGATGGCCTTCAAGATCTACCACTCAAGGAATGACAAGGCCAGAAATCATTGCCACGTGATCACCGCACCCGCCAGGCCAGCCGAGCCCTCAGTCTCAGAACATCTTTGCCTTCACCTGGACAGATCCTGATAAGATGTCACAAGAACTCCACTTCGACTGGCTCAAGATAATCCTTCATACACGGTGACTCAAACCGGACCCTGTACTCTTAAGTTCCAAAGGACGCCGGATTCAGCCCCCCTACTACAGTCTAAGGACAACAATGGTCCCGATCCGTCACTGTGTTAACACACCCTCCCTTCTTTAAATTCATAAATAACCGTCTAGCTGTCGTTACAGGTACCCCCAACAAATGCGAAGACAAGTGGTAAGCAGATTCTCCTCTACAAAGCTCTTACGTAACAGGTCAGCCGCTGACTGCAGCAGCGGCTCCCTAAAATGTTAAGAGATGTATGGTTAGAATCTATTTCTTTTAAGACAGTTTCCTTAAGCTCCGGGATGCCAGCCCAACGGATCAAACACAAAGGAATAAGTATCACAAAGGAATAAGTATCACTTAATTTTTTTTTATCATTTCTTATCCCCGGACATCCTAAGACCCTCTCCCCCCCCTCTCTTCACCCCAGCTCTCCAAAAATCCCCCCCCTTTTAATTTTTTCTTTTACTAATGCAACTTTTGCCTTCCAGCATCTTAATGATGACCCAGCTACTCAGGAAAAGCCACACAGATTTCTTCAATCAGCAGCCTCAGACGACAGCCAGGACTTCAAACATCAGCGACCGACTACACCAGCCAGCAACCCTGGACATGGACATCAATGACCAACTGCACCAGCGACCGCAAACGCCAGTGGGACATTGCCAAGATAATCGGACATTCCCTGGACCCCTCAACGCCCAAAGTCAGCAGGAAGCAGCCATGAGAGACTGGACTACGCCCCCATTCCCTACCCTTTAAGGTCCCCCAATTTTTTTTTAATCAAACCAAAAGGGTGAAATGTTGTTCCCTTGCAACACTACAACTCCCAACATCCCTCTGGACGGCAAGCGCGGGACACATTTCCCAGAAGCCTTTGCATCCTCTGTTAAAAGCAAGGACAAGCCACGAGTTCGCCCTTTCCCTCCCCTTCTTAACCCTTCCCTTGGTCCCTTCCTTTCACTTTTCCTAGTGTGTTTTCCCTTCCCATTAAAAAGTGTACCTACCACGTGGTACCGCCGCGTGTCTGTGTCCTTTCCCTGCGTAATCGTCTTTACCCCATAGGACAAACGGGAATTAAGAACAACATCTAGTATCGTGGAAGATGCTGGCGACTAATGCTGGGATACAGTTTCTACACAGCAGGCTTACACTCGACCTAGAGAGACAAAGGTCGAATAATTATTTTATCCAAATTGCAGTAAACAAGAAACAGAGAAGTCGAGTAGCGTGCGAGTGACCAGAGATAACTGATTTGAGGTTCGAGAGAAAAATCTCTTGCAAGAGCGATAAGAGGTGTGTTCTGCTGGGCGGTGGTGGTGCATGCCTTTAATTCCAGCACTGGGAGGCAGAGGCAGGCAGATCTCTGTGAGTTCGAGACCAGCCTGGTCTACAAGAGCTAGTTCCAGGACAGGAACCAAAACCACAGAGAAACCCTGTCTCGAAAAACCAAAAAAAAAAAAAAAAAAAAATTAAAAAAAAAAAAGAAGTGTGCTCTGAAGGCCAATAGGCAGCGTGTGTAAAGACTAAAGGACGTAAGCCAGGCTCATTCTAAATCCATAAGGAAGACTGATGTAATCACAGTGCATAAACCCTGAAGCACAAAACGAGAGAGGAAACGAAAAGGCCAGATGTGTCCTTTATTTTTCCGTTGCGTGATAGACACCTGATAAAAGCAGCTTAAGGAAGAGAGCGTGTGTTTTGGGTCACTGTTGGAGGACAATCCACCACCATGGCAGGCAAGTTGGAGGGCTGAGAGTGACTGACCGCAGGTGTGTCTCCTGGTTGGTTCTAAATCCGGTCACACTGAGAATATTTTTCTAGGTCATGTAGACTGTTTTAAAGAATGCTAATGAGTTGCTCTTTATCACTGGAAAATGAGAAATCATCAAAGGGTTTAAAAACAGAGTCTTTCTCAAAATTATGTATGTATACATATGTAAGTATAAGTACCCAGGGAGGCCAAAATGTGGCATCAGATCCCCTGGGGCTGTAGTTACAGCCTCGTGACCCAGGGAACCAAACTCTGGTCCTCTGCAAGAGCAGTCTTAATCACTGAGCCATCTCTCCCACCCAACAGTGGTGTCTCAGGAGCAGTCTGTAAAATTTCTTTTATTGCACTGTGGAGACTGGCTTAAAGTGAGAAGTGGAGAACCAGTTGAGGACCTGCTACAGTCCAGATGACAGTGGAAGCTGTGGCAGGGGGTGGCAGCATAAGCCAGGGTAGGAACTGATGGAGATGCAGAAAAACACAATCTCTTCATGTGGGATCAATAACCGATCTGTTACCGATTAGGGTGGTAATCAGTAAGGTGGGAAGGGGAACTGGGGCAGTGAAGGCTACCTCAACTTCTGACTTTCACGGGTGAGTGATGCCATTCATGGAACAAGATTGAGGGCCGGGATACAGGGACGGAACAATCAGGAGGCTAGACTGTGCTTTTGAGACATTCATGGAGAAATGTTGAGTAAACGATGGGTGTTCGGCCGGCAGATCTGCACTGGAAACCAGACCACAGTCAGAAGCACGCATGGTAATCGAGATGATGGGCGTGAATGAAATCACCGATTACATAGGGAAATGGAGACTGTCACATGGGTTCTCGGGGAGCTGTATATTTTCAGTATCTCATTAGATAGAAGCTGTTGTCAGTAGGGAAGGGTGGCCAGAGAGGAGATCTAGGAAGACATATCCATCTGGGGGCCCAGTTTTGCCATTCCCAAAACCTTTGGTGATTCCTTTCTGAATGTCAGGGGCCAACTTCATGCAGCTAAGACTCTGATGATCAAATGTGCCTGTATTGGTTATTTTTCTGTTGCTGCGATTAAACCATCAGGACCAAGGCAGTTTATAAAAGAAAGAGTGTATTTGGGCTTATGGTTCCAGGGGAATAAGAATCCATGTTGGCAGAGATGCGGTGTCTGGAGCCAGAAGCTAACAGCTTCCTTCTTGAACTGCAAGCAGGAAGCAGAGAGAGAGCTAACTTAACATGGCCCAACACCTGCAATGGCATACTCTCTTCAGTAAGGCCAAGTGTCCCAAGCCTCTGCAAATGGCAACATCAGCTAGGGACGAAGTATTCAAACGCCCAAGACTGTCCAGGGACACCTCATTCAAACCACCACAGTGTTCAACCAATGAGACACATTCAGAGAACATTACTCTGTCTGGAGCAAGAACACACAGGGTTACAATACATTGGCTAGTTTTCTGAATTATCAAGAGGCAGCTAATTATTGCAAGGTCAAGTAAGAGCCATGACCTCAAGAAATATTTACTATCTCTTCCTGGTCTCTGGATCAAAGGTGTGTGTGTCATAATGTCGTCAGTTCCTGAGCCATATCACAGGTGCTCAGTGGGGTTGGCTTAGTCTTGTCCCAGAGAGCCTAGTTTAGATCCTGCTTCCCCAGCTCTCCCCCAAAAGACTTTATAAGTACCCAATACCCACCATTATGTTACTCCCTGGTTATAATACCTGAAGGGTGCAGAGAATAAGTCACGACGGACAGAACTCGGAGACATTAGTTTGCAGAGGGGCCGTAGTGTGAGGGTAAAAATGAGAAGGTGCATTTGTTAAACAGATGGATTTGGGAATGCTAACAACCTGGGACACGGTCAGAAGAATCACAGGATTACACAACTGTGCAACTGATTGTAGATTTACGCCTAGGTACTTACTGGAGTGTGTTTGTAAGACTTCAGTAGGAAACACATATTCCCAGAAAAGGCAAACTAAAGGATGCATTGCCATGAAATAGTCTAAGCTGGAAAGGAACTGGGAAAAATTACCCTGAAGACTTTTGGGTGACCAGGAGAAGTAGCTAAAACTAGGTTAATAATCTTTATGTGTAAAAACAAATTTGAAAGATATGTATTTTCTCTATCTTTCCAACTTTAGAAGCAGTGTGTGCCTATACAAGAAATTACATAATCCAATGACATAAAAATAAGAATTCACCACATCTTTCACTATACCACGGTAGGCAAGATCACCTACCAGATTCTGTGTCATTCCTCAACTTCCTACAAATATTCACCTTGCTGTAATCATTGGTAGCATTGTAAGGATTCTGGAGCTGGAGAGGTGGCTCGGTAGTTAGGAGCAATGGCTGCTCTTGTAGGCAATCTAGGCTTGGTTCCCATCACCCACGTGGTAGCTCACAACCATCCTTAACCCCAGTTTCCATGAGGTTCAGCATTGTTTTCTGGTCTCAGCAGGCACCAGGCAACAGGCACAGACACAGTGCCCAGACATACTTGAAGACAAAATACACATTCACATAAAATAAGGTAATTAGAAAGAAAAGAATTCTAATACCTTGCTACATAATTGTTGTATTGAGCCAGCAGTATCTTAGCATTACCTGAATGGTCCATTGGGATGAGTCCTTATCTTTTACCATGTGAATGCATAGACTAGACTGCAATGCCTTATTGATGAATGTGTAGATTAAAGTGTTTCTTTATTTTTTTTAAAGCAACAAATAACATTTCAGGGAAGAACCTTAAGCACATATCTGTAGCACAGGATATCTTAATTTCCACAGGAAGGCAGAGGGTGGTAGGACCACTGGATCAAGGACTCCTTCAATGCAGATGACACTCTGGATATCCAAAGGGTCCCACCAATGCATACATCTGGCAAGAATAGACACGAGTCTATATCTTCTTTCCTCACCAATGTAGGGTGAAGTTTCTGTCCCACCAGCAACTCCCAAATGAACACATTGAGACTAATAGTACTTATAAGTGCTTGGCCAATAACTCAGGCTTATTACTAACTATCTCTAACCTTTTGAGTTAACCCTTATTCCTTATTTACGTTCTGTCTCATGAAGGTACCTTTATTAGCATGGCATGTTCATCTCCTGCTCCTTCTGTATCTGGCTGGCAACTCCTTTGACTCCACCCTTCTTCTTCTTCCCAGAGTCCTCTGTATCTGGCTGTCCTACCTATTCTTCCTGCCTGGATACAGGCCTGTTAACTTTTTATTAATCAATGAGAGTAATACATATTGATAGTGTGCAGAAGGATTCACAGCACACCAAGTTTCAATGACATACATGAGCAACCTTGAATAGTCTGTCTGCCCTCTAAACACTTATGATTTACTAAATTTCTGTTGACTCCATCCTTAGACCTTGCTTCCACCCTGTCCTTTTGCTCATCTCAACACTTTCCAATAGGCTACAAAGGTAAGAGCCGCTGCCACTGTCTGAGCTGGTAATGTTCCCACCACAACTGCAGTTTGCTCTTGTAGGAAATTCAACAAGACAGAAAACATCAATGAGCATGGAAGTTTTCCTTCATACCTTGCCTGGCCGCTCACAGCCTTCTTGTACAGCAGTTCAAGAAGTATCTAGGCCCCCATCACTTTCTGCTGCCCTGTGTGATTATACAGTTAAACTCCATGCCTTCCTAAAGTAGCCACAATCCAACTCACATTTACTATCTATGAGAACTAAATGATATAATCTGTTAAGACATAATCCTATTTTCATTAACCAAAATGATTTGGTATTATATATGTTTTTTGAGACGTAGGTTTTATATCTACAACCAAATTCCATCTTTTTTATTCAAATGTCTTTTAAACAGACATTAACTCCTAGGTTTTTCTGAAAATTATAAAGACTTTATTTACTACTTAGTCAAAACGTGGCTGATGATCTATTTCGAGTCCTGCTTTCAGTCTGGAATATGTAAAAAGTCTAAATGAATGTGCCCAAGCATTTATGACCTAAGAAGAAAGAGAAAAGAAGTATGGAAGAAAGGAAACTAAAGTCTAGGATATTTGAGAAAGCCTTTGAAAGTGTCTGACCATTGTGAGACCAGGGCATTTTTTTTATTTTATTTTTTTCATGGCATTTTTTTAAATGTCAGGGTATATACTGCCATACACACAGAAGCTTGGTTTTTAAAGAGGTTTTTAAAGACATTTTCTTTCTAGAGCAAGTAAGTTCTTTTCCCGGGGGAAGGGGCTTGTTAATAAGGTCATTTGTGTTCATAACAGGATTGTTGGCCGGGTGGAGGTGGCGCACGCCTTTAATCCCAGCACTAGGGAGGCAGAGGCAGGCGGATCTCTGTGGGTTCGAGGACCAGCCTGGTCTACAGGAGCTAGTTCCAGGACAGGTTCCAAAAAAACCACAGAGAAACCCTGTCTCGAAAAACAACAACAACAGGATTGTTCCCAGTATCCAAAGTTTGGAAACAACCCAAGTGCTCACCCTCAAGTGAATGAGTAACAGAACTAGGTATGTGGCATCGTGATGGCTAATCTTTATTATGAACCTGACTGGCTTTAGAATCAATTAGGAGACACATTGCTGCACGTTCCCAGAAAGGATTAACTGAAGAAGTAAGTCTCACCCTTTTGTGGCATTAACCCCCAGGCTGGGGGCAGGGGCAGGCTGAAGGTTTTTGTTTGTTTGTTTTGGGGTTGTTTGTTTGTTTGTTTGTTTGTTTTGGAGCTCTTGTAGACCAGCCTGGCCTTGAACTCACAGAGATCTGCCTGCCTCCGCCTCCAGTGGGTGGGTGCTGGGATTAAAGGCGTGCGCCACCTCTGCCCAGCTCCCGGCTGGAGTTTTTAAAGGTGAAAAGAGAAAGCAAGCCGCGCACCCAACACCATCTTTCTCTTCTGTGGCTGCAAACAGTATGGCCAACTTCCTCTACTCCCACTGAAAAGCCTTCCCGGTCATGATGGACTGAATCACCTAAACCATAAGTCTAAACAAACCCTTCCTTCTTCAAATTGTTTGGTCATGGTGACAGGAAAAGGAGACAGTATTTGCCTGCAGTCAAATATTATTAAGTCTTAAAAAGGAAGGGGGTTGGAGTTCCTAGCATCAGGAGGCTCAGAAGTACCTATAACTCTATCTCCAGGGAAATCTGATGGCCCTGACCATTTGAGCACCTGCACACCCAAGCACAGAGACAAACAGAGGCACATACATACACAACTGCATAGAATTACAAATAATCAAAAACAAACAGAGAGAAGGGGAACTAGAGAGATGGCTCCCCAGTTAAAAGAGCTTCCTGCTCTTCCAGAGGAATAGTTCAGTTCCAAATCCCCAAATCAGTAGGCTCACAGATATGAGACTCCAGCTCTGAGGGTCTGAGCTACATGACAAGTATACAAAGTATACACAACAAGGATACAAAATGTGAACTTGTCTGAAAAAAGCAACAGGCAGAGCATGCTGGTGCGCCCCTGTAACGTGAACACTCAGTCAGAGGTGGGTGGATTTCTACGAATTCAAGGCCAGCCTAGTCTACACAGAGCATTCCAGGCTAGCCAGAGCTATGTAGTGAGATCCTGTCTTAAAAACAAAAAGGAAATTCTAACACATCTTACAACAAAGGTGCGCCTCGAGAACACCATGAGAAATGACATAAGACGAAAAGACATGCGACTAGACCCACATGAGGTACCTGACATGGTCACACGGGTGGGAACAGGGTGTGCTTCCCAGGAGCTAAGGGTTCCAGAGATTGGTTGTACAATGATGTAGATGTTCTTAACATAACTGGACTGTGCGTATAACGATTGAGACATATCCACCGTAAAAAAATGAAAATGTTTGCTATAGCCGTTTAGTACAAATGGTTAATCATTTAATTATGTAATGGTGCCTTTGATGTCTCTTTCTGTCTTCAGTAGCTCTTCTTACCTCATGTACAATGGTCTTAAGCAATAGCTTATGGATCAAGAGTCCAGGGCTAAGTTCAACTCTACCATTAAGATAGGGCCAGTAAGGGACTGGAACCATGGCTCAGCAGTTGCTGGCCTCCTGAGACACAAGACTAGGCATGATACACAGATATACAGGCAAAACACTTATGCACATGAATAAACGTTTGTTTTTTGAGACAGGATCTCTCTATTACATACCTTTGGATGTCCTGGAATTCACTCTGTAGACCAGGCTGCCCTCAAACTCACAGGGATCCACCGGCTTCTGCCTTCCTGAGTTCTAGGATTAAGGTGTGTGTCACCATGACCAGTCAAATAAGAATATTTTAAATGAAGCTAATAAAATTCTTGCCCTACAAAGCTGTGAAAAATCAAACAAGACAGTATTTCTAAATACCTGATCATAATACTTGCCAGTTTGTAAACACTCAATAACTGTATTCTTTATTTTGTAATTATTAGTTCATATGCATGCGTGTCATTTTCTCTGTTTGTTTCTCTTTTAACATTCATCTTCTGTTGCCATAACAGAATATCTGAGACTGGGTAACTTTAGAGAGTTTGTTTGCTTTGGAGGAACAAACTTGGCAAGGCTCTGGGTTAGGGCCAGGCAGGCAGAAAGAGGAAGGGGTGGGCGTGCAGAAGACAGTGGGCAAAGCTGACCATCCACTATAGATGATCTGTTCCCCAGACCAAGAGATTAACCCATCGGTGGTGTTCTGCCCCATGACCAAACACCTCTCCCATTTGGCCCCATCCCCCAATCCTGCCACGTTGAGGAACTACAGTCTGCAGTAGAAGACTTTGAAGGAGAAACTCTGTGTCAGGGGATTTGAACACACACTGATAACTGAGGAAAACTACACACTAAAAAGTAGATCATTACCACTGGGGACTCAATGGCACAATCTATCAAAGAGTTACTCCCAAAGGAATTTGCCGGTGTAGTGCTATTGATTAAGTCTAGGCTATATAATTTCATCAGCATACTAATTTTTTTTTTCTTTTTTGTGTTTCAAGACCTTGTGTGGTCCCAGTTGGCCTGGAACTTGTATAAACGACCACTCAAATTCACAGAAATCCACCAGTCTGAGAACTGAAACTAAAGGTCTGTGTCACCATGCCTGGATGATAATCATTTTTTTTTAAAAAAAAATTCATTTATTTATTATGTATACAACATTCTGCCTCCATGTATGTCTGCTCACCAGAGGAAGGCGCCAGATCTCATTACAGATGGTTGTGAGCCACCATGTGGTTGCTGGGAATTGAACTCAGGACCTCTGGAAGAGCAGCCAGTGCTCTTAACCACTGAGCCATCTCTCCAGTCCCTGATAATCTTTACAAAAAAAAAATAGGAATGTGAACCCATGTGGGCATTGTTTATTGTACAGAAAAATATAAACACTCAAATACTATACCCATCCTTTAAGTCTACAAGACAAATAAAGATGGGGTCACTCTATAGTTGAAAAGATACCCTCCATAGATATCCAAGCAGCTCCAACCATCAACCATCTGAAAGTTCTTTGGAAGCATGGAAAAACCTGGAATTCCAGGGAGAGATGGATAGTGGCATTCATTGTCTTAGTTCCTTTTCGATTGCTGTGATGAAACACCATGACTAAGGCAACTTACAAAAGAACACATTTCATTTGGGGGGCATAATTCCAGAGGGTTAGAGTCCGTGACCATCATGGCAGGTAGCATGGCAGAAGGCAGGCAGGCATGTAGCTGAGAGCTTACATCTGGATCCACAAGCACCAGGCAGAGAGAGCGAACTGAGAATTCAGTGAGCTTTTGAAACCTCAAAGCCTGTTCCCGGGAACAAACCTCCTCCCGCAAGGCTACGCATCCTAATCCTTCCCAAACACTTTCACCAAGCTAAACATGTTATATGTCTGTAATCCTTAAGACTTGGGAGGCTGAGGTAGGAGGATCCTGAATTTAGTCCAGCTTGGGCTGTATAGCAAGTCCTTGGGAGACAGGGAAAGGGAACAGGATGAGAGAAGAAGAGACAAAAACAAAGGGAAAACGAGGGAAGGGAAAGGATTAGAAGGAAAGGGGAGGAAGAAGGATCTTCTTCACACAGTGATTTCAGTCTGGCAGGAAGACCCGAGTCATTAAGGCCATGAACACCGGGAGCAGCTCTCATGCCCATTGGAGCTGAATTACTATACAATGAAGCTATGCGAATTCCTGTTTCTCAGCTCTTCTAACAGCAAGGCCACACCTCACAGTCTGACCGCTGTGATGATTTAAGAGAAGTCTTTTTACACCAGTCTATAGGAAAGATCCCAGCTCCACCTGCACTTCTAAGCCAAGAACCATTAGCTGGCCAGTGACTTCCTCCTCCATCTAAAGTCAGTGGAAGATATTGATTGAGGCGTCATTAGCCTCACATTTAGCTTGGCTCTTCAGACACCACAGTGCTGTGGGCTTTCAGAGGCAAGGGCCGCGAGGGGTGTGTGTGTGTCTGTGTCTGTGTGTGTGTCTGTGTCTCTGTGTGTGTGTGTGTGTGTAGCACATTTTTATCAAGAGATGAAGTTGGGAGAAATGAGGCTGGGCAGAGACAATGGCCCTGCTCTTCCTGTATTCTCATTACCATTGCTCAGTTTTACTTATAATTATTTTTAACTGAAAGGACACCCTCATTGAGTGTGTTAAAAATAATGTACATGTCTAGCCAGCAGAAGTAGTGTGCCATTTTTCTGTTAGTTTTCATAATTAGGTTTCTCTATTTTAATCCCTGACTGCCATAACCAAATGTCATGTCTTTGCGTTCACCGTTTTCTATGATCAGAGCTTGGATTTTTTTTCTTTTTTTTTTTTTAAATATTTATTTATTTATTATGTATACAATATTCTGTCTGTGTGCATGTCTGCAGGCCAGAAGAGGGAACCAGACCTCTTTACATATGGTTGTGAGCCACCATGTGGTTGCCGGGAATTGAACTCAGGACCCTTGGAAGAGCAGGCAGTGCTCTTAACCACTGAGCCATCTCTCCAGCCCCCCAGAGCTTGGATTTTTTAATAACTCACTTTTTTCTCCATTCTGGAATTTGAAAATTCCAATTTTATTACATTTTAAAGTGAAGTTTCATGACTGACTCCATGCTACCTGAACCCAGCATTTGTCAATTTGTCATTATTGCTCTCCCCTCTCCCCCTTCTCCTCCGTGTGTGTGTGTGTGTGTGTGTGTGTGTGCGTGTGCGTGTGTGTGTGCGCGCATGCTTGCGAAAGCCAAAGAAAACCTTGTGGGAATAGGGTCCTTCCTTCTACCGGTGGGACCTAGAAATTGAATTAAGGTTGTCAGTCTGGGCAGCAAGGACCTTTACCCACCGAGTCATCTTGCCAGCTCTTCGTTGCTTTATATAAGCACAGAATGTAGTCTTTCATCATTCCCTTATAAAGTCTGGGGAACCTAAAATTATCTGCTAAAAATAACAACAGAATTCTAAGCAACAATGTTCCATAATCTCCAAGTTTGGGTTGCATTAAATTTATTTGAAATAACCATGTCTACCTCAGAAAGTCTGGTGTTAACCAGTGAAAGAGAATGCACGGACCTGCCTGCACCTGGAAGAAGAGCGGCACCTAAGCCAGGCCCCAGCTGCACCAGTCCGAGGAAGAGACAGGCAGACAGCAGTGTAGGAACACATTCAACAACATAAAGAGCACAGCTATCTCAGCGGGTAGAGCATAAGACTCGATCTCAAGGTTGTGGGTTTGAGCCCCATGTTGAGCATTAGACTTAGCTAGAAGTATTTTTCGTCCCACTGGTCCCACTGTGTGGAGGTCTGAAGGTCAGAGAGTTTTGCTTGTACAAAGTTGTTGACATCAAGTGTGGCTGTACACCCTCACCTAGGGTGTGGTTACTTGGTGTTTTGGACATTAAGATGGCCCATACAGGTAGACCCCCTACACCCTGACCAAAAGTCGGGATATTCAAGCATAGTTCTGCTCCTTCTTTTGAAATAGGAGGTATGACCTAGGGAGTGGCTGTCTTCAGGATACTTGGTCTGGGACGGGTACACTGCCTAAACAACAGAACACTTTTCTCAAGTATTGAAGCAAACAACTCTTCACGTTTTCCTTTGTATCGTGTTAAGGCAACCTTTTGTCTTCTTCCCATGTTTGTATTCGGGTATAAAAGTGTATGGAAAATAAACACGGGTGAATTCAGCATTCAGTATTAACTGAGTTGCCCTCCTATTATTCTCCTATGTCTTTGTGATTCTTATGTCTTTTCCTCCTACTTAACATTTTCTAATACCCATGCTTCTACTTAACATTTTTAATCCCCATGATTCTGCCCTGGGATGTATGAGCCCCCCCGTGGCTAGAATTGCTGCAGAAGTTACCCCAAAAATGTGGCCCCCAAAACCACTGGACCATTTTTCCCCCTGCCTGTTCCCAAAGTCACTTATGAGATAACCACTCTGAGGCTTATTATTATTTGCAATTGTCTTGCCAATGTCTTAGGCTTTTTATTGACTAGCTCTAACTATTAACCCATTTCTATTAATCTGTGCATTGCCATGAGGCTGTGGCTTACTTGTGCAGCATGTTACTCCAGCATGAGTTGTCATCAGTGTTTTTGATCTTGGCCATTCTTACATGTATAAGATGAAATCTCAGAGTTGTTTTGATTTACATTTTTTTAATGACTAAGGAATTGAACATATCCTTAAGTGTCTTTCAGCCATTTTAGATTCCTCTGTTGGGAGTTCTCTGTTTAGGTCTGTACTCCATTTTTTTTTATTGGATTATGTGATCTTTTGGTGTCCAATTTCTTGAGTTCTTTGTATATTTTGGAGATCAGACCTCTGTCTGATGTGGGGTTAGTGAAGATCTTTTCCCTTTTTCATTCTGTAGGCTGTCGTTTTGTCTTGTTGACCATGTTCTTTGCTTTACAGAATCTTTTCAGTTTCAGGAGGCCCCATTTATTAATTTCTCTCAGTGTCTGTGCTGCTGGGGTTATATTTAGGAAGTGGTCTCCAGTGCCAATGCATTCAAGTGTACTTCCCACTTTCTCTTCTATAAGGTTCAGTGTGGCTGACTTTATGTTGAGGTCTTTGATCCATTTGAACTTGAGTTTTGGGCATGGTGATAAATATGGGTCTATTTTCATTCTTCTACATGTTGATACCCAGTTATGCCAAGTACCACTTGTTAAATATGCTTTCTTTTTTCCATTTGATATTTTTTGATTCTTTATCAAAGATCAGGTGTTTGAAGATGATATCCGGGTCTTCTATCCAATTCCATTGGTCCTCCTGTCTGTTCTTATGCCGATACCAGGCTGTTTTCAGTACTGTAGCTCTGTAGTAGAGTTTGAAGTCAGGGATTGTGATGCCTCCAGAAGTTCTTTTATTGTACAGGATTTTTTGGCTATCCTGGGTTTTTTGCTTTTTCATATGAAGTTGAGTACCATTCTTTCGAGGTCTTTGAAAAATTTTGCTGGGATTTTGATGGGCATTCCGTTGTATCTGTAGATTGCTTTTGGTAAGATTGCCATTTTAATTCTGCCTACCCAAGAGCATGGGAGGTCTTTCCACTTTCTGGTGTCTTCTTCAATTTCTTTCTTCAAAGATTTAAAGTTCTTGTCATACAAGTCTTCCACTTGTTTGGTTAGAGTTACTCCAAGATATTTTATGCTATTTGTGGCTATTGTGAAGGGTATTGATTCTCTGGTTAAGACTGATGACTACCTTAATTGTCATCATAGAACCTTCATCCAGAAACTGATAGAAGCAGATGCAGAGATCCACTCCTGGCGTCCAGTCATAGAGAGGAAAGAGTGGTAATATGAACAAAGGGGCCAAGACTGTGATGGGGGAAACCCACAGAAACAGCTGGTTGGAGCAAGTGGGAGCTCATTGACTCTAGACTGCCAGTTGGAGAACCTGCATTAGACTGAACTAGGCCCTCTGAATGTGGATGACAGTTATGTGACTTGGGCAGTTTGTGGGGTCACTGGCACTGGAAACAGTATTTATCTCTAGTGCATGAACTGACTTTTTGGAGCCCATTCCCTAATGAGGGATACCTTGCTCAGCCTTGATATGGGGGGAGGGCCTTGGTCCTGCCTCAAGTGATGTGACAGACTTTGTTGACTCCCCATGGGAGACCTCACCCTCTCTGAGGAGTTGATGGGTGGTGGGCTGGGGAGAAGGTGGGAGGAAGAGGGAACTAGGATTGGTATGTAAAATAAGATTGTTTTAAAAATAAAAAAATTAAATCAAAAAACATCGAAAGAAAACTAAATTGTCCAGATGTAGAGAACAAGCTTCAAAAACGTGGTTTAGAAGAGCAGACCCCAGACTGTCTTAGCCACTCACAGCTTTTGTATTTTTCTAGTCATCTTTTCCGGGCCAGTGTTTACTGGGATTTAAAGATGGTTTAAATGGGTTTGTTCAACTCGGTCTCCAGCATGGTGAGTGAGATGGTAAAAGCCTTATGAGGAGGGGCTCGTGGGCGATATGATGATAGGTGTGCCGTATTTGGAAGGGATCAATGCTGGTTCCATGGAGTGATCAGTTCTCATGAGAGTACAGTGTTTCCCCTCCTGCTTCTCGGCCACGATGTCAGGCACCAGAGGCTGAATAGATGAGGTCATTCTTCTCTTTATTAAGTGTCCAGTGTCAGGTGTTCTAGGAGAGCAGCATAAGACAGACTAATGAAATGTTTCGTGTCCTCTTTTGGTTCATACCCATCATGCCAATTTTAGTGGAAGTTACTTAATATCATAACTTGTCATCTGAATAAGGTGGATACTATTTAGTTTTAAGGCTATCTAGTTACAGACCCAGAGAAGTCAGAGTGAATCCAAGTGAAAGGAGGAGGTACGCTGCAGAGGGATTTGACAGATAAACAGCTCTTAATGGCTTGGCTTTTCATGGGGATTTGTAAGCAGGGATAAGGATGCCTCTGGTATATTCTTAATGTAGGCTCTGAGTCTAATGCGGTAGTGTTCAAATGCCATTTCCTGAAATCAATATGCTCGCGTTCATAGCAGTTCTTCCTTCCTCCCACTTCCCGACCACCCTCCAAAGTAGCCCCCACTTCTCTGGCTTGATGGGATTGACCATAGTATAGGCATGTCTAAGTGCCTAAGCCTGACAAAGCAGGGGGTCTCAGCTCCTCCATATAGTTCAGGGACTAGCACATGAGCCAGCCAATCAAAGGACTGGGAGTTCTGTTGAGGTAATTAGCAAACGACGTTCACTTCGTATCTGTGAACACGAACCACAAAGCAGGCAATGATAAAATCAAGACGGATGGCAGACCTGAGACATGGAAAACCTCCCTGTCCTGATGGTGATCTTGGAATATCTGCATCCATCTGTGACAGCTGGTTCCCTTTGGATTTACAGTTTGGAAATCAGGGAGATGGCTGAGTGGCTCCTGCTTGTCAAGTCTGACGGACGGCCTGAGCTTCATCCCAGGGACCCAAGTGATGGAGAGAAAACTGACTCTTACAAGTTGTCCTCTGATCTCCCCACATCCACCATGGCACACACACCCTTATATGCACACGCATGTGCACAAAAGAGATAAAATGTAATGAAACTTTTTTAAAAGAATTTTCAATTTCAAGATTTGGTAAACTCTCTGAGTTTGCTGGACCATTTCTAAGGTGGTTTTGTGTTAAGGTCTGAATCTGAAATTGCTGCCCCCACACACACACTCATACAAACCCTCACTCTCTCACACTTACACACTCACACACACACTCGCTCTCTTCTCTCTCATACACCGCACACATTCATATTCACACATCACATCTCACTACCACATCCACTCTCTCACACACACTATCTCTGTGTCTGTCTCCTCTCTCTCTCTCTCTCTCTCTCTCTCTCTCTGTGTGTGTGTGTGTGTGTGTGTGTGTGTGTGTGTGTGTTAGAACATCTAGTCTTCAGCTGGGGGCGCTGTTCAGGAGTGGTAGAATCCCTGTGAGAGCGCCGCCTAACTAGAGGAAGGAGGCACTAGGCATGGACCTTGAGATACCATACCTGCTTCAGCTTCCATGTAGCCGTCTGCTGGTCAGCTGCCGCAATACAACCCGCTGGTTCTCCCTCCTGCTGCTATGGGCCGACCTTCTCCTGCCACCATGGCTTTCCTACTTTTCTGGGCTATATCCCCTGGAGCCATGAGACAGAAACACATCTTCGCTTCATTGATGGGTTTCTGTCAAGCATTTTTTTTTCACAGCACCCAGAAAAGTTAGTGAATACAGTTTCTGTCATCAGCAACCAAAGCATTGAGGACACCACCTATCTCAGCGTGCCCATGGTTCTTCACCTAGTTAATCCCCAGACAGAGCATTTGCTGACTTCCTCTCTGATCCTAGACCATAATATGAACCAGATCATGAGCTAGAGCACAGACCCTCTGGTAAAAGTCAACAAGAACATGCTTGACCTTGAGCCAAGGGTACTCACTTATTTGTTTCAGCCCCACCCCCCACCCCCCAGATTTGCTAGTTTCTAAGAGTTGCTTGTTGTCTTTAGATGTATCTAAACAGCGAGTGGTGGGGCCTCCGTTGTTGCTTATTACATATAATTTTCTTATATAAGTACGCAGAAAGATACTTCTCCCCAGAGACAGCCTGCATCCCAGCCTTCTGTTCATCTCTAACCACCTGCTTTTTTTTCTTTTTTTCTTTTTTTTTTTTTTTTGAGTCAGGACTTCATTATATATCCCAGGCTGATTTTGAACCCATTATGCAGCCCTCTAACCCAGGCTTAGAGCTAAAGATCTTGACTCAACCACTCCAGTGTTGGAATTACAGCCTGTACCAACATACGCAGCTTTGTCTCGGTGAATTGTAAAGTGCGAGCTCCTCTTCCACATCACCCCGTCCACAGAGGAAGGCCCCTGTATAGACAAACATCCACATCACCCCGTCCACAGAGGAGGCCCCTGTACAGACAAACGTCCACATCACCTCGTCCACAGAGGAAGGCCCCAGTACCAGCTTCAGAACTCTGGCCATATCCAAGTGGCAGGTAACCAGGCCTGCTCTGAAGAGAATTTGTCTGCTAGAATTCTATGTAAATGTGCCCGAGCAATGAGCCCAAGAGTTTTATCTCCATGACCTGCTGGGATGAAGGGAAAACGCTACTGACTGGAAATCAGGGAGCCCCTGCCTGACAGGCCACAATCTCCTGCAGACATCCATGAGCTTGTGTCTCCAGAAATCAAAGCCTCTCTCATAGACCCAGAGCCATTCCCGAGAGTGTTGGCATCAAAGGGAACAAGACAAAAGCTCCCATCAAAAGGATGCAGCTCCAGTCGGAACGACTCCACGGGGACAGTGTCTTTGCTCTGATCATCACTAGCCCACAGCAACCGGCCTGCTCCCACTGACACTCATCCCTTCTCCTTTTCCTTTGTCTCCATAGCCCGCTCCTCTCTCTCCCTCTAAAACTCTTGATCCAAGTGAGTTCTTTTCACCGGCTGGCTGCCAAGCATTTTAAAGACACCTCTGGATTTTTAGCCACTACATAAGACGTTTTACAGGACAGGTATCTGAAAAACTTAACTACCCAAGCAAGGTAGAGTGGGCTCAAGATGAACAGAACTTAGGTCCAGGTCAGGAAGCTACAGCTGCAAGGGCAGCAGTCAAGAGCAGGGTTTGCTGCTGGAGCAGCCCTGGCTTGCAGTGGCAGCACCAGGTCGGTGAGGCAGCAAGGCCTCAAGATTGAGACAAGAGCAGTCTGGGCTTCCCAGCAAGTCTGATGCTCAGCCTGGACTATGTAGTGAAACCATGCCTAAAAATTAAAGTGAAAAACAAGACATGAAATTGTACTTAATCAAACCCCATAACATTATCAGGCCCATCAATTCCTGAAAGTCAGACAAAAACAAACACATCTTAGCCTACCAAGGAAACTTGAGGATCACCCCCCCCCCTTAAAAAATACATATTGGTGTATGAGAGAGAGAGACAGAGACAGACAGAGAATGTGTCGGGGCGTGTCACACACGCACACATATGTACCATGGCTCACATTTGTTGGTCAACTTCTAAAATTCCAAAGTTCTCACCTCCCTCTGTAGATTCCAGGGATCAAACTCAGGCTATCAGGTTTGTACATCCCATGCTTTACCCACTGAGCCTTCTTTCTAGCCCAAACGACCTTCAGTAAATCTCTCTTCTTGCCGAGAAGGGCCCTGACTGTGGTTTCTATGCGTGATGAGTGGTAGCCCTTGCTTGGCACCAGCTCCTGAGGGAGAGAGCTTGGCATGGGTTGGGCAGCCCAGTCACCAGGAAGCAGCCCTGTTGCTCCAAGCACCAAACTCGAGCTCATGCTAATGAAGGAATCGGTAGGCACTGGACCCAGCCATGCCCTAGCCTTTTGTATGGAACTTGGGCAACAGAGGCTCTCCAATGCCATGTATCCTTACTTCCTAGTGGTGAAATTCTAAACCGAGGAGCTGAGAATGAAGAAAATGCCGCTGAAAAAGTGACCAGTTCCAGCTGTGTTAGTCAATTTCTGGTGTGAGAAGAATACCTGAGACAATCACCTTACAGAGGAAAGTTTGGTAGCTGGGGAGCCGCTTGAACCCCATGGAGCTACGAACCATGCTGCTCTTGCAGAGGACCCAAGTTTGGTTCCAGCACCCATGTGGTGGCTCACAACCATCCCTAACTCAAGTTCCAGGAGAAAGGATACCCCATTCTGAACTCCATGGGCACCAGACACTCACATGCTACACACTCATACATGCAGCCAAAACAGTCATACAATAAAATAAATCTTAATATATAAAAAGGAAGGTTTATTTTGGCTCACAAATTCAGAAGATTTTGTCCATAGGTCTCTTGTCGCACTGCTTTGGGGACCGTGGTGACGCAGGAACTTAGGGCAGAGTCTTCTGCTCCGTTCATGGCAACCAGGAAGTGAAAAGAGGAAGATGACAACGAAGTAGGGTCCCTTTACTCCCTACAGTGTCACATCCCCCAGCAACCTAAATTCCTCCACAAGTCCCCATATCCTAAAGGTTCTGCCTCCTCCCAACAGCAGGAAGCTGGGGACCAATGCCTCACCAGATGGGCCTTTGGAGGACACCCCAAACCCAAAATGCAGCTCAAAATAGGGTTATGAGTTTCTGGAAAGGTGAGGGAGGTTACATAAAACTGGTCCTGTTCCAGGGACCAGTTCCTCTAAGGGCAGGACGTGTGGGTAGGAATCTGAGGGTACACAGGGAAGGGCCTTGCAGAGGGCTATTGTAGGGTGATCTTCCTCTAGACAATGGGAAAAGATTTTTTTTGTTTGTTTGTTTGAAGGTTTCTCTGTGTAGCCATGGCTGTCCTGGAACCCATTCTTGTAGACCAGGCTGGCCTGGAACTCAGAGATCTGCCTCTGCCTCCCAGTTGCTGAGACTAAAGGCTGCATTGCCAATGCCTGGCTGGGAAGAGGGTCTTTGTCCCAGCCTACAACTACTGAATTGGAATTTTTGAGTCCAGAGACCCACACCTGTGTGGTTTTCATAACCACACATTTGTGAGTCCTGATTGAATGTAATTCCTAAGCTGCCTTTTGTGTGTTCACCCTTTCATGGGAAGGGCAGGAAAGAATTCAACAGACCTGCATGCCCATCAAGTAAACCGGAAGAGGTGCCCTGAGCTCTAGGATACTAAGCCCAGTGACTAACCCAGGGACTCCCATGCCTCTCTTGAGTGGAAGAAAGGATGGTGAAATGTCCCAGTCAATTCGGCATCATCCAAGGCCTTTGAGCATCATGCCTATGCTTCAAGACCTTGGGAAGCTAGAGACTTCTCTAGTACGCCCTTCTCCCTGACCTTTGAACAAGCCCCATCTTGACTTGTGGAGTTGATTCCTTGATGGCCTGAGGTGAGTTTCTTAGGCAGTACCCCCCGTCTGAAGCAAAACACCATCAGCATGAGTGGTGGAGTCGAAGTGTAGGTAGGGGCAGAGAGGTGGGAGATCTACGCCTTACATTTCTTTTTAAAGATTTTTTTTATATGAAAGTTTTTTTAATCATTTTACATATCAACCACAGTTTCCTCTCCCTCCCCTCCTCCCGTTTCCCCCAGCTTCTCCCCACCCACTGCCCCCTCCACTCCTCAGAAAGGTTAAGGTTTCCCATGGAAAATCAACATCACTTGAGGCAGGACCAAGTCCCCCCCCCCCCGCACCCTGTCCCATATCTAGATTGAGCAAGGTATCCCTTCATAGGGAATGGGCTTCAAAAAGTCAGTTCATGTACTAGGGATAAATTTTAGTCCCGTTGCCAGTGACCCCACAAACTACCCAAGTTAGATAACTGTCACCCACATTCAGAGGACCTCGTTTGGTCCTATGCAGGTTCCCCAGCTGTCAGTCCAGAGTCAGTGAGCTCTCACTAGCTCAGGTCAGCTGTCTCTGTACTCAACTTCTTATGGAAAAATGAATACCCAGGATAGCTAAAGCAATCCTGCACAAAAAAGGAACCTCTGGAGGCATCAGCATTCCTGACTTCAAGCTCTACGATAGGGCTGTAGTAACAAAAACAGCTTGGTATTGGCATAAAAACAGACATGAGGATCAATGGAATCAAGTTGAAGTCCCTGACATTAATCCACACTCCTATGAACACCTGATTTTGGACAAAAAAAGTAAAAATTGTACACTGGAAAAAAAAGACTCTTCAACAAATGGTTCTGGCATAACTGGATGTCGACGTGTAGAAGAATACAAATAGACCCATATCTATGCCCATGCACAAAACTCTAGTCCAAATGGATCAAAGACTCAACATAAATCCAATTACAATGAACCTGATAGAAGAGAAAGTGGGAGGAAGCCTTGAATGCACTGGCACAGGAGACCACTTCCTAAATATAACACCAATAGTACAGACACTGAGAACAACAATCAATAAATGGGACCTCCTGAAACTGAGAAGCCTCTGTAATACAAAGGACAGGGTAAATAAGACAAGACAGCAGCCTACAGAATGGGAAAAGATCTTCACCAGCTCCACATCTGACAAAGGACTGATCTCCAAGCTATATAAATAACCCAAGAAACTAGACAGCAAAATACCAAATAATCCAATTACACCTTCCATTTCTAAGACATGAATCCCAGCAGAATCTTTAGGCCCAACCTGAGCCTCATCTAATTCATCTGTTGAAGTCTCTACGTCCTGTGTGTCAGGATATGGCTTCAGCGGCACAGGATCTCTAAAGAGGCAATTAAGATCAACTGAGACTGTTGGGGTGGATGCTAATCTCGGTCCTCATCTGTGTGGAGTTGCTACAGTTGCTACACCTAAGGAGACCAGCAATGCATGGTTGCAAAGGGGATGACAATGTGACGCTAAGGAGAGGAGGTCATTTCAGAAACGAAGTCTTTGGACACTTTGATGTCAGACTTCTAGGCTCTAAAATTGTGAGGAACTAATATCTGGCGCTCCAGGCCACCCACTAGTCTAGGCAGACAGATGAGCCAAAGTTTGCGACCTTGTCTGAGTTTCACTGTATCTGTGACCAGAAGGCTTGTCGCGATCCTGACTCTAGCAGCACGAGGTGACTGTTCAACATCTTGTTTATAGAACGCAGTGCATTCCCTGCTAATGGAAAATTCTCACATGTGTTAGAACTTGTCCTTGCATTCGCTGGGACTGGCTGAGTACCCATTGCTTGCTTGTAGAAGAGACTATCCATCTAGTTTGTAGGAGTAGTGCTATTGTCTGCTCATTTTGGCAATTGTTCCTTATGATTTTTTGCTTTCAGTTAATTTTTTTGTTATTTTACCATGGAGAATTTAGGTTTGTGTATGTTCAAACTCTTTTTCTTTTCTGACCTCTCTGGTTAAAAAGCTGCTCGTGCCACCACAAGTCAGATGGTTCACAGGGGTTTCTCCCATTTTTTGATTCCATAATTTAGTTATATCCCTTAATCTGACCTATATTTTGATGGTATGCTAGTGGAATATAGACTAATTTTCCTCTTCAAATAATAAACTTTTACTCTACAATATTCTGGGGGAGGGGAGGGTAATCCACTCAACAGTCCATTAAGTAGACACGCTTCCTTTTCTAGGTTACTGCATGCCAGGATCTATTGGTTGTTCTCTTTCATTGTTATTTTTCCCCACCATTAATGCCATTGTCTTGTAATTGCTATACCAATTACATATTTAGCTACCTAACAGGGTAAGTCTTCCTTCTGACATTGCATTTAAGACTCTCCTATGTCCATTCCACCCAGGGAATTTTAAAGTAATTTGTTATATTCTCCAAAACAAACCATTGAGTCCCCAGTTAAAGTCACATTGTCTATTGTGTCTCTCTAATGAGAAAAACAATGCCACTTTACTCAAACCTATTTATTAAACACCTCTCAGACTAAAGATTGGCATTTTAAACTGTTACTATTGTGAATGATGCCCATTTCCATATGGATTTTTAATTATTAAATCACATGAAAGCTATTGATTCGGGAATACTATTCTAAGCAGTGCCACTTTGGGGAGTTTTCTTATTGATCCTAACAGGAACGCCTTCCCCTTCCTTCCTTCCCTCCTTCCCTCCTTCTCTCCTTCCTTTCTTCCTTTCTTCCTTCCTCCCTCCCTCCCTCCCTCCCTCCCTCCCTTCCTTCCTTCCTCCTTTTCTTTCTTTGTATTTTATTGCATTTTTTTGAAACACAGTCTCACTATGTAGTCCTGGGTAGCCTGGAACTCACTATGTAGGCCAGGCTAGCCTCAAATTCACAGGTCCACCTGCCTCTTCCTCTGAGTGGGATTAAAGATGTGTGTTGCCGAGACTAACTTTCCATTATTTTACAAGGCTGTAGTTAGGTTATTACCATGTATAGCCAATATGATTATGTGGAAGCCTCATCATAAATGCCTCCATTAGAGGTTAAAAACTATTTCTTCACTTGTTTGGTTTAGGTTTATGCCTCGTTGTTTCCCAGCAAGCACAGATTGTGGCTCTCTGGAAAAGCACGTGACTTTGATAGGCTGCTATTCGATTGTCATGGATGGCACTAAACGTGGGAAATCTGACAGGCATCAATCAGAAGCATAGCTTTTATTCTTGGTTCAAACCAGATCATCAGACCATTAGGGAACCACACCACGACTTTGCAGTGTCCTGGCCCTATAGATTTCTCCTTCTTATCTTGATTTCCATTAAGATATTCTTAGACCACCTGTGCAGCCTATGGTCACACTTGTTTGTCAAGGGTATTTTTAAGGTATGTTCTGTGATAACACAGCAACTTTGTAGACTTTTTACTGCCACACCACACAAAGCCTGTTTATTTATTGCCTGTTTAATGGCATCTGGGGATTGACTTTCCCTTTTCTCTCCCACTGCCGAAGACACTCTTAGAACAAAACTTGCTGCTCAACCAGAGCCATTATCTGGACCCTCAGAGCTGACACAGTATTCCCTTCGTGGTTCTACCTCCTCCTCCCTGGTCTGCATCTCACCACTAATACTTTTTGTAGGTCATTCTGAATCACTTTGGGAAAGAAGGCCAAGTGTATGGGGCCTTTTCTTTGCTGCTGTCACGTGGCTGTCACTGTTGCAAAGGAGCATGTGACAGGTGTCTCTAAGGAGGGTCGATGGTGCCCAGTGGGAGGTGGTAGGGGCCGCCCTACTCTGACTTACCAGGGAGCTTGCAACACAAGGGTCTGGGACAAGGGCAGCAGGTGCATGTTGTGGGAGGTCCTTCCGCTCCTCCAGATAATAGCCGCTGAGATACTAACCCATTGGGGCGTGGTCTCTCTCTTTAAAAAAGCAGAGTCTTCCCTCCTCACTCTCTCTTACTTCCTGCTCCGCTTCCGGCGACTAGACTCCTTCCTGATTGCGCAGAGGGCTGTTGTCTGGGACAGTGATCTGTAAGTTTTTTCCCCTTTAAATAAATACCACCTTATTAATCATAATTCCAAACTGCTGTGGGATTGTTTGTGACTTATGCCTTCAGGTGCATGTCCTTCTGCTATGAGGAGATCTACAGTCAGCCCCCAAAACGAGTCTCACTCCTTTGGATTGTGGCATTTTTAAAAAGGAATGATTTTTTAAATGTTTTTCATTTTTTTTTAAAAAAATGTTTGCTAATACTTCATATTTTAGAAATACTTTGAATCAAAAGAAAACAGAATGGTGGTTGCCGGAGTGGCATAGGAGAAAATAGGAGTTGTTCAACAGTGCAAAGACTTGTTTATATGAGCTTAAGTTCTAGAATTCTGCTATACAGTCCAGCACCTCAAGCTAGGAATACAGCATTGGCCACTTAGAATTCCCTGAGGGTAGACCTCATGGCAAGGGTTCTTGTTACAACAATAACATAAGCAACAACCATAATTAGAGCAAAGGGACACAAAGTAACTTCTAGAATGTTATGGGCGTCACACGTGAGTGGAGCTGGCCAAACCCATCTAGTCTCCTTAGGTAGGGCCAGCTCTGTATATCAACTAAACCTTCACAGACTGCTTAAAAGATAACAAGAGCTCTGAACCAAGTTACCACCCAGTCCATACCTGGGTCTTTGGTCTTTGAGACACCTGAAAACAGGAATCAGGAACCCAGTTACCAGGAGACAATGCAAGTCCTTTTCCATCAAAGCAGTGATGTCATAATGGCATCAGTGATTGCTCAGGCTTAAGCCTCTCAGGAGCCTGGTTTAGAGTTCTTGGATTTTGTGAACAAAGATTAGGAAAATGATCTCTACAAACCGGAAACAGCCTTGGTGTATGGATCTCTGTAGCCTTCCTAATACAAAAGAATAGCAAAGACATGACTCACTCCAACCCTGTGTTTCCAGAAGTTTCTTATCAAAATCCACAAAGACATGTGAGCACCAGAAAATACATGGGACAAGAACTTTCCACTGCACTTCAGGTGTGTAATTCTATTGCATTTCCAGGGTTGCAGCAAATACCCAAGGAGCAAGACTTTCAAATATGAATTTTTTAAAAAAAAAAAGTGCAAAGTAAGATAGCAGGACTTTCTGATTCCATCCAAGGAATCTCTAATTTCACCCTTTTTACCAAAAACAAAAAAACAAACAAACAAAAACAAAAAACCCACCATGGCCACTGCTTGCTTTGATTCTTTCCAATCAAAAAGGTGGCCTCCATGTTTCTGACATTCCAGCAGAGCCTTTTGGGAGAACACATTTGTCTTATGTGATCGTTCTTTGCAAGTTAAAAAGAAATCAGCTATTAACTCATTTGTGATGCGCTCAGAATATCTGATTACTTTAATTCTTCAATGTTTGCATCCAGTTTTTCCCTGAGGGCGCCGGAAAATTCAGCCACCTTTTCTTCTTTTTTGTAAAACTGGAAAGTTGGGAGGGTAAAGACATCCCGGTCTTGTACCAGTTCTACGCAGTCATCAGCATCTACTTCCAGGAACACCACGTCCTCATGTTTCAAAGACAGGAAATGGAAATACGGCCTGATGGCTCTGCAAGGCCCACACCAAGAGGCTGAGAAGTCCACTGCCACCAGCTTCTCCCCGGCCTCTTTAAGCACCTCATCAAAGTCCTCCTTGCCAATGATATTTCTCACCATGTCTTCCTCCGGAAGTTCTATTTCTGATTCCAAGTGTGAGATGTTGCTTTCATCGGGTGGCCTTGTATCTTCTAAGGACTTGATAATGTAGTCTTCCTGGGATGTGATGGTGTCTTCTGGGGACTTGGTGATTTCTCCCTCCTTGAACTGGATGCTGTCCTGTGAGGACCTGGGGATGTCACTCGCTTTGAACAGGATTTTGTCCTGTGAGGATTGGGGGATGTCTCTCTCCTTGGGTGAGATGCTGTCTTTTAAAGGCTTGTGGATTTTATCATCTTTGGGTAGGATAGTGTCCTGTGAGGATTTGGGGATGTCTCTCTCCTTGAACAGGATGGTATCTTGTGAAGATTTGGGGATGTCTCTCTCCTTAGGTGAAATGCTGTCTTTTAAGGGCTTGTGGATTTTAACATCTTTGGATAGGATGGTGTCCTGTGAGGATTTGGGGATGTCTCTCTCCTTGAACAGGATGGTGTCCTGTGAGGATTTGGAGATGTCTCTCTCCTTGAAGAGGATGGTGTCCTGTGAGGATTTGGGGATGTCTCTCTCCTTAGGTGAAATGCTGTCTTTTAAGGGCTTGTGGATTTTAACATCTTTGGATATGATGGTGTCCTGTGAGGACTTGGGGATGTCTCTCTCCTTGGGTGAGATGCTGTCTTTTAAGGGCTTGTGGATTTTAACATCTTTGGATAGGATGGTGTCCTGTGAGGATTTGGGGATGTCTCTCTCCTTGAACAGGATGGTGTCCTGTGAGGATTTGGAGATGTCTCTCTCCTTGAAGAGGATGGTGTCCTGTGAGGATTTGGGGATGTCTCTCTCCTTGGGTGAGATGCTGTCTTTTAAGGGTTTGTGGATTTTACCATCTTTGGACAAGATTGTGTCCTGTGAGGACTTGGGGATGTTACCCTCCTTGGATTGGATATTGTCCTCTGATGACTTGGGCATGCTGGCCTCCTTGTGATGGCTGCTGCTTGCTTCAGGCTTGAGGGTGGTCCCCTGTTTAGGCTGGGTGGTTTTTGCCAAGGATTTGGTCATGTTGCTCTGCTTGGTCTGCATGGAGTGGCCTGAAGTCTGAGAGATATTTTCCTGTTTTGGATTATTAGCTTTGGCTGAGGGCTTCGAGGCATCGCCCTCTTTCAGCTGGGTAGTTTTTGCTGAGGGCTTGGGGCTAACTCCACGTGTAGGATGGATGGTACTTTCTGAGAACTTGGGGGTGTCACTAACCTGCTGTGAGATCTCAGACTCCTCTGTGAACACATGGGGTGTGTTGCTGACCTTGGGAACAATGGCCTTCTCTCTGGCCCGGGCTGTGTCCAAGAACCCTGGGACCAGAAGAGCCTCATTTTGGGATAGAACCTGTAATGGATTTTCTAAACAAAAAATAAATAAAATAGAGATGCAGTAGAAGAAAGAAAAGACTGACTATCTATACCAAGGGAGACTTATTCTTAGAGATAAGAATGAACCTGATGACTAATACGGAAATCTGAGTAACTTCACTCATCAGAGAGCCAGGCATCCATGGGGGTTACATGGGTCTCTTCTGTGCATTCCTTGCTTTGCCGTCTACTTTCCTTTCTCGGTTTAACCCAGCCTCCTGCTCCCCAAACCATAGACCCCCTAAGGCAACCCTCTTCCTTTCCTTCTTACCATTGGTGTCATTCCCGCCCATTCTTCCTTGATTGCCTAATTTCAAGGATGGCCCTCCAGGGGTTCTTGCTTGAACACTGCTCTTGTCCAACTTCTTGTCTTGATTCATTCTTTTGCAAGGGCGGGAGAGGGAAGTCTTTCTTAGATTCTTCTCCTATAGCCAAACTAAGGACAAAATGTATGTGCTAACAACTTAAAACTCAGGCAGCCCTCCACAGCGGATGTTCCCAGCCAGTACTCCAATAGTGGCAGGTGATAGTTTCATGGTGGCCTCCGTGCTGGCCGTCACGCTGTGTGTGGCTGCAAGTCCATAAACAGGCATTATTTCCTCAAGTGCAACCAGCTACTGAGGTAAGAGCCATTGTGATCAGCACCACACAGGTGGCAGAACTGAGCCTTAGAGAAGTTATATGGCCAGGATAAGTCAGGGTTCAAAACCTACACTCAAATAGTATTCCGGGCTCTATTCTTTGCCATAGAGTCTGCCTACGCCAGGAGTTTATAAACCCAACTTTTTTATAGTTTTCCCCCAGGATTCTCTAGCACCAGATTTCTCCTTATGACTTTATTAACTATGTTAGCTGCTTTTTCTAATACTATAGCAAAACCACGGAAGGTATGGGCTTCACAGAGACATGAGGTTTATTTAGCTCATGGTTCCAGAGGGTTAAGGAAATGGCACCAGCATCAATTTGGCTCTAATGTAGGCTTCTTGGCAGGTGGATGAGAGGTCCCAACGATGAGGAAAACACAAGCAAGAAGATCACATGACAGAAGAAGCCAATGCGTGGAGAAGAACTATGCTTGCTGTCTGTCTTAGGTAGGGTAAGCACTACAGTTATCAGAAACGACATGACTAAAGGCAACTCGAGGAGGGAAGGGCTTATTTGACTTCCATATCCTGAGTCAAAGTCCACTGAGGGGAGCCAAGGCAGGGACTCAAACCAGACAGAAACCTGAAGGCAGGAGCTGATGCAGAGGCCATGGGGAGGGGGTGATGCTTACTGGCTTGCTCAACCTACTTTCTTATAGAAGCCAGGACCACTATCCCAGGGGTAAGGTCACCCAACACAGTCTGGGGCCTCCCACATCAATTACTGATGAAGAAAATGCCCTACCTGCTTGTCCACAGCCCGATTTCATACAGGCAGTTTCTCAACTGGGGATTCCCGGTCTGCGATGACTCTAGCTTTTATCAAGTTGACATAAAACTAGCTAACATAATCTCCTCAGAATAACTAACTTAGGGTCATGAGAACCACTTTAATCCCTCCTGAAGGAAGAACCCACAAAGACCTATAGACCACCTCTCAACCTTCCTACACTGGAACCAAGGTTCCAACTCAGGAACAAACTACAGTACTCACTGTAACTATCTCCTGCGGATCTCCTCTGAGGAGTGCCACGTCCTAGCAAACATGCATCTCCTGCCAGACAGCCTCTTCTCATCCCCATGAGCCCTACTTAATTCCACCATCCTCCTACCTTTCGCCCAAAGAGCAGCTTCCTTGTGGCTAGTCCCAGCTGCAGCAGCCATGTGCAGCTCACCATGCGTAACTGGGAGTGGGCTCCCACAGAGCTGGGACTGGAGCTCAGCCTTGCATGCATGAGACATCTTCCATCTTTAGCAACACACACACACACACACACATACACCTTGTAGGAAGAATTCTGAGGTTATTTGCTTGTTTTCCATATTTAGTCTCCAAGAATGTGTGTGAGAATGAAGTTCTGCGTTTAAGAAAAAGTTCTACATTTAATCTTATGTATATGGTGGGATTGCCTGCATAGATGTCTGGGCACCACTTCCGTGCCTGGTGACCATAGAGAACAGAAGAGGGCATCAGATCCCCTAAAACCGGAGTTACAAGACAGTTGTGAGCTGCCATCTGGCTACTGAGAATCAAACCTGGGTCCTCTGGAAGAGCACCCAGTGCTCTGAACCATTGAGCTCAAGTTTTGCATTCTTGACAGATTTTTTATGACAAATTTTCATGTTTCTTTCACCACAGTATAAGAAGTTAAACTTAAGAAGGTTGTCTAAACAGTGGGTGCCCATGATGTCTGTAGAAGCTTGGAAACATCTACTAGTAGTGATTTAATTATCTATCAAACATAGTCTATGAAAGAAGAAAGTAATGATGGCATCAATAAATTCCCTTTTAATGGGATATATTTTACCTGTTCTTTGACAATTTCAGCAATGTGTCTTGATCATATTCACCTCCCGTACCCCACTTCCCCATATCCCTAGGCATTCTCAACACATTTCCTTATTCACTTCATGTCTTCTCTTTTGCAGCCTACTGAGTCCAGTTAGCACCTGCCTGTTGGAACACTGATCTTGTGTAGGTGACCACTGACCGCAGTGAGTTTGCCGGGGCAACAGCCATGCCCTATCCAGAAGACAGCACTGCCCAATGCTCCTTCCATCCCCTGCCTCTTTCATTCTTTCTGCTTTCTCTTCGATGACCATCCATGAGCCTGGCGGGGAGAAAGTTAACTTATTCTCAGCACTTAGATGGTCACTGCTGTCTTAAAAGGGATATCCTTGAGCCTTGCTCACTGTGATATAAACTTCATTTCTTGGGTGTGGGCTCTATAAGGCCCCAGGGAGTAGATTATGATGTAGCTTTCCTAGTGGAGAGGAAGAAATGAGATCATCTCCCTTTCCATGCTGTAAGCGTGGAAGCCAGAAGATAAGACACGTATCCCAGCCTCTCCCCTCCAGCTTGAAGCATCAGCATAGGTGTTGGTTGCATCTGATCAGAGGAAGGCTGAAAATAATGCTCTCATGCTCTATCGGGGATGGGGGCAGGAAGAGCCACATCCACGTGGATTCCACAGCCTACGCAGTACTTATGCCATCACAACACGGGCCACCAACAGAGAGGGAGCACATGCCCAAGACAGTAGGGCAGGCTCTTGTCCCTCTAGCATGTGGGGGAGATGCCAAGGATCTGACAGTCCTGCACACACCTGAGTGGGACTGGGAACCTGAGTAGGAGCAGTGGACCATGGGGGCCTAGAGAGAGCAAAGAGGCCACGCTGCTGGGAAAGGAGTTGTGGTCGAAGGAGGCAAGAATCACTGTATCAGGAAGGCAGTGTCTCCTGCTACAGTGAGGGACTGGCTGTGCATGTCAGCCCAGGGCCAAGAAAAGCCATTTTACACGGGAGACCAGCAAGAGGTCAGGGTGCACACAGCCACCTGCACAGAAAGGAGAGGAACTTGAAACACAGGGCTGATGCTACAATGAAGAGAGCACAGAGTGTGGATGTTTGACTAACAGGCACGTTTAATTCGACAAGCCTGCTCCTCCCAAGCCCCCACCTCATCCCACTGAGGCAAGGTCCAGAGGGAAAATTGGATCCACTTTAGAAAACCTTTGAAGCTGCATTGCATCCGCCTATCTTAAGGAGAGATAGGACGTCTGTACATGCCTGGTGCTGTCTTTGAGACCTTGGCCGTGTGCTTGGCAGAGCTGTGCTGGTTGTTTCTCCCTTGCTTATGCCGTTCATGGATTTCAAGACACTTGAACTATTGCTAGGCCCGAAGAATTTCCATTCCGCACGTCATAACGTACGTTTTCCCTCAGCACAGGTCTGTCTCCCTGTCTTCGGGAACCCTTCTGTGAGACAGAGTGTCTGAGGAAACCAACGACCAGTTAGTTTAGGCAAAAGATGATGTAGGCAGTTATGAAACAGCCTGGGAAAGAGCTCATTTGGTCTCCAAACAGTGCTCAGTGCTACAGACCAGACCTGCCCATGGGGCTGCAGCCTCTAAGGCTCCAAGAAGGCAGGGAGGTAGGAGGTCGCCACAACCACCATCAATGCTGGCTTCCAGAACTTTCTGCTAGAGATGCAATTCCAGAGTGAGCCTCCGGACCTCTTCTCAGCTCAGTGTTAGAGGTAAACACTGGCTTCTGCCCCTACATTCCTTCCTACTGGGCTCCTGTGGGAACTGGCAGAGCCAGGTGTGAACGGTGGCCTCCTTCTCAAGCAGGTTCATCACTGGAAGAATCTAAGATGCACCTAGAGCCCCAACAGCAAAGGGTCATAACTCCTGCTGCGTTGAGCAGCCCGCTAGAAGGAAGCCTGGGTTAGCACTGGGAATTCACTTCTGCCTCTACAAGAAGAATTCTGCGGACTGGTCTCGCTACACTGGCATAAATTGTGTTTGATTTGCAAAACGGTACAGATTCCTGGCACAAGGACTAGAAAGCTGATACGTGGGAAGAAAATTAAAACCGACCCATTTGTCTGTATTGGTTATGTTTCCCACTGCTCTGACAAAACGCCCATCAGAAAGAACCTTGGGGTTGAGGTGGATGTCGGCTCACAGTTCCAGAGAGTGTTTTGTCATCATGGCAGGAAAGGCATGACACAGGAGCTGAATGGCAGAGGGAGCCCATGGCAGAGGCTTTTTCATGTGAGCAGAGAACAGAGCTGGGAACAGGCATGGGCCATAACGGCATACCCCACTGTAGCAGCCGGACCTCACCTCCCAAAGTTTCATAATTTGCCAAATTCTTCCATCAACTGGGGACCAGACTTTTAAACATGAGCCTGGTGGAGACTATTTCAGACACAAACCTCTCAATCCCCATCTTCAGAACTTATTGCTATTACTGTCACAGCTCATATTGCCTTTGTTTATACTCATATAGATATTCTTTCCTTTAAATATTACTCTGTGTGTGCTGTGAACACACGTGTGCCACGGCCTATTGGTGGAAGTCAGAGGACCACTTTCCGGAGCCAGTTTCTCCTTCCATCGTGTGGGTCTCAGGGATCAAGCCCAGGGCCTCAGGCTTGGCAGCGAGCTCCTTCACTCACTAAGCCGTTTTGCTGGCCTGATTACAGATAGAATCTAATGAGAACTTTCTTTCTGGTTTAAGAGTGATTTTGTTTTTAGTTAGGTGTTGGGGGATGTGCGTTTGTGCATGTGGTTACCCACAGAGTCTAGAAGAGGATCTCTGATCCCCTGGAGCTGGGCAGATTGGTGCTTGTGAGCTTCATGGTGGAGGTAGCTGGAAACCTAACTCAGGTCCTTTGCGGACTTTCTTTTCTTTTTTCTTTTTCTTCTTTTAGTTAGTTTGTTTGTTTTGTTTTGTTTTTCGAGACAGGATTTCTTTGTGTACCTGGAACTAGCTCTTGTAGACCATGTTGGCCTCGAACTCACAGAGATCCACTGGCCTCTGCCTCCCAAGTGCTGGGATTGAAGGTACGAGCTACTACCGTGGTTCCCTCTGTGAGCTTTTGAACTCTGAGCCCCTCTAACAAAAATTTTCCAAAAGAGTCTTTTATAATCCTTTTTGCTTGAGAAGTGTCTCAGGGGTTTTTCGCAACAGGAGGCCCAGGAACCAACCTACATTTCTTGGCCACTTTCCCTCACTTGACCATCTCCTGCCCTTCAAGTCGTCTTTGTGGGTGCCTGCACAGAGAACAAAGTATTCATTATATTATGGGATTTTACTTCCAATCTCCTTAAGACTTAATCTATTGACTTGAAAAGTATTAGAAAGTTGCTTTTCAGTTGGAGATTGTCTGATGTATTTCTCATGTTCAGACCAGCGTCTTAGCGAGGAATACCAGAGATAAAGGGCTGTCTTCATCCTTTTATTATAAATTAAATATATCTAGAGAGCACACTGCCAACAAGACTGATCTCTAATGATTTTGAACTTGAGCATGTGGCTGAGGGGTTATTGCTCAGTTTCTCTGTTGAATGGTTACTTTCTTTCTCTCCCCTACCTTATTGCACAGGAAAGAAGGGAAGGAGAGAAGGAAAGAAGGGAGGAAGGGAGGAGAGGAAGGAGGGAGGGAGGTCACTACTCAGAGCCATACTCAAGAGGAATATCCTGCCGGGCGGTGGTCACTCGGGAGGCAGAGGCAGGCGGATCTCTGTGAGTTCGAGACCAGCTTGGTCTACAGAGCTAGTTCCAGGACAGGCTCCAAAGCCACAGAGAAACCCTATCTCGAAAAACCAAAAAAAAAAAAAAAAAAGAGGAATATCCTATATAAATTGCTTAGAATTCTTCCGTTTGGGGGTTTTGTTCTCCACCTCTTTATCTAGTCATTTGTCTATATCAGAGTTGATTCATGGATGTTGGATTTACACTTTGTTTTGTAATCTGATACTGTGTTATTTATTTCACTGTGCAGCTTGTCCCAGCGTTATCGTTCGAGAGCATTTTCGAGTGGCTCCTGCTTCCCTTTGACATGAACTCACCTTTGCAGACGTCTGTACTCTCTGCTTACAAGGTGTTTATGATCACAGGACTTACGGTCGGTCAACACGGCAGGATCTGGAATCGCCTAGGAGACAAGACTGTTTGTATGTGTGTGAGGGCTTATCTAGATTAGCATCATTCAGATGGGAAGCCTTCTGGGGAGTTCACCAGGGAAGACTACTGAGGCAGGGGTTTAAGCCAATAGAAAGTCTTAATTAGCCAGCCCAGCTAATTGGGCTAATTACATGGCTGTTTAGGATCCCAGTACAGGCCCACATCTTGATCAGGGTGAGCTTAAGCACAAAAACCATGTCCTGGGTTGACAGACTTCCGTCAACAAGAACAGTCTGCCGGAAGCAGAGCTACAGAAGCCACAGGCATAATTAGTACATTAGAGACTTTCCCAGAACGGTGGACTTTGAAGGACTAGGACTTTGTTCTCACTTTGGCAGGTAATACTGTCTACATTTGAGATTTATGGCCCAAATGGTACTCCCATCATGGAGTCAGTGGTGCTAAGGTCTATTTCAGGCAGGCTCACCTTCCTACGGGCTGGGCTTCAGGCTGAATAAGAAGGAGAAGGCAAGCTGATGCTAGCATTCAGCAATCTCTACTTCATGAATGCAGAGGTAAGGTGACCAGTATGCTCAGTATCCTGCCACCATGACTACACCCTTGGACTTGAGCCCATGTAAACCCTTTCTTCCTTCTATCCTTAAGTTGCTTCTGACAGGCATTTTATTACAGTATCAAGAAATGAAGACATTTTGCCAGGTTCATCTAGTACAGAGGTTCTCAACCTGTGGATCTTGACCATAAGAAAACACATTTCCAATGGTCTTAGGAACGGACACTGCTCAGTAGCAAAACTGCAGTTATGAAGTAGCAACAAAAATAATTTTATGGCTGGGGTCACACAACATGAGGAGCTATATTCAAGGGTCGCGGCATTAGGAAGGTTGAGGACCAATGCTCTAGTCCACTCACATCCTGGCTCTAGAAGTCTGCTTTTCTAGATTCCTTTGATCAGAAAATGACATTTAGCAACAAATTAAAGATGTGTGCCACCACATCGAACTAGATAATACATTTTAACTAGCTATGAAAAGCAGATCTTAAGAATTTGAAAGCAGGGCTAGCAAGAAACCTGGCACTAGAGAAATTCCCAGGAATCCACAAGGATGACTCCAGCTAAGACCTTAAGCAATAGAGGAGAGGGTGCCCAAACTGTCCTTGCCCTGTAATCAGATTGATGACTCTCTTAAATGTCATCATAGAACCTTCATCCAGCAACTGATAGAGACAGGGGCAAAGACCTGCAGCTGACACTGGGCTGAGCTCCCAAAGTCCAGCTGACGAATGGGAGGAGTGAGAATATGAGCAAAGAGGTCAAGACCATGATGTGGACACCCACTGAAACAGTTTACCTGAGCTAATGGGAACTCACCAACTCTGGCCAGCATAGGACCAAGCTAGACCCTCTGAATGTGGGTGACAGTTGTATGGCTGGGACAGACCGCAGGGCGGTGGCACCAGGATTTGTCCCTGCTACTTGTATTGACTTTTTGGAACCCGTTCTCTTTGGATGGATACCTTGCTCAGTCTGAATACAGTGGGAAGGGCCTTGGTCCTTCCTTGGAGCAATGTGCCTCGCCCTCTCTGGAGAGTGAATGAGGGGTGACTTGGGAGGGAAGGTGGAGGGGATAGAAGGAGGGGAGAGAATGGGAACACCAGATGAGTATATAAAATAAAAAAGTTTGTTTTCTTTTAAAAATAAAATAAGAAAAAAAAAAGAACTTGAGAACAAATAGTTTCTGGGTTTTTTTTTGTTTGTTTCGGTTTTTCAAGTTTGTTGATGTTTTCATATAAACACAAGGCTTCTAGCCATAGTCCCATCGCCCTCTGTACCCATCTACCAGTGCTCGCCCTTGAAGGGATCCAGCCATGTCAAACAGCAGACTTCTTCCTAAAGACTGTCCACTTTCAGAAACAGTGGACCCGCCGAAGAGTAGAGCAAACTAACAGCCCCTTTAACCATCTCTTAGCACAGTAATCGTAGATTTAATGTTCAGAGTCACCGTGCTGGGGTTCTCACAGGCACGGCACCCGTGGGCATTACCAACAACGAACAGAAATGTCGGTGGATTTCACAAGTCCGATGAGACACAACTGAGAAGAGTCCGATTCCGTCGGCTAACGCTCACTGTAGCTATAGTGTCCTGTCTAGCAGTCACCAGCTTCACCTTGACCTCCGTGAGAGCTAATCGTGGATGTCAACTTGGCTGTGTCTGGAGGGGACTAAAACCTAAACTTCTGGCCACACCTATGAGGGATTTTGTAATTTGATCATTTGAGGTAGAAAGCCCAGTCCTAAATCTGGGCCACACTTTCTTGTCTGCTTGCTCTTACTCTTCGCCTGTCCTGCTGTGGAGGCATTACTCCACTGCTATTAGAATCTACATTGGGACTCCAGCTTAGTGGAGGCATTACTCCACTGCTATTAGAATCTACATTGGGACTCCAGCTTAGACTGAAGACCAGCTGAGACATCTAGCTTCATGGACTAAACAACCACAGAAGCCTTGGCCTTTCCATCTGGAGACAGCCATTGTCAGACTACAGCCCGTAAGCCATTCTAATAAATATCTATTTTTGTATATTATATTTATATATTACTCAGAGAATCCTGACTAATACAAATGCTGAATAAAGTAAAGGAGAGACGGGGTACTGGAGAGATGGCTCAGTGGTTAAGAGCACTGCCTGCTCTCCCAGAGGACCCAGGTTCAATTCCCAGCACCCACATGACAGCTCACACCTGTCTGTAATTCCAGTTCCAGGAGATCTGACACCTTCATACAGGCATATATGTAGGCAAAATACCAATGCACACAAAATAAAAATAAATTTAAAAAGAAAAGAAAAGGAGAGAGATAAAGGGAACTCTTCTCATAAGACTTTTATAAAGCGTTCACAGACAGGGCAGAAACAGAACACTGGAAAGCAAATGTCTAAATCAAAAAAGTTTAAGATGTCACCAACCAGGACATGGTTCCCAGTCCCTCAGCCCTCCCATCCAACCACACTCGAAGAAATGGGAAATATGTGACCTGTCTTTGCTCTCCTGCCCAAACAGAAGCTGCTTGGGGTCGGGGGATGAAGATGAGTCTCGGTTGCTCTAGTCTCTGGCAAAGGGTGCGTTATGGGCAGTGACAACTGTATAATAGGATCAAAATGCCCACGTCCTTGAGACTTCCTCTCCTTTTTCTTTTGACCCTCCAAGGTAATTAACTTCAGAATAGGGGAGAGAAGAAAACTATCATTTTAGGGCTAGGCTCATTGCGTTAAGTGTACAACATCACTATCTTTGATAGCACCATTTGAACTTAACTTAGATGCTAACTTGCTATCAAATCTATAATGGTTAGAAGGGTAGGGAGAAGCTGGGAAAAGAGACACAGATAGGCATTGCCATGGGCATGGCAGGGGAGCTGCAGACAGCAGCACGGGGCTAGTCTGGGTGCATCCTGGAGAGGCAAACCCCGGGAGGAGTGTCTCCAGAAGGCTCCTCCCACTTGCTGCTGTTGTGTTCCCGCTGGATTTGGCCTGGTGTGGTTACTCTATGAAGGGATCCCCACTGCATGTGGTATAGTGTGATTGTTTCTTGAGAAAATATCACTCCTCACTGGGCAATTTACTTGCAGACCACAAAGGTGATTTTTATAAGAGCAATGATGATTAGTTAGATCTATGACTTAACTGGACTTTCCGAGTCAGGCTAAAAGATAGTGGTGGTTAGGACACTTAGTGAAGATGACTAGGCACGTGATTTGGGTTAGTCTGCCAATCGTTCCAATAAAAGATACAAAAAGGGCAAACATAGGCTCAAAGTCACCTTCCCCTTTGTTTGGTGTGAGATTTGCAGAGGGTTAAAAAACAAGAACACAGACGTTTCATGATTAGAGACCCATGAGCTCTGCCTGTGGGCAAACAAGCTGATGATCAAAGAAAACAATTATGTCCCCACACCCAGGGTTAGGCCTGGCTCCTCGGTCACATAACTTACAGAATTAATCACAGGCCCTGGTGTGCACCTTGAGAACACAAAGTTGTAAAGAGAAATTAAATGACCTTATTGTATGTAAATAAAAATAGATGGTTAGCTGAGCACTTGTCTAAAGTTTTGTTAGGGTAGAATTAAGACTGGAAATTTATCACACTTGACACTGGAAACAGCTGCCTGCCGGTATAAAAGGAACTGACTGAGATAGACTTAGCTTGTTTAAAACTTTGTTAATAAGTAATAAAAGAATCTTTGCTTTGAGGTGAAGATGATATGGTGGGAAAATTAGTGCAAAAATATTTGAACAATTGTGGGCTTCTTGGAAAAACATGCAATGTGGGGTGTTTTTTGTTATTGTTGTTGTTGTTGTTTTTATTATTTTTTTTTCAAGACAGGATTTCTTTGTGTAACAGCTCTGGCTATGCTGGAAATCACTCTGTAGGCCAGACTGGCCTCAGAGTCACAGAGATCCACCCGCCTCTGCCTCCCAAGTGTTAGGATTAAAGACATGCCCCACCATTGTCCAGCCATAACATATGATCTTTTTTTTTTTAATATTTATTTATTTATTATGGATACAATACTCTGCTTGCATATACGCCTGCTAGAAGAGGACACCAGACCTCATTACAGATGGTTGTAAGCCACCATGTGGTTGCTGGGAATCGAACTCGGATCCCTTGGAAGAACATGCAATGCTCTTAACCGCTGAGCCATCTCTCCAGCCCCCCATAACATATGATCTTAATATGATTTCTTATGTAAAGACTTTATTTTTGGAAAATATGTAACTTGCGATTATGACATGGTCTTTTCTTGCATAGAAATCTTTGTCTTCGATGGTATAAAAGGGATATAGGAAAAATGTAAGGCAGGAAAAAGAATACCCAGCAGAGAAAAAAAATAAAATGGAGAACTAAGCTTTGGTCCTCAGAAGTTTCCTGTGTGTGTGCAGCTCAGCCATCACCACAGTTCCTTTCCAGTCTCTCTGAGCTGCTGTAAACTGGTTTCCAGTCTCTCTGAGCTGCTGTAAACTGGTTTCCAGTCTCTCTGAGCTGCTGCAAACTGGTTTCCAGTCTCTCTGAGCTGCTGTAAACTGGTTTCCAGTCTCTCTGAGCTGCTGCAAACTGGTTTCCAGTCTCTCTGAGCTGCTGTAAACTGGTTTCCAGTCTCTCTGAGCTGCTGTAAACTGGTTTCCAGTCTCGAGGGATGGGCTTTACAGTGGAGAGGAAAGCAAGCCATTGTGGAGGGGACAGGGCCAGGGGTCACAGCCAGAGATAGAGGCTGGGACAAGGGTTGTGGAGTTAAAACTGCATTTTACTTGCAGTGGGGTGTGTATTGTCTGAGTGAGCCACGTCTTTCCATAGGCCCGGGTTTTTTGAACAATGGGTTCTCCAGGGCAGTTTATGCACCCACAGAAAGGCCTGAGGGCCAAAGTTAAATTCCAGGGAAATCTGCTCACAGTAGCTGAAAACAACATATTAAGAACCCGTGAAGCTGGAGCTGCTGAGAGAATGTTGTGCATGAAGTCCTCAGTAGCGGGGTTGACTGGGGTTTGTGCACCTGAGGAGGGTGTCTGAAGCGGGACCCATGGGGCACCCCCATCAAGAGGTGGGAAATCTCATCTCTGGAATGAAGCTAGGTCAGACCACAATTTAGAAGTCAAACACCTAAAAGTAATCCTTGAAACTCTACAACCGAGTAATAGCATCAGGAAAGTGGTGTATTGAGCAATCTCAGGAGTGTGTGTGTGTGTATGTGTGTCTGTGTGAATGTGTATGAGTGTGTGAGAGAGAGTGTATGTGAGAGAGATTGTGTGTAAGAATTTGAGATTATATGTGAATAAATGAGAATGTGTATGAAGAGTGTGTATGTGAGTGTGCAGAAGAGCGTGTGTGCGGATGAGAGTGTAGCTGTGGGATAATGATCTTGTACCCTGCAAAGATTTGTCACTCGTATTGCTTTAATAAAATGCTGATTGGCCAGTAGCCAGGCAGGAAGAATAGGTAGGGTGACCAGAACAGGAGAATTCTGGGGAGAGAAAAGGCTCAGTCTGCAGTCAGCAGCCAGATAGAGGAAGTGAGATGAGAATATCTTGCTGATAAAAAGGTACCAAGCCACATGGATAACACAGACAAGAATTATGGATTAAGATGTGTTAGTTAATAAGAAGCCTGAGCTAATAGGGCAAACATTTTATAATTAATGTGGACCTCAGTGTATTTCTTTGGGACTGAATGGCTGCAGGACCGGGAGGGATAGAAACCTCTTTCAACAGTGTGTGTGTGTGTGTGTGTGTGTGTGTGTGTGTGTACATAAGAGAATGTGTGTGTAAGAGAGTGTATGTGAGAGAGTTGTGGGTGAGAGCATGCAAGTGTGAGAACATTCTCGTGAGTGTATGAGAGTGTTTGTGCATGAGAGAGTGTGCAGGAGAATGTACGAGGGAAGGAGTAAGAGTGAGTGTGTAAGAGTGTTTGGATGTGTGTGAAAGAGAGTGTGTGTGTAAGAGGTTGTCTAGGAGAGAGTCTGGGAGTTGTGTGTGACAGTGTGTGACAGTGTTAAGAGTGTGAGGGTGTGTGGAGTGTATAAAATATGTAAGAGAATAGTGTGAGAGAGAAGAGTGTGTGAAAGTGTTTGAAAGAATGTGTATGTGTGTGTGTGTGAGTGTGCAGATGAGTGTGCACGTGAGCTTGCAGGTAAGAACATACACATGTGAGAGTGTTCTCTTGAGTGTGTGAGAGCGTCTGAGAGAGTGTGTGTGAGAAAGAGAGAGAGGAGAGATTTTCCTTGCTCTGATGAATACCTACAGCACAATGTAAGGAAGGAAAGACTTCTCTAGACTCAGCCATTTCAACCCCTCAGAGGCAGGATGGTGGGCAGAGCTGCTCAGCCCAAGGTAGCAAAGACCAAAGCTGAGAAGGGCAACAGCCTGAGTTTCAACACCAGATGAGTAAAAAGAGAGAAAGAAAGAAAGAAAGAAAAGAAAGAAAGAAAGAAAGAAAGAAAGAAATTAATTTAAATACAAAGGCTATGGCTGCTCCTAGGTATGGTGGAGGAGAGAGTTTATTATAGATATGAGGGAGAACATAGACAGAGGAAGAGACATCTGGGTGAGTCCAAGAGTGAACATGACCTTGAGCCGGCCATGTGAGGAAATCAGGGAGGGGGGAGAGAACCAGGAGATCAAGAGGCCAAAAGGGTAAAAGGGTAAAAAGTAGCACATAGCCAAAATGACTGGATTCTATAGGGAAGAGCTGCTAGGGGAAGGGCAGCCCAGGCCAGAGGTTTAGGGTAGGGGGTGGAGCATGCCCTGTCTGAGTTAGGGTTCTGCAGCTGCTACAAACACCATGATCAAAAAGCAACTTGGGGAGGAAAGGGTTTATTTTGCTCACACTTCCACATCACTGTTCATCACTGAAGGAAGTCAGGACAGGAACTCAAGCAGGGCAGGAACCTAGAGGCAGGAGCTGATGCAGAGGCCACGAAGGGGAGCTGCTTACTGGCTTGATCCCTATGCCTTGCTCAAGCTGCTTTCTTATAACACCCAGGACCACCAGCTAAGGGATGACTCCACTCACCACGGGCTGGGCCCTCCCCCATCAATCACTAATTAAGAAAACAGTATACAGCTGGATCTCATGGGAGCATTTTCTCAACTGAGATTCCCTCCTCTCTGATGACTCTAGTCAAGCTGACATAAGACTAGACAACATAACTGACTCCTTGTCGACCTGACACACAATCACATCACTATTAAGTCACAAGCCTTCCTTTCTTATTGGTCCCCAAGAGCTAACATTAAAAACAAAAATTACTTTATAAGTTCCCACAATCTCTGCAAATTCAAACACATTAAAATTTTAGTCTCTTTAAAATATCCAACCTCTCTAAAAAGCCAAAATCCCTTTTAAAAGCTCAAAGTCTTTCAGCTGCAGGCTCCTGTAAAAAGCTGGGCGGCGGTGGTGCACGCCTTTAATCCCAACATTCAAGAGGCAGAGGCAGGAAGATCTCTGTGAGTTCGAGGCCAACCTGGTCTACAAGAGCTAGTTCCAGGACAGGCTCCAAAGCTACAGGAAAACCCTGTCTCAAAAAACCAAAACAGGGCTGGAGAGATGGTTCAGTGGTTAAGAGCACTGCCTGTTCTTCCAAAGGTCCTGAGTTCAGTTCCCGGCAACCACATGGTGGCTCACAACCATCTGTAAAGAGGTCTGGTGCCCTCTTCCGGACTGCAAGCATACACACAGACAGAATATTGTATACATGATAAATAAATAAAATAAATATTTAAAAAAAAACCAAAACAAACAAACAAACAAAAACCCCTCAAAATTAAATGAAATACCTTCAAGAGAAAAGAACCAGGGCACAGTCACAATCCAAACCAAGCAAAACCAAACTCCAGCGGTGTAAATAACTCAGTGTCCAATTACCTGGGCTCCAGTAAACCATCTTCTGGGCTCCTCCAAGGGGCTTGTATCACCTCTCCAGCTCCGCCCTCTGCAGCACACACAGCTTGTCTTCTAGGCTCCAGCTGGCTCCACTCCACTGCTGCTGCTGTTCTTGGTGGTCATCCAGGGTGCTGGCATCTCCAAAAGGCTGGGCTCTTCTGCTGCAATTGGAGTGCACCTTCACCAACAGCCTCTCATAGGCTCTCTTCATGGTGTCAAGCCTCAACTTCTCTGAATTGTTGTAGAAAGGCTGCTTGTTGGTTCCTGGCTGCTCAGCCCCAGAATAATCACACAGAAACTATATTATTTAAATCACTGCTTGGCCCATTAGCTCTAGCTTCTTAGTGGCTAACACTTACATATTAATTTAACCCATCTCTATTAATCTGTGTATCACCATGTGGCAGTGGCTTACCAGGAAAAGTTCTGTCGGGCTCCGGAGGGGCTACATGGCTTCTCCCTGACTCCACCGCCTTCTTCCTCCCAGCATTCAGTTTAGTTTTCCCCGCCTACCTCTGTTCTGCCCTGCTCTGCTATAGGCTCAAAGCAGTTTCTTTATTCACCAGTGCTAATCACAGCATACAGGGGGGAATCCCACATCACTGAATGACCACTTCAGCTGCCACTGAGGCTGTAACCTTCACCAGTGGCCTCTCACAGTACCAGGCCTCAGCTGTTCACCATGGCCCCTTCATGTCATCAAAACCAGTGCCACCCTGATGACTTTTACACTACCAAGTTCCCTGCCAGCACGAGGTACAACTTTGGCCGCCTCTGGAGCACAGCTTCTGTGTGCTGACTCTGAAGAAACACTTCCCCAAAGATTTCAACCCAACAACGCTGGTCTGTTCTTAAGCGCCACCAGATTCTCTGCTCCAGTAGACTAGAATTGAGTAGCCCAGGATTGCAAAGGCTTTGCTTCAGTACTTCTGTATCTTGTTAGTAACAGCTGATTCTTCAGCCTCAGCTGACCAGAATGACAGAATCTTAAGTCAAAATAGCAAATGGCCCTGATAGAGTCTGTAAACTTCCCTCTGAAATGTCACAAGCCAGGCCAGCATCCTCTGTATTGCTCTCAGATGCTTATCTGCTCATGATCTTATTAGCTCCCACAGAACATCCTATTGAGCTCTCAATACTCAGTGGTTTTTCTTGTCCAAAGGTCCAAAGTCTTTCCACAATTCTGTCATAGCAATACCCCATCCCGGTACCAACTTGCCTTAGTTAGGTTCCTACTACTGTAATAACACGCTATGACCAAAAAACAAGCCTGGGAGGAAAGGATTTATTTGCCTTATTGCTGTTCATCGTCAAAGGAAATCAGAATAGGAACTCTAACATGGCAGGAACCTGGAGGCAGGGGCTGATGCAGAGGCCATAGGCTGAGCCTTCCCCAGAGGCCATAGGCTGAGCCTTCCCCCACCAATCACTAATTAAGAAAACGTCCTACATCCAGATCATATGGAGACATTTCCTCAGTTGAGATTCCCTCCTTTCAGATAACTTTAGTTTGTGTCACGTTGACATAAGACTATCCAGAACATCACACTGAGGGGTGCTGGGAGAACCTGGGGCCAGGCCCACTTTGATATGTTAAATAGACACCCTCAGTTAGCTGCTGTTCATTGTTCCAAGTCTGACCCTATCAGTGAACCAAATACCTGGTTAGGTGAGAGCCTGAACATCCACAAACACAGCCAGAGGTGCATCTTTCTAGTCTCCAAGATATCTAGTGCAATTAAGTTGACTCAAGATTAACTATCAGGAGAGGTTTACAGAAGATAACCGCATTTAAGCAGGAAGATTGCCTAATCCAGCAAAAGACAATGGAAGGGGGCAGTGGAGTAGAGGAAGCCGTGGAGCCCAAGGCACAGAAGCCAGAAACAGGGAGCATCCAGGAGGGAAGTAGAGAGAGTGAGGCTGGAGAAGCCAACATTAGGTAAGTTTCTAAAAGTCTTTGACAGTTAAGAATGAGGAAACCAAGTGGCTGGAGGACCAAGATTCATTTTTCATAACTTTGTGAGTACAAAAGGAAGAGGGGGCAGAGGAGACATGCCGCAGCTGATCAAAATTAGCAAAGACACAAGTGAAGGAGCAAAACAAACCCCATTTTGAGAAAGAATTCCATTTTAGACAGGACCTAACTAGGAGGATGAATGCAGCCCAGCAAAGTCATAGATGTTCCCAAGAAACTGTGCCAGCCCTGGTCAGAGTGACCCACCAGGGTACCCAAACAACATCTCTTTACATCTGCCTGCTTCAAACGTCCTTGGAGGTATCTGATTAAGCGCTGTTTTGAAATTCCTCTATACCCCAACCAACAAATTCAAAAGCTATATCCTTTTACCCAATCCTGGAAGGCCAAGGCTTGTGCCACCCTGCCTTGCAGTTTTTCCCTTGAGAATCCCCTTACCCTAAAGCCTCAGGGCCGTCTTCCCCCACTTGCTGCGTCGGTGTGACGGATTACAGCCCAAGTTAGCTAACTTGTAATCAATAAACCCCAGTGTGTTTGCATCGGATACCGGCTCTGTGGTGGTCTTGTTTGGAGGTCCCATGATGCGGGCATAATATAAGCACATGCGTAGAGTAACAGGAGTGGGGAGCGGTGTGAAGGAAGTGTCAGATGAAGTATGAAACCTCTGGGATGGGCCTTGGAAACAAGTTAGGAGTTTTCAAGCAGATAGAAAGACTGGGTGTTTGTAAATCTGGGGAGAACATGAGCTGAAGCAGAGAAAGGTCATCCAGGCTCATAGGCAGAGACCAGCTTGAGCACTGGGTTTTCAGCAGTTCAGGGCCCTATACTCTACAAAGTCTAGATTGCTGACCCCAGGTGCATGTGTTACTTCCAAGGCATGGAAGACCTTCACTGAGGGCTGAGCAATGGCTTCTGCATTAAAATCAAGGTCAAGGGAAACACAGTCACATTCTGGAAGAATCAGACCAGCAATTTGAGATTAGCTGCTGGTGAGTCAAACCAGCCAGTCCCTTTTAATAGGGCAATTCTGCTCTTCCAGCTAGAGCAGATTAACCCTTAGCTCCCCAGGCAAAGGGTGTCCTCCTGAGATGTGAGAACGAGTTTCAAAATAGGATAGGTCTTAGCATAGATACGGCTCGCCCTACTTTCTCCCTGTGTGAAGCTGAGAATGTCGCTCAGGCTCTCCAGGATCTGTTCTTACAAATGAGGTCGGCAGGGCTGAGGATGTAGCTGAGCAGGGGACTTCTTAGACTGTGCAAGGCCCTGGGTTCAATCCCCAGCAGAGAAAGAGAAGAAAATGTCTTACACATTAGAACTGTGCACTTTTCTCAGATGTGTGTGTGTCTGTGTGTGTGTGTGTGTGTGTGTGTGTGTGTGTGTGTGTGAACAAATTGAGATAGTATGTGAAAGTAGCTCCTGGAAACTTGTCAATGAGAAAGGATTTCATTTTCTGCAGTTCCTTCTTTTTTTCCCCTAGAAGAAAGAGGGTAAGGAAAGGAAGAAACAATGGCAGCTAAGATTTGACCTCTAGCCCATTTTCCGGTCTATGGTCTTGGGCAATCTCGCTTTGAGCCTCATTCCCCTCCAGTGGAGAATGCAGATAACATCGATCTCAAGAAAAGTATGAAACAGCGGCCTCTTCGCTCACTGGAAGATTATCGGTTTTGCATTCTTGCCTGGTTCCATGGCCACCAGCACTTCTTTCTGTGGGGTGACACCCTGTGGTCCCAGGCAGGTGGCACCATGAGGGGTATGAGCTTTGTTTTCCATGGGAGAAAGCAGCCTTTGGGTTTTCCTGGAAACCCTGGCCTCAAGAAAGGCATTTGTTCCCTTAGTCTCTGGGGTACCATCTTGGGGGGGGGGGTCCACAGCTGAGAGTACATTATGTCTTGGGGGATGGATGTTTCCAGGATCTAGAGTTTTGTTTGAATTTCACAAAACTAATGTGAGGGAGAGTCCTGTAGTCAAACACAGCATTGTGTCTGCAGATAAATGGTGAAACGTTTGGAGAAACAAGGATTATTAAGTGTTCCATCAGTTTGGGCCTAGTTTTGGTGTTAAGTGGGCCTATAGCAAGCTTGGGGACAGTCTTTCCATTGTGACACTATCTGGGTCCCAGAAGTAAGATGACATATGGACTTCACCCAACAGGAAACTCTGGGAGCTCAATCTGCTAGGGATTCCACCACCCACAAATCACAGAGTGGGCAGCTGCATTCAGAGGGTCAATGTGAAGTTTCTCAGTCTCTACATTACATTGGCTCCCAAGATAGGGGATGAGAACAAAAGGATGTGGTAACTAAGAAGTCAGGACCAGCCGAAGACTGAAGCTTTTGTTCGCTGTCGTAACTCATTATTTACTTCTTGTCATTTTGATATTAGCCCCTGGCTTGTCATATTGTCCCTGTTTTACAGGAGAAAGTGAGGCCCGGAGATACTAAGTGCCTTGCTCATCTAAGAATCAGAAGTGGAATAAATCCCTAGAATCTTAGTTCCTACACCAAAGTGAGAGTATCTCTAAGTCAAGGTGTCTTGTCTACAGTTGGGATTTCTGTTCAGTCCTGATACTCTTGGTTTGCTTGTCTTTAAACTTCCTGTCTCTTCCTTGTAAGCTTGGTGACTGCATGGCTTGGCAGTGGCATGGCAGACTAGTTCAGCATTTGATTCACAAGAGCCTTCAATAAATCCTTATTGGAAAAGTGAGTGGATGGACAGATGGGTTTCTGTGGGTGAAGAGATGCATGGGTGTCTAGGTAGATGGTTGTATGTATGCAGAGATGGACGGATGGATTGCTGTGGGTATAGACATGCATGGGTGTCTAGGTAGATTATATGTATGCATGGATGAATAGACCAATACTGGAGAAATATAGAAGCTAACAAAACACATGCCTTGAATTTACCAAATACTATCATTTTATCATCTTTGCTTCAGATTTATCTGCTTATTTATCTAATTATTGAGATTAAGACAGACATACATATCTCACTATGTAGCCCCGACTGGCCTGGAACTCACTACGTAGACCAGGCGGGAAATAAACCCAGAGATCTACCTGCCTTTCTTTCGCCAGTGCTAGAATTAAAGAAGTATGCTACCATGCTGGGTATTGGCTTCAGATTTTCAGACCATACAATAAATGAAAACTGCTGATAGTTAGGTGCCTTTTGTTTACCTCTGACCTGATTTGGTGTCATCTACTTCACAAGTTGACGTTTTTTCCTTCTTCTGCTTCTATTTCCATCCACACATCAATAGTCATTATTATTCCCCTGTGGTGGTTTGAATAGGTATTACCCCATAGACTCCTGTGTTTGAATGCTTGGCCAATAGGGAGTGGCACTATTAGGGGGTGTGGCCTTGTTGGAATAGGTGTGGCCTTGTTGGTGGAAGTGTGTCATTGTGGGGGCGGGTTTTGCTCAAGCTACACACAGCGTGACACACAGCCTCTTCCTGGGGCTTGTGGATCAGGACATAGAACTCTAGTTACCTCTCCAGCTCCCTGCCTCCCTGCCTTACTTTCTGTTATGATGATAACAGACTAAACCTCTGAACGGTAAACCAAGCCCTAATTACATGTTTTCCTTTATAAGAGTTGCCTTGGTCATGGTGTCTCTTTGTAGCCATAGACACCCTAACTCAGACAACCCCAGTTGTCTTCACTCATGCATCCAGGGTCACGGTTCCATTTCCCAAACTCTGCAGCGTACACCCACCCAGGACTATTCCACAGAGTCCTGTGAGTGGCTCACTCGGGGCAGTGAAGCCCTGCACTCCACACTCTCCTCAAGGATCCATGGTGATACATTATAGCTAATGCATCCATCCTAGCCCGCAGCCTTCATCACGTGACCATGCCTTATTTATGTTTCCTCAGTGGATGATAATCAGCTATTGCCAGCAGGGCTTCAGTGAATATTCTTCCCCAGGTCTTCACAGGCTTACATGTTTCTTTTTATTCTGAATTGACTTTTAGATAATCATCTCACTGGTTGCAATAAGAAAAAGATACTCAGTAAAACTTAAAATATTTATTAGTACGAATCATACAGATGGGTTAAAACCAAAAGCAACTGATAGAAATGAGCATGGGGAGAAGCTTTACCACAGAACAGAGGATATGACGAGAAGGTCCTAGGTGTCTGGGGAGGGATTGTCTACGTGTAAAACCTGGGTCCAGCCCAAGTGGAAACCCTTCACCAAAACACCAGGAAGGGTGACAGTCCTTGTATGGCGTGACTGCCGGGGTCACTGGATGTCCCAACGACGGTGAAAGGCAGGATCAGGTTTGAACACAGCCAGAGCTCTTGGCCGATGCTGGCTTCATACTCTCTGCCCTGAACGCCACCGCAGAGCGGCAGGGAGGAATGCCTATACAGACCATGGTCCTTAGCGGCAGAGGACACATTTCCATCCTCCAACCCTCCCTCGGAAAAGAACGAGATTCCCACTGGGCACAGCCCTTACTATTGGCTAGGATGCAGGTTAGTCTGCAAGGCAACATCATATTCAGTACCCTAATGTACCATTTTTTTTTAACTAAAAAATGGCAAGTCAATTCTGTACCTATATAAAACATTTGCACGACTCTACTGCTGTCCTTAGGGGTTTCTACGGAGAAAGCGTCCCTCACTTACAGACACAAGGTCATGAGCCAACCCAGCCACTCTGAAATGGATTACGTGTAGGTGTAGCCAACATCCATCATATTTACACATATACAAACCTGCCACGTGGGAGAGGAAAGAAAATGAGGTTTGGGAAGGAAACTTTGGGAACAATGATAAGGATCCTAGATCCTGTATCTGAAGCAATTGTAGGTCTTTGCATATGTTTCTATGATTAAAGGTTATCTGTTTAAACAACCCAAAAGGAATCCCAGGCCAAGGGGAGAAAGGCACCAAAGGCCACAGCATCTACCTGCAGAGAAGGCCCAAGATGGTTAGGAATGTTTGTGTGCCCAAGTGCCACATGCTCACTTTGTTGGTGGTGGTGACACATAGGTATGCTTAGCGTCTGCCTGACTTTGACATCAGTGGCTCTGCAGCCTGGGAAGAGCGAGGTTTCATTCCCTCATGTTCTCCAGTATACTCAGGGTGGCTCACGGTCAAGGTGAAGCCCAGTCAGACTGCAAAGACACTCCTAAGTCATGACATTCTTTTCTGGGAACAGTACCATCTCCGCTTAGAAATCTAGACAATCAACTAGACAAATGCAAGCTCCCAGGAAAAGATTCCCTAACACAAGGGAAGGTTCAAACACAAGCTTGATACTACCTGGAGAGAGGCCGTTTCAGTTCCAATTCTATTTTTTGCTTGTTTGTTTGTTTCACCTGCAGCGACTGGAGTAATGTCTTTGTCAGCACATAGAATCCTGTCAGCCAGTGATGTTGGCAACATGGGACAGGCACTGACGGTCCTTGAGAAGGCCCTGTCATGGCATACGGGAGCCATCTGCTAACAGTGCTTGAGATGCCTGTCACGGGACACTGTGGGACACTTTTGAATCAAGACAAGGAGTTTTCTATACTCCCTATTCGATAATTCAATTAGCTCCCAAGCTGGGAGACGCAGGAGGAACATACATGGAAGTCCACATCCTGGAGCTGACAACCACGGCCTGTGATTGGAACCTGGCTCTGTCTGCTCGGTGGCCTTTCTCTCCAAGTTGGCAAAGTTTAAAGTATTTCTTCTGATTTTATACTTTTTGGGGGTCCAGAATTTTAAGGTGGTAACACCCCTCTGGCCGGTTTGCTATAACCCACGATTAGCTGCTATTAATAGAAGTTTGCCCTACAATTTAGACTCAACATCCTCTGATTAGCTTTTTCCCTTAGACGTGGCACCATGGCATAGGCTCCTAGTAAAACAATGCTCCGTGAATTAATCATCTCCAGGAGGAGACGCTCATTGCGATGGAGAGGATGCAGGCTGGGTGGTACCCTGGATGCTATTTATATCCTCCACCTACCACTGCTTACATACCAAGTACTTAACTCTTTTAAACCGGGTCCCCCCCCCCATCCCCCAAATCATATGTCACGTTCTAGTCTGATTCGGGTATTCCTTAGAAGGATGTTCATCAATTACATGAAAAGGGACACGGATAATAGTTTCTATTACTTTTGTCTCTTTTGCGGAAGACCAGTTCTCAGTTTAAATGATGGTCCAGCTGTGCTTCTGATTTCCCTCAGAAAACTAATAAAGGCTTGGCTCCTAAAGCCAGGTAAAAGTGAACCTTCTGTATTGCCTTTGCCTTTTGGTGGACTGGCCAGTGAAGGCCTTGGCCCTGGAGAAGTCACTGGACTCTGACCAGGTGACATGGGAAGTCAGAGGAGAACAGCACGGCAAGGTTTGTGAACAAATCTAAAGATTTCTAGTATTTCTTTAACAAAAAATAGCAACTATACCTATGACCTAGTAAGTAAATCCCCGCCGTGCGCATTTCCAAAACCAAAGGCCATGCTGTGGCAGTACGGTGAGTTTTCCAGAGTTTTCTATAATCTCTTCTCAGGGAACTTCCCTGCTCAGCTTTCTGCAGCTTTCCCAGCATGCAATGCTGCTCGCTCCCCCACAGGCAGTTAGTCCCGAGGGCAGGGTCCTTCTGTGCGCACTGGACACTGGAGAGGGCTCTGGCTTCTTCCTTCGTGCTCCATGGGCCACGGCCCTTGGGTCAGCAGCACCGCCGGCTGGTTTGCAAGGCCTGGGTCCCGAGCTTGATCCCTCCGCTGTTTCCATTTTCATGGGGATCCAAGGGTGGGATCTGGCGGCCTGAAGACAAAAAGGAAGCCGAAATTGAAGTTGGTCCTGTTCGGGTGAAGAAACTAGCAGCACTTGGGGGAGGGGCTACCTCTTTCCTCTTTTCCTTCCTGGTCTCTTTTTCCCTCCCTCCCTCCCCCTTCCCCACTTCTCTCTTCTCTCCTTCTTTTCTTTCCAGTTCTTCTACAGGACATCACATTCACGTTTAAAAGGTGAAGGAAATTACCGGCAGTTTCGGGGCCAGGCAAACACCCCAGGCACAGGAGAAGGAATTCACCCGCTCTGCAAATCAACCTGTTCCCTCAACCACTCAGGGCCCGCATCCTTCCCGTGGAGCCGCCCTGCTTTGAGGCCTGGACTTCAACAGTAAGAGCGAGCATCTGTCTGTCCTTTCTGCCTCCCACAAAGAGAAATGGGCTGGGAGCTGCAGTCTTCATAGACCTACCACCGGCGGCCGGCTCGGCTAGCCGCTCACCAGCCCTACACCGCGAGGGCACTTGACTCATTAGCCAGAAGGCCCCAAGAGACGCATTTCCCAGGATGCACTGCTTGACTGTCATACACAAGCAACCTTATTTTAATAACCTCATTGAATTTTAACTTTTGTAAATAAACACAAAGTAACAAAAAAAAAAAAACCAAAGGAAAAGAGAATACCAACAGCAAACCGGCTGGGTTCTTTTGAATGGACTGTGCTGATCTGATGGTCTCTGTGGTTGTACATGGGACACAGGCAGGACACCAAGCGTGTGGATGAACTTCACCTCGGCAGAGCTGCTTTTCTGACACACAGGGAAACCTAGAAACAGCCCGCGCAGGCAGCTCGCCGCTTTGATCCTTCCCAGCAAGTCTTATAATATCCGCTGTCATCCCCACGTTCTGTGACTTTGCTGAAGGCTATGTCAAAACCAAACGGTGCTTCTTACTATAACCCACACATGCATTTTCCGGGGATCCTCAGCACTGTGTTCTTCCCACCGTCCGTCTCTTTTTCTTTCTCTCTCTCTCATTTTTCTATTCGTTGTGAAAAAAAAAAGGGAACACTAGCTCTAAAATGGAAGATTAAAACACACAAACACACAAGTGGTTGAAGGGGAAATTGTTTCCAAAGAAAAAAAGACTCTTACTTTTGCTTTTATTTTTATGGCAAACATATGCTCCCTAGACCAAGGGCAGAGCCAGAAGACCCAAAGGCAGAAGGCCCTTAGCATAAGAGGTGAGGTGTGATTTCAGAGGCTTTATTTTCAGAGTGCGTTGTGCAGACAGAGGGATGTAGATGTTCAATAAAACCCAAGCACAGACGTAAACCCTCTGGCATCCGACTCAAGGTTAACAGCAGAAATGCCCGTGTGATGCAGACAGAAGTAGAATTCTCAACATCTACGGCCACGTCTGCTATCTTGCACGGCCCAATGAGCTACACAAAACTTTTGTAGGCCATTCTCAAAGAGTTCAGCAGAAACAATAGGATCTTCAGTATTACACTTCCCTCTTCGAGACATGTCCCCATTCCTAGTCACGATCGAAAGCAAACTAAAAATAAAATTTAAAAAAAAATGTCCTTTTTATTTACTACTTAGTCCACCTAAAGTAGTAAATAAAAAGGAAAGCACCCGCTCTAAGGATCCTGCCAATAAAATACTGCCTGTTCCTCAAGCCAGTCATGTGTTCAGAGGCCCAACGGTGTCAAGCTACACCGTTACTTAAATAATGTTTCATAAGTATTTTAAGCTTTTGCATCTGAATTTTTTGGATAAGACTGACTAATACAAATCGGTTGACTTAAAAGATAGGAACTATTTACTGATGAATACGGGGGAATTAAAATGTTAGCATGTGAGCTAGGCAACGGTGGGGCATGCCTTTAGTCCCAGCACTAGGGAGGCAGAGGCAGGCACATCTCTGTTGCGTTCGTGGCCCTCGGTCTACAGAGCGAGTGAGTTCCAGGACAGCCAAAGCTACCCAGAGAAACCCTGTCTTGAAAAGCCAACAACAAAAACAACAAATTAGCGTTTGTGACAACGACAACCATGTCCAACAGACACTTTCCTGCTGTCTCCTGTGAACACCAAGAGCTACACTGCTCTCGCCTTTCAGGCCCCCTCCTCGGGACTCCATCATGCCCTCTACATGAAGGGCCTCCAATAGAGATAAAGCACATACGTGTGATGCTTATTATAGTAATATAGGAAGAGCGGAAACCGAGAAACAGTGCGCGCCGTGAGCACACCAGGAGCGACGGGTGCCCGTCCGTCCACACGGCCATCCTTCCTCCACCTTTCCTGCCCTCACCTTTTCCCCAGTAGACAGCAGGCGTTGGCGCTGTATGTGCAAACAGCCTCCTTGCCTGTGCTCAAAACCGTTGGCAACGCTTTCAAACCAGTTGCCAAACGTGGCTGCTGAGAGTTGCCAGATTCTTTGGCCATTCATAATATCTGGAGCCTTGTGAGAATTAGATACAATGGTCCTCCTGTTAGAGCCAAGTCCCGAAGGCACCCACTGGAGTTCCTGGGTGCCTGTGTGCAAGGACAAAGAGCTGCACCAAGGACGCACAGTCAGTCACAGAAGCGAGAGAGTTTGTTAAGAAAGATAAAGAGACTTTTGGGAATGAGATAGCGAGCTGGGAGAACGCGTAGGCGGAAAAGCACTGGGCCACTCGGCTCCGAACACTTCAGACAGGCCTGGGCTTTTCTCCCTCTGGCTGCTTGTAGTCTGGGTGGGGGAGGGTTTTCAGCCTTTTTAAATTGTTGTTGTTGACTACATTCTCTCCTTACACTTACTTCTGTTGCCACACCTCCTTAATCCACAGAAGTTAGGCTTCGAGACCAGGCCCCCAGCGGTCAGCTGAAACCATAGAGAACACCAAACACTTAGCTCCCTCCCTCTCCTAACCACGTACACTGAGGACTCACCTGCAAATTAGATATATTAAGAGATTTATAAAGCAACAAGTCATAAATCGGAACAATTATAACAGCAGGTTGTATTGGAAGTTAAAACGTGAATTCCTTTTCTGGGATTTCCATTTAGCGGTGCATTCAGGCTATGGTTGCTACTGACACCATGGATGAGGGAGAGCGGCTATGTTTCTCAAAGGCAAAGTCAGTTTCTTCAGACTTCATTTTTATCTTTGGGTAGAAAGCATTTTGAGGTTTGTGAATCAGTTCAATGAGCCTGGACCAGTTATATAAAATCCGTGAGCAATTCTCCCCTCCGCTATGAAAAACACGTGAGACAGTAAACTTGACAACTCCTATACACTATATACGGCTGTTATGACAGGCACGGGATGCCGGAAACCCGTGGGCATTCCCTGCAGTAGCAGGCTCCAGCCAGGGCTCAGTGGTCTTTGCATGGGAAGAAATGCCTAGGGTCCATGGCCAGGAGGCATGGTTGAGTCTCGAGATTCAGTCAGAAGGGAATCCTATTGATTTGGAGACCACTCTGCTTGGGAGCATCACATAGTTCCAACCTCAAACAGGGTGGCGCTGAGGAGCACCCACTTTAAAGTGAGACAGGAAACTGAATCCCAGCAATGAGCCAAGCACCCTTCAAGAGCTAAGCAAACACCACTGTGGAAACACCGCAGTGCCAGCCCCCGTGTTGTGCTCCCAGGCATTCAGGACGTGCTGGGTAAATGTTCCCAAACAAAAGAATGGTTCTGGAAAGTGGCCATGGCATTCTGCACCAAGGAGACTCCCTGCACCAAGGAGACGACTCCCTGGACCACAGTTCACGGGATTTATTTACCTGGACACGGAAGTGAGCTAAAACACACAGATGACATCTACACAGGCTCAGACTGTCCTCTGAAAGTTTCTCCTCCTGTAGAGTGCCCTCCGAGGGTGCAACCTCCCCAACAAGCTGTTCTTGAACACGAACCCTAAGCCGGTGTGTTTATTCTAATACGGTTTGGATTGTGTAAGATTCTCTTGGGAAGGAGTTAAAAAGACTTTTTTTTTCCTCCTAGTTTTCCTGAAAGTCGACAGTCCAGGAGAAAAACATGTTTTACAAACACTTCCTTTGGAATGCAAAATGTGGAAATGAATTCCAAGCCTCTGAGTTTAGGCCAGCTCGGCTAGGGCAGCTGCGCTAAGGCACACGAAGAATGGAGCAGTGTGTTCCCTACAGCTGCTCTTACTGATAAGCCCCACTTCTGCACCCTCCAGCTTCTGCGGCGGTTCTGCCGTCGGCCCCTCCTTTAACTCCATCCTCCGATGGCTCGGGTCTCTTTCCTTCCGTGTCAAGTGTGTCTAGACGTTGCTATGTAACTGTCGCTGATCTTGATTCTCTGAATCATCCAGACCGGTGCTTGATCAGGCTTGCTAGGGCTCGGCAGGACTTAAGTCTTGATAACGGCCTGGAAGCTTCTGCTTTGGGAGAGGTGGTCTTTCTAGAAGACTGCTGTGGCTCACCCCTGACCAGGGGTCACTCCTAGCAACTGTTGTCTGGTTACTATAACAGAGATGATACTAGAAGATCTTTTTGTTTAGTTTCAATTTTGAGGCAGGGTCTCTTTGTAGCCCTGACTGTACTGGAACTATGTAGCTCAGTCTAACCACAAGCTCAGAGATCCACCTGCCTCTTCGGAAGAGCTGGGGTCAAAGGCGTGCACCACTCACTCCCCCACCAACTTGATGCATCATGTTTTAGGAATACCCATGGGAGGCCTGCCTTTTTCTAAATAGAAAGGAGAAGTGGATGGGGTGGGGGCAGAGAAGAGGTGCAGGGAGAAAGGACTAAAAGGAGAGGGAGGGAAGAGAAACCGCAGTCAGGATGCTAAATAAATAAATAATAAAGGTAAACTTTCACCATCAGGATAAAGAATCTGAGGTGAGGCCTGAGTTTGGATTCTACAAAGGAGCAGAAGGGACGAGGAGGCAGATGCTGCACTTGGCAAGGAAATAACCTCAGAAAGCTCAGGTCCGGGATTCTGAGAGCTACACTAAGGGCCGTTGAGAAAAGTGGGAAGGAAAGAGGCAGAGAGAGCCGTGAGGAAACCCCAGGCAAGACCTGACAACTGAGCAGACAAGACCTGACAAATGAGCAGGAATGAGAATGTTAAAGGAGAGCCCCCTAAACCCGGCAGTTAAGGTAAATCTAGGGAGCCAGGTAAGGATGTAGCTCAAGGGTAGAGGGCTTGCCTAGAATGGCTACAAAATAAACATTAGCCACAAAACACACTGTGTTCAAATATGTCCTAACAATATCTAATGCATCCTGGTTTGAAAAAAGAAACATTTTTTAAAAATGCCTAGGGAACCAAAGTCTTGGCCATGCTACAAAACAAGAGGGAGGAAGAGCCTGTTCCCATTGGCTACCAACCTAAGGACTTCAACAGCAATCGCTGTCAGAGTTCAATGGGAGTGACTTCAATAGGAAGACTTTTGCTATGAAAAAATGAAAAGCCCCCTTCCCCTTTCCTTCCCGAAACTGATACTTTTTCTAAAACCATTTTCTGGTTTACAGAGAAGATTGAGAAATTTAGCTCTTGCGTATCTGTCTTCTTCACCCAGCTCCTGTTGTTGATGTCTTGCCTTAGTATAAAATGCCAGTTCCAACTGATGAGCTAATATTAACCCACTATTGCTAACTACAGCCCACAGTTTTTTCGCCTAGGGTTCTCTCGGTCATACATCCTGTGGGTTTTTATAAATGTTCAATGATGTGCTTCCCAGCATCAAATTGTCTCACTGCCCAAAAAATCCCGATGCCTTATTCCCTCCCTGTCCTGATTTTTGTCAACTTGACCCATGCTAAAGGAGTCTGGGAAGAAGGGCTCTCAACTGAGAAGATGCCCCATAAGATTGGCCTGTAGGCAAACCTATGAGTGTTTAGTGATTGATGATCCATATGCCAGAGCCCCGCCTACTGTGTAGAGTGCTATCCCTGTGCGGGTGGCCTTGAGGTGTATAAGAAAGAAAACCAAGCAAGCCAGGAGGAGCAAACCAATAAGCAGCATTCCTCCAGGCCTCTGCATCCATTTTTGCCTTCTGTCTCCTCCCTTAAGCTCCTGTCTGGATTTCCCTTCACACCAGACTGTAGAGCGTGAAATCAACCCTTTCCTCTCCTGCCTGTTTTAGGTCATGGTGATGATCACAGCAACAGAAACCTAACTAGGACACTCCCTCAGCCTGACAACTACTGAATGGGCCTATTTACCTAACAATAATTAAATTCAAAATATTTACAGATGAGAGTAGTGTTTGAGACTCCCTTTAAAGCAGTATAGGGTAGGGAGAGTAGAGACAGGGCGTGTTGGTTGTTAATGTGTTCATGATGACTCAATTGACTTGTCTTCTGTAAGTTTGACATTTGCTATAAGAAAGTCATTTCCCAAAGTTGCCCCCGGAATGCACTGTTACAAAGGAGCCACGGTTAGCAATTTAACAGGCAACCTTACAAGAAAGAGAGTCTTGGAAGAATGCACTATTTATTATATTTTATACAGTTTGATTTTATGAAATCAGAATTGTATATGCGGTATTCTCTAGCATTTATTTCATGATGTGTCTTTTTAGACACAAGAGTCACACCATTTTAAAGCACTGGTTTATATTAGTGTACCATGATTTGGGAGGTAAAAAAAAAAACACCCAAACTATTTCTCAACTTCAGGGCAGTTTAGTCATTTCCTGTTTTCTCCTAGTGTGGATAATATTACAAGAAAACTGCTGTACAAAGTCAGGAGCCAGGGACAGCCAGACTTAAAGCTGGGAGCATGTGACTCCATGTACTGGCCTCCTACTCTCTGGCTGTGAGACACAGCAAGTCACAAGATGGAGTCCTCATAGTAACGGAGGAATGGCACAGTGCCCACCTCGTGGTGAATGGAACACTGGCGAGTTACCGCACATTTTAGCGGTTCCAGGCAAGGAACAAGAGCCCCACACATGGGAAACACCACTATAGCTGGTCCCTGTATCTGTCTGTTTCTCAGGTTTTGATTCGTGGTTGGTTGCACTGTCCATCCAAACCACAGTTAGGTCTCTGACGGCGGTGTCTGTAGTGAACACACACACACAGACTCTTGTCGTTAGTCCCTAAACAACCCAGTGTCACGACTATTTATAGAGCATTGACCATGGTTGGGATAAGTAATCCAGAGAAGAGGGGGCACATGGGGGATGTGTGCTCACACACAAATGCTACAGTAGTTCAGATAGGGACTCGAGCATCTGTGGATTTTGTCCCCCAAGGGTCCTACAGCTAAACCCCATAGACACGAGGGTCAATGACACTGTGCTTTGTACAGCTGAGAATTCCTTAGAACTGCTGGGGTGAGAGTTTCCCGTAACAGTGTCTTCTCTGTTGAATTAACTTTTTGATGATAAAGAAGGGACTGTCCTTGGCTTTATCTTCACTGACAGCTTGCTGTGCTATTACAAAAATTTCAAAGGTTTTGTTTTTCTTCCAAATTTCTTTAACATACTCTAAACTGAGAAGCTACCAAAGACTTACAAAACCCAGTGGACGTACAATAGCCGCACGCCGTGTAACAATGATTGCAGAACAAGATCCGTTCCTATCTTTCCTGCTTTCTAATCCCCCAGCCAGTGCTGCTTTCATCTTAAGTTGATTGTGCTTTAAGAACAAGCACACAGGTGGCTGGTGAGATATCAGCAGGCTTGAAAGGACATTGAGGATGGACAGCCCCCCCCCCCCCAACCTTAAAGTACCCAGATCAGAAAGCCCAGGAACTGAAACCACAGGACTCTGTTTGCTGGTCAAAGGGATAGGATCTGAGTCATAGCACGTGGCCCTGGGTGGGGACGCACCCTTCTGAGATTAACAAACAGCGGAGGTTCCCGGTAAAGAGCAAGGACACACTGCGGTCCTCTCTCCTAAGAGTTAATTCAGATGAACCTGTCAATCACCTGGATTGACAGGAAAATGCCCCCTTAGGAGAAGCGGTCTGTTCTAGAGGATTAGAAATGGTCAAAAGGGCTGGGTGGTGGTGGTTCAAGCTTTTAATCCCAGCACTTGGGGGGCAGAGGCGGGAGGGTCTCTGTGAAGTCTACACATAGAAACCCCGTCTCAGAAAAAGAAAGAAAGAAAGAAAGAAAGAGAGAGAGAGAGAGAGAGAGAAAGGGGAGGGAGAGGGAGGAAAGAAGGAAGGAAAGAAGAAAAAAGAAAGAAAAAAAATGGTAAAAAGCCTGTCTAAATACAGATTGACATAATTGACTCTTTGGCCATTCTTGTCTGTTCAAAATGCCCCATGTCACCAACTAATAAAGGCTGCCCATCCTCTATACCACGCTCTGCAGCTCACCTGAATGCTCTCCACTGAGTTCCCAGGGGACCACAGAGTCTAAGGGAGGTCAGAGAGGGATCCTGGTGACACATTCAAAACCAAAGCATTTCTCATTTGTTCTTATACCAACAAGAAATACCCCCCAAAAAAGAAGCCAAAGTCCAACGCCCTCAAAATCTCCAGGGTATTTTTCAGGAGAAAAAAATTATAGCGCCATGACAAAAGAGTGCCTAATGGAAGAGGGGATTTATTTGGGCTCCTGGTTCCAGAGGGAGAGAGTCCAGAGTGGTGGGGGAGGTGTGGCAGCAGGAGGCTGGAGCAAGAAGCCGAGAGATCACACCTCCAGACACAAACACAAAGCAGAGAGAGCAAAGATGAAGTAGGGGTGAAGCCCGCCTCCAGTGACACACGTCCTCCAGCGTGGCTCCACCTCCCACCTTGGGCATAACCTCCTCAACAGGACCACCAACTGGGGATCAAATGCTCAGACTTACGAGCCTGTGGGGGACACGGCTCATTCAATCCACCACACTGCCCCCTTCTAAAATTATTTTCCCAAGGCTAAGTGAAGATCATGGCTTCATCTAAGAAAAGTCTCCTCAGGCTGCTAGAGCCAGCAGCGTTGGGTAGTTTCCCTCTGCGGTTGAGACCTCCACTGAGCTCCTGTCTCCTCTGTCCTAAATTCATTGATCATCCCAGCTGACTGAGCATTGCCTAGACGTTCCTTCTCCTAAGGAGGAAGGTGTTTGCAATGTTAACTTGCTTAAAACATGAGTGCATTGGGACTTTCCATTGCATTGGGAATATCACATCCTTTCTTCATTGTAAGGCCCGTCTCTAGCTCCCATCTCCCACTGCTTCCCCCAGCTGATCCCACACATCCGTTTCTATTTCTAGGACTTTACCACTGTCCCGGGTTAATCTTCTGCAGAGCATGTATTGGGTCCCCGCTTTTCAGCTTCAGGTTAACCGAGTCCTTAGGGAGGCATTCTTCGCCAGCCTCCAGTCCCTACCTGTCATTCTTACCATCCTCACCCTTGGTTTCCCAGCACTGCCATCAGTGTCTGTTGCTCACCACGAGGTCTGGCAGGACTGCAAGTTCATAAAAGCATACAGTGTGTATTTTCTGAATAGACGAAACAAGAGATCCTAGACATGTCCAGTTCGTTGGTGTTATTCAAACTTAAGTCACCGCAGAAAAGTAATTACATTTTTTTTTGATCTGGTGAGTCCATGAAAATGTTACTTTCTAGAACATTCTGAGATGAGGTCGAGATCTAAACTCAAACTGTGAGTTTAGCTCTATATCGTTGGCTTGTGCCAGCTCCATGAAGAATGTGGAAAGAAACTGCTGCTGGAGACCTTACACATTGATATAGCCATTTGGAGAATCACGCGGAGATGGAACACACACATCAAGACTGCAAAAGAGACCATGAATAAGCTCACGTGCAAGGCTAGGGAGAACTAGAATGGATGAAAGGTTCGTGGAGGGAGAATCTAATGGAAGGAGAAGGAAGGGCCTTCTCTGTGGCCCAGGGTCAGCAACTGATAAGAAGGGGAGCTGAAGTCCCAGCCCCTCGACCCTGGGTTTCCTCCCACATCTACAGAGAACATCGTGTAGTGCCCCCGGAAGGCATCCACATCTGTTATTGTAGGTTTTTAACACTGCAAAAAACTGAGCAGCAACAGAGTAATCTTTGTGTTTTCTTATATCAATTTTTTTAAATCAAGTGTACAATTATTTTCTTAGCCAAGAAACTGCCCCTGGGTAAATGTGCAGCAGAGAATGAACCCGACACAGCAGCGTCAAGTAGGTCTGAAGATAGAGAAGGAACCCTAAACAGCAGCGTCAATAGGTCTGAAGATGGGCCCTAGAGGAGGGGCGCCTGGAAGAACAGACGCCAGGGGATATGGCATCACAGAACAGATGGACCAACCAGGCCAGAGCAGCGGCAAGGTTCCTTTCCAGGACAGCTGTAGTCTTCAAAAGACAGAACATTTTGATGAGCAAAGTTTGCAGTTAGAAAATGTATTGGTGTATGCTCACAAAACACAGTTGTCTCATTTCTGGTTTATGAACACCATGGGAATACAAAAGAAATGTGTTTGTCTCTTCATCCACGTCAGTGTGAAGCGATTTGGTTTAAGCACACCTTTGAAAGAGGCTGTTATTCTCGCGCCTGTTCCTGGTTTCTATTGCATCTTTTCTCCCGGGTATGTTTGTCTCCGCAACATCGCCCTGAGAGCATAGGTGTCAGCAGTCTCCAGCTCTATTTTAAGCTGGGGTAGGAGCACCCGTAACATAAGTAGGAACCGTGAAAAGGGAATACATGAACTGTCTGCTGCAGTACGCTCGGGTGTTGTTGAAATTCTGTTTTAAATTAACCTGTAATGTGTCTCTAAAACGCTGTTTTGAAGCAATTCACCCGAAAGAGTAGCAAAAGGAAGGCATCCGAGCTCCCAGAAATGGGGTTGGCAGAGGCTGAGGTAAAAGTAGGTGGGTAGAGATAATACGCAGACTGACAGATGGATCGATCGAGACAGATATACAAGGACAGGGGTGGGCAGAGAGCTAGGACAAATGGGAAGAGATGGCAAATAGACAGGTGGATGGGGACAGCTAGAAGTATAGCTGGATAGACACTGACACATAGCTACAGACAACAGAAGCAAGTGGGATCGGCATACAGATGAGAGATGAGGGACAGACAGATAACGGATGTAGATATGATGGATGTGTCTACAAGCTTTCTTTGCCAAGTGTCTATAACTAGAGTATAATACACAGATGCAAACATCTGCTTATTTCACACGGAAGAAGAAGAGACACGGGCTTATGTAGGACTTGCTCTGAAGCCGAAATTACTCCATGTTTAAGCAAAAGACTGTTTTTCTAAATGAAGCAGACCACTAGAATATGAGGAACTAATTATTCAAAACCCACATCACTGTGAACCATGAAGATCCCTGGCATGAAAAGGGATTTATTGTGGCCGAGTTATACAAAGAAATCTTTCTGAGATGTTAATACTAAATCTCAAGGCTTTTGTTCTCTTTTGAGGTCTTGATTTGACTTTTTATTTTAATAATGACTTTTATCAAGCTCAGAGAGTACCCCCATGGAGAAATTGGGAGGTAAATTTGAGGCACATGATAAAAAATAAAAACAGAACTTCCTGTCTGTTGCCTGCCTTTCCTTGGCTGAAGCCCACACAGGCGACCCAGCTCTACAGAACACAAGGAGCTGAAAATCAGAGGCATTGGGGTAATGAAGTAGGCTAGCTCAGTGAAACTGCCTGCAGATGGTTGGGTTGGTTTGCAATTGCCATCCCAGTGCTTCTGGAGGCTAAGGGAGGAGCATTGCTACAAGTTCAAGGCCAACCTGGGCTACACAGTGAAACCCTATGTCAAAACAAATAAAAAGAAATATAAAGCAAACAAAACACTTCTGAAAAGAAAACGTCTAGTAAGTGAGCATACCAGAAAAGCCTATCAGCACTGGCAAAGAATCAAATCACTCTAGGGCACTAAAGGGCCCAATGTAGGAAGTTCAAATCAAACCTCTCCAGGTCTCTCAGAGGCACACAGGTACGGAGAGCATGTGCTCCTACAGCTCCATCACAAGAAGAAGGGGAGCCATGAGAACATGAGGTGCCCAACACCAAATCACAGCTCCAGCAAGCTGGAGATTAGCCATTCAGCTCAATGGAGCTCGAGGTTTCTCCGTAGCAAGTATAAATAGCATCAGGAGGGGGATGGAAGGAAAGACAGCAGGGACACTGTGGTGACAGGGCCCAGGGCTGTTGGGGAGCATCATCCTTTTGCACATTTTCTTTTGCACACTTTGCCACAGTGGACACAATCCAGGTTAGAGTTCTCCATTGCCTAGGAGTCCTCTAGGCCAACACAAACAAACCAAAGGTTCTCTGTTGTTTGTTCTCAGTATCCAGAGTCATGGACTGGAACCAGGAGAATGGAAATCAGCTCTGTCCTGGAAGCCACTGGCCTTGAGTTTAACAAAAGGTGCCTCAGGTGCAGGAGAAAGCTAGTGTGTAGGAATTGCCCAGAGTCGGGGCATCTGAGGACAGCTGATAACTGATAAGCATTCTGATCCTCCCACAGAGAGTTCCCAGGCCTTGCAATGGTAACATCTCACTGAATATGGAGACTTCTCCCATCCTCTGATAACACACTGAAGAACTTCTGGGGCTTTGAACAGTTCCTGGACCTGTGGGTCAGCAGGCATTTCTCTGAACATGTGTCACGGCCAGAGTTTATGACGGAGAAATCTGTTATGCTTGAACCCTCCCAGCTGCAGACAGATGTGTCAGCGTAGCCATCCAAGGTAAAACAGCTGAGGTTATACAGCCATTCAGGGGAAAACACCACAATGACAGAGAGGGACAACATGACCCAGAGCTGGCTGACCTGGAGCTCTCACTTGTCATGAATAAAAGTAAAGAAAGGAACACAGTCTTCACAAAGGAGCTCTCTGCCCAGTTTCCAGCTTCAGGTCACATGAGATGGAAACATGTTTTGTGAACAATTATTTGACAAACTAAATCGCGAAAGGGATCCCTCACTTTGTTTGCGTAGCCATCTGATTTAATGGAAGGACTTCCACCACACCATCGTCTACTTCATCTCTGCCATCAAAATACTAAATAAATGCCACAGCATATAATTTTTTGTTGTAAGTGTAATTACAAATGTAATAACAAGTATATATTCTGTTCTTGCCATGATTGTCATTTTCATCCCCAAAACAAGAGGAATAGAACAAGGCACAGAATTAGATGTGCCTTTAGATGTCTGAGATGAAGAAGTTTCTCTTAAAAAAGGGCCGTATAAACAAGCCTGGAACAATGGCAGTATCAGTGGAAATGGGGAAACACCCCTCAAGGAGGAACTACAATTAATGCCCCTGGGAGAAGGAGAATCGCCTACCCCAGGGATGATCTCGCCTACGGACTGTCCAATGATGAGTGGTCAGCCTTGAAACCATATACACACCACCAACAAAAATGGACTCAGTGGGTTGTATTTACATGCTTGGGCATACATATACATACATACAGATATCATATGGAACAAAAATAATCAAAGAAAAAGAGGCTATCAACTTGAGAATGGTGGGGGATCCAGGAGGGAGTGGAAGGAAAAGCACCTCAGAGAAGCTGGAGGGAGGAAGAGAAGAAAGGGGGTGACATAATTCAGTTTCAATTAAAAATACATTTTTAAAAAGATAAAATTAAAGCCAACCATCACACTCCTTAAAAAGAAATAAAAGACACAAAAGAGGTGAGTGTAAATATGCTCGTAGTCTTAGGGGCTCCCAGGGTGAGTTTCAATCAAACTTTTCAGGGCTTGTTGACAGCAGCCGATAAATTCAAAGGTTCATGTTTGACTCCCGAAGCAGAGCCATGCAAGCAAAATTAGGCTTACAATACAAACATGACACTTACTGATTCCTTGAAAGAGCTCCTCGATATTAATGGCGTTCTTCGCACTTGTTTCCACCACGATGGCACCTATGGAGTCAGCATATTCCTTAGCATCCTTCAGGGGCACCTCCCTGGAAAAGAAGTCAAGCCTGTCAACAAATGAATGCTTGCTTGTGAACCACGAATACTCAAGACAGCAAAGAAACAGCACTCATGGAAACAGCACCTTGGCTTTCCTACAGGATGGTAACTTCACCATTCATCAGGGACTGAATACCTACAAGGGGGGGGTCTCTAAGAGGATTAGCTAGAGGGTTGGGGTCAATGAAAGACTGAGTTCAACCCCACTTTTGCCTCTTTGCCCTTCCCCCTGTGAAGATCGGAGCTCTCCTTCCCATGGGCCAACACAATGCAAACACTTTCTTGGAATCGAAACCACCAGACTTGCCAGTGATACCGAAATGTGCCTTGATACTGAATTTCCCAGGCTCCAGATTTGTGAGTCTGTCTATCTTGCACAAATCATCCAGCCAGTGGTATTCTGTTACAGACTATGGTGGGCTAGTTTCAACCTTTCTTTTCTATAACATGACTCAACATTAACAACAATATACTATGTGTGCACTAGTGTATAGCTTTTGACATATGTCACATATGACGATTTTGACACATCTGAAGGTTCAACATCCATGTACGCAAGTAAGGGCGGCTAAAAAAAAAAAATACACCAAACGACTTCCTAAATGATGGCTGTACAACAAGCTATTGACACCGTGAAAATGAATGAGAAAGGCTTCTAGAGCCTCCTACGTTTGAATGCTCGGTCCCCAGTTGGTGGGACTCTTTGGAAAAGATTAGGATGTGTGGCCTTGTTAGAGGAGATCACTGGGGGCAGGCTTTGGGGTTTCAAAAGACGACATTCTCTGTGAACTCTCTTGCTTTCTGCTTGCAGACCAAGAGGTGAGCTCTCAGCTACTCCGGCACCGTCATGGACTCTGACCCTCTGGAACTACAAGCCCAATTAAACACTTCCTTTTACAAGTTGCCTTTGGTCACTGTGCTTTATGAGAGCGATAGGAAAGCAATGAACACATACAGCATTTACATCACACTCATATAAATTCTCCGGAGATGGTTTAACATGCCAGGGAGGGGAGGTGGCTACTAAGGGGCTGGAGCACCTGTGGACTCTGGAGCCTGATGAGCTCCAAGAACTAACCCCAGAGGACACCAAGAGACAGCACAAACATAAAATCCAACATGATCTGATGGTCGGCAATGAAAATCTTGTGACCATGACGCACCGTGGCACGTCCAAGCCTTAACCTTTCAAAGACGGTTCTTACCAGAGCTTCAGGGCATAGCAATCTAAAAAGGAAGTAACTGATCTGTTTTCAGTGTGAAGATACCGCGATGGCTCCAAAGATAAAGACGACAGTTCTTAGTCTCCAAACTCTGTGTGCTTACTTAGTGAATGTTTATTGAGTGGCTGTTGAATCCAGGCCCTCCTCCGGGGGCTAGGGCAGATTTGCTTTAAGGATCTGCATGTTAGACCCGAGACAAAACACATCCATGGACATTTGAATTCACACTGCAACACTACACTTGAGGAGTAGAGGGGTGGAGCACGGTCCTTGTAGAGGGGAATCAGGGAACTCTTCTTGGAGTATGGCCATGAAGGCCCAGAAAAGGGAATGTGCACACGTTTCCTGATATTCTTAAGGACAGATTCCATATCCAATACTGCCTGGGTGACATGGTGCTCACACATGTATGGCAAAGTAGGAAGGGACAAAAGGAGGTCAAAATGACTGGTGCTGAGACAAAGGGAGTCCAGCGGAACTGCGGCAGGGAGGGAGGAAGGCACACCATGCCTGCTTTGTGTCCAGTCAATTTTGAAGGACAGAAAGAGATAGGGATACCGCTACAATTATGGGAAACACGACGCAGAAAATGGGTTAGGGACTAGGGAGTTAGAAAGAAGAATCTGGAAGCTCTTCTACTGCTGGAAGCAAGAGATAATACATTGGAATAAAATGACAGTAGAAAAGAAGTGAGAGGAGGCAGGAAGCAGACCCTGGGAATGAAGGTGAAGAGACAGAATTCATTTCCTTCCCTCTCCTCCCCTCCTTCACACAACAGGTGTGAGAAGTTGTCCGGGAATGTGTATATCAGGACTCACATTCCTTATGAAGTCTGTCTAAGTTTGCTTCTATCACCGTGACCAGAGCAACTTGGGGGAGGGAGGAAAGGGCTTGCTTGGCTTCCATGTCCCAGTCCTAGTCTACCCGTGAGGGAAGTCAGGCCAAGAGCTGAAGCAGAGGCCATGGAAGGGTGCTGCTGACAAGCCGCTTCCCATGGCTCTCTTATATCTTATACCTCTCAGTGGGCTGGGCCCTCACACATTGATCATCAATCAAGAAAATCCCCTATATAGACTTGCTTACAGGCACTTTCTCCATGCTGAACTTCCTCTTCCCAGATGTCCCTAGCTTCTGTCAAGTGGACGAAAGCAAACAAAAAAACCTGCCACCACCAACAACAGGACAAGGCCCAAACATAAGACAGGAAAACTTCCCAGGTCCTAGCTGTAGAAGGGTCCAGCTAGAACCTGCCCCACTAAAAGCAGTTGTCCCAAGACTAAGTCAGACGGAAGACACTTCCTGGGTCTATCCTTGAGAGTTGTCACTTCCTTACTACAGTGGCTGGAGGATCCGCTTTGCTGTCCCTACTCGAGGAGCTTCTGGCCTCCGGCAGTGATTACTCTGGAGTTTTGTTGGCAAGTTCTCTGCATGTGGAAGATTCCTGAGGGTGTTTGGTTTAGCATGTTAGCCTATTTCTAAATTTCATCCTGAAGTCTTTATTAAACCATATACAGAGGACAGGGCACCTCTGTCTGAAGGAGAGGCGGTTAACTCTGCTACCTGATCCTGTCTCTCTGTGCATGAGTCGGGGCAGATGGCAATCACACAACGCTTCAGAGAACCCACTAGAGAGATTGCACACAGTAGCCTTGCCTCCTCAGCTTTGTTATTGTCCAACTGTGGCACAAGGCAGGATGGTTTCTGCCAGGATTAAGGTAAAGACAAGGCAGTCACTGTGCGTGACATAATCTGAAATAGGACAACGGTAAGCTGAGTACAGTCACTTCTTCGGGGCCTCGAAACGGAGAGAAAGCAAAGGCAACTTCAAACTCCTTCCATGCTTAGAATGGGTTTCCTTAAATAAATAGCCAGTCCAGGCTGTCACTACTGATGAGCAATGCGGGAGTGCGGGGGGGGGGGTGGCATCCTGGTCCCTTGCACAAGTCCCCTAACTGTGCAAACACACACCATCCAACTGCATGCTGTTCTTCCCATTACTATCGCAGGCAAAGACTACATGACACACTCAAGCTATCTCAGACTATCAAACACAGGAGTCCAGATGATATGGAGGGAGGGGTGCACTCCATGCTCTGGTCAAAAGAAATTACGCATGCTTCACAGTCGTCTTCGTGTGTTCACACATCTGAAGTTTGTCTACAGACAATGAACTGTAACCTAGTTTGCCTTGCAAGCAACCTGTAGCCTGGTGTGATAAGAAGCATCAGAGTCTCAGCCAGTCACAACTGAGCCGTGTGTGACTAAGACAGATATGAGAAGTAGCCAATCAGCTGTCCGTCTACCCCACTTTCGCTTTTATATCTCATTTCCTTTTCTCCGGCTCTAAGTAGAACCTGATTGGCTGGACCTTTGGAGAATGGGATTGCTGCCTGATCCAAGAATTTAAAAAAAGAAATCAAATTAAGATCTATTAAAACAAGATTTGCTGGTGTATGTGGGGACGTGCTGGTCCATGTTGCTGGGGATAAAACCCGGGGTCTCATAAATGCTAGGCTTCACCACTAACTACACCCCTGGCATGTAGTTTTTGTTTTATTTATGTATGATGATGTATGTATGGCATGGCATCCCTGTGGAGGTGAGAACAACTTTGGGGAGTTGTTTTTTCCCTTCCACAATGCAGGTGAGGATTTGTAGGCCAGAGGACATCCCGCCAGAATAAACAAAGAAGGACCAACCACTCTTGAGCCTGCCAGAATGTGTTCTTTACCGTGCTTAATAAAAAGTATAGGTTGACAAGATGTTTAACTGCGGAAAGGTGCTTGCCACCAAGCCTGAGTTCACTTCCCAGAGCTACACAGAAGAGGGGGAGACTCAATTCCTTCTATGGAAGCACCATGATATTTGTATGAGCACACACACACACATTACCTTTTAATATAAAAAATTAAAAATACACTAGTGTTCTTTGCCTGGAGTTCCCAACATAGAGGTTCCCAAATTGACAAGTATCAGAGTGATAAGACTGTCTCTTATTTATGAAGCGCTCCAGCTGGCCACACAGAATTTGATAGTGTGGGGACTATACATAGCTGCAGAATTAGGCTGGTTCCCCAAGAAACCACTCTGAAGTTAGAGACAGACTTCTAGCCACACCCCCAACCTGAACTGTGGATTTAACCAATCACGACTCTGTGGTGAAGTCTGCAGCAAACGAACAGGAGGCCTGGGGAGCTACTGCCAGAGTGGAACCCCCAAAAAGTGCCACAAGCTCCTCCCTGGCCCTCAGAACAAGACCTGTGCGTCTCTCCATTTGGCTGCTCAGAGTTTGCAGTCTTCATAACTGAGCTATAATTCTGAGTAAGTGCTTTCGTGTGTTCTTTCTAGCAGGTATCATGAGGGAGGTCATGGGAGCCCTGTAATTTACAGTCTGCTGGGGCAAAACGGTGGGTAATTTGGGGGTACTGGAGACTCACAGCTGGAGTCTGAACTAGGGCATAACGTGGTCCTGAGCCTCTCAGTGGGTGGACTTCTCACCAATCTTGGTCTCTGTCAGAACGGAACAGAACTGCAAGATACTAGCTGCTGGCAAAAGAGTGTCATGGACAGCCTGGGGAGAAGCTCCTTGGCAAGGTGAGGACATACTTAGTCCTGTGCAGTGGTGCATACACGGGGACTCCTCAGCTCTGTTTCAGGGGTAGCCACGGCACACGCTGAAAAGTTGCTATGACCCGCCTTCTGTAATTATGACTGTGAAGGGCTATAATATCCTCTGTGTGTGTGTGTGTGTGTGTGTGTGTGTGTGTGTGTGCATGCACATGGGTGTGTTGCCTGCGTGTATGTCTGTGCACCTCAGACTTGTCTGGTGCCCAAAGCGCCAGAAGAGATCCATGTATCCCCTGGAATGAAAAAGATGGTTGTGAGCTGCCATGTGAGTACTGGGAAATGAACGTGGGTCCTCCGAAAGAGCAGCAAGTGCTATTAACCACTGAGTCACCCAACCCTGATGTCCAGTGTTTCGGTAACTCTTCAACAAATACTGAGTATCTGCTATATGTTGGGCATTGAAGCAGCTAACTGAAACTAGCTCGACGCGGTCAAGATGCAAACAGGCAGTTGACTTTGATGGCAACGCTACCTTTAGAATTTCTAGTCCATGCTACATACAGAATCACTGAGAAGTTACAAGCGGGAAAGTATCGATAGGATCCCCTTCTTCACCTCTTTCCAAGCAGATCATATTCTGTGCGCCCCTTCAATGTTGGCGTTCCCCAGGGGTTCTGGGGAGACTATTTACGTCCACAGCTCTCAAAACAGCCGGGGCGAGCCAGCTGGAGGATGAAGGCTGGAATTCTAAGACTAAGGACCAGGTTCCAGGCTTCACAGATCTGTGGGAAGCAGGCAGGGCCGGGGAAGGAGAAAAGGCAGAGGCTGTGGAGGCTGGGGATCCAGAATGACACATCTGGAACAGCTGGCTTTCAACATTCTTCACGCCTCGCCTCTTTATTTGGTAACTGCCTCGCTATCAGACCTGAATTCCAGGCCGGACTCTCCTGTCAATCGTCGTCAGAATATATCAGGAGTCTGTCATATCCACCGCAGAGCCCAGTGAGCTCCTGAGCTGGGGAGAACAAGGCTCCACCTCCGTTCAGCTCTCGGTTCTTCCCCAACAGTGGGTAAGGGTGTGGCAGGATCCAGCCCATTTCGGACGGCAAAGGTTCTGGCACGATTCTTTCTTGTCCCTGAGTGACCAGACCTGGACTTGACAGGTACTCCTCAGAGTAACAACAGTCAGAGTATCTTCTCACTAGACTTTAAGAGGGAGCCTGAAATGCTTAAACTAGAAAGATTAGTGACACTTATTTTTTCTCTTTAGTTTTTGAGGAGAGGCTCCTGACATGTAGCCCAGGCAAGCCTGGAACTGACGATGTAAGCCGGACTAGGCTGGCTTTTAATTAGTGCCAATCTCTCTGCCTGACAACTCCGTCTGCCATTACCAGTGTGTACTGCCTCCAGGCCTGGGGAAAAGATTTCAAAACAAAACAAAGCCAGAAAGTTTGCATTTGAGTGGAAGGGTCCAGCCTCAGCTAAGCCAGTCCCAGTCTCAAACAAACAACAGCAAAAGACCCAAAACAAATAAACGGAAACGCCTAGGGAATGAAGAAATCAGAGCTATAAGAGATTATTTTAAAGGGAAACAAAATCGCTTTGCCTTTTAAGAAATTCTCAGGTGATTTTGGCTGTAGTGGCACACCGGCCAGACAAAACCATGGTTTTGTTCTAGCACAGGTACGCTCACTGCGGGTGATACTTCGGATGTGGTCAGTGAAGAGCTCTTAATGCCAGACAGCAAATCCCTTCAGCTTCCATCCCCAGTAAGAGGAGGAAGTCTGAAGGGGTCATGAGGACCTAACAGGAAGTGTGGTCATTGCTGAGGCCACCTAGGAAGGTACAAATCCGCCCGCCCTTCCAAGTGGACTGGGAAGAGGTTTCTGGGGTGAAGGTAACACCAAAAGGGAGGCTCCTTGAGGGCCCAACTCTGGATTTACCAGCCCTGGTGTTATCAAGTTCTGGACAGCAGCCAGCTCTGTGTCCTTGGTCTCAGGCAGAAAGCCCTGAGTCGCTCACTCCTACTGGGAGACTTCTCTGCAGGGGACAGAGATCAGGAACGCTGTGTTCTCACCACTCTAGAGTTTCAACCGGCCTACGCTGCCCGATAGGGGGTCTTTGTTTTGTTGAGCAAGGGTGTTACCCAGCAACGTGGCAACTGACTCACTAGCTTCAGGAATATTCAAGTACCCAGGGGCCTCCTCCCCCAACACCAGGGGGGTCAGTGAGGAGGAGTCCGTTCCGTGGGTCTCAGCCAGGACAATGCACCGTGTTGCTGAGGAGTCTGTGGGAGACTGAGTGAACGGAGCCTTCAGGAAGGGCACCATTCTAGCTACAGGTTTTAGGACAGAAGTGCTTGCTGCCAGCAAAATTCAGGTACCCAGATGAGCAGGTGAGCAGGCCCAGGCATCAAGCATTGCTTAAGGAGCAAGGGTAACCGCTTGCTTATCCCTGAAGCCTTAGTCCCACGCTCGTTCATTCGACCAGACCTTACAGTGTCGAGTGCAGCGCCCTGGTGCTATGAGATGCTCGCACTATTACATCAGCGTCTCTGGAATAAATAACCATGAGGCTGTCTCTGCAACTGCGACAATACGATGTCACCTTCTTACAGAATTTTCAGAAGATAGAATTCAAACGCCAGGAAGGCTCCTCGTCCTGACCAGTAGGGGACAGGCAAGTAGGGGACACAACAGCGGGTTAGCCATCCGCTAAGAACATTCATTTCAGTAAATGGCCCCACAAATAAAACAGTCACATTTTGTATGGTTTTCTTTAGGAAACCTTATACTAATTCTGAGCAATTATTTTATTCAAGGGTGGCAAGTAACTTTTCGTAAGCCAAGATGTTTTTTTCTGCAATATTCTTATACATCTTCCCTTCCTAGTTGGTCACTGGTGTTGTCTTTTTGTTTTTCTTATTGATTGGTAAATGTTCTTCACATATTAGGAAACTTAGCCTTCTGTCAAATATTTTCCATAGGTTTTTTAACATGTCATATTTAGGTCTTGTGGCATTTTTTTTTCCGATAACTTTTTTGTGTGGTCAGTCTTTTTTAAAAAAAATTATTTGTGTGTGTGTGTGTGTGTATACACCGCCTGAGTATATTATGTGCCCTGGAGGCACGAAGGGGTCAGGTTCTCCTGGAACAGCAGACTGTGAGCTGCCATGTGGGTGCTGGGAACTGAACCCAGGTTCTCCTCAAGAGCAGCCAGTTCTCAAAACTGCTGAGCTCGCCACCTCCTGCCCAGTCGGCCTGTCTTACTAATCACTTTCCTTGCTGCCGTCTGGGTTTCATATCATACTTGAATAGCTCACTTTAGCTCCAAGATTTTGTTTTGTTTTGGTTTTGGTTGGTTGGCAGGTTGGTTGAGTTGGGGGTTACTTATTTGTTTGTTTTTGTTTTGTTTTTAGAGACTGGGTTTCTCTGTTACTAGCCCTGGCTTGTTCTGTAGACCAGGCTTGCCTCAAACTCACATCTGCCTGCCTCTCTCTGCCTCTCAAGTGCTGGGATTAAAGGCATTCGCCACTACCACCTGGTCTAAGATTTTTTTTTCTTTAATTCTCTGTTTTCTCTCTTTTTGTAACTGGACAAAAGTTACAATCAGTTGTGAGCCATCATGCTGGGTACTGGGAAGTAAACCTGGGTCTTGTGGAAGGGCAATCAGTGCTCTTAACCACTGAGCCATTTCTCCAGCCCCATTTCAACTTTTATGGTCTATTAATTTTATATTGAAATATTTGTTCTACTTTTCTTTTATCTTTTTTCATTTCCCACAGCTAGCTAGTTACCAACAGTATTTATTGAATTTCTGCACCATTTTTTCAGTATCAGCTGTGTGATTAAATAAGGTTTCCTTTCAAATTTCATCGCGGCCCCTGGCTCTCTGCTGGTCACTAGTGTTACTCCATGGCTCTGCCCCTGTGTTTAGTACACCTCAGTGTCTGCCGGGATTTGGTGACTTCTATCCCAGATACCCAAACAGAACTCTTTATCTGTCTGCTGCTTCTAGATGAGTTTTGGGACCACCCTCCAAAGTGGCTCTTATGTAGGTAACTGATCTGATACTTTGGTGGATTCATGGGTTCACTTGGAGCAAACCAACATCTTTACAATACTGAGTCATCCTACCTAGGAGAAAAGTAGACAATATCTTCATGTAAGTCTTCTTATATATCCTGCAGTGGTGGTGTAAAGTTTAGTCTGTTGTGGCTTGCTCACTTCTTGCATGAATTCATTCCGAAGATTTAAATTTTCAAAATCTGTCGGGTGGTGGTGGCGCATGTTTTTAATCCCAAATTGGGAGGCAGAGGCAGGTGGATCTCTGTGAGTTCGAGACCAGCCTGGTATACGAGAGCTAGTTCCAGGACAGGCTCCAAAGCCACAGGAAAACCCTATCTCAAAAAAAAATTCAAAATTTAAAATATTACATATATATAAAGGAGTGATAGTAGGTATTTTAAGTATTATGACAATGAAGAGTACAGTTTCTACTCTTATTTTCTCATCGGTTATTATTTTATACAAGAATTAATTGCCTATTCTAATAGCTATCAGGAAATAATCTTGGCTTTCCTAATCCTTCTAACACTGAAAAAAAAATCTCCTGAGAACGGACATCACATTGTTTGCTCATCCCGCAGATGGACCTGATGGAACTTTTCATGAGCAGACAGCCAGCATGCGAGTGTAGAGAGAGAACAATGTGTAAGCGCTGAGGGCGCCGTGGCAGGAAAAACAGTCCACAGAGAGAGAGAGCCGACTGCGTCTTCCAAGGCGTGTTCGGGCGCTTTGGAGCAGGCGTAGAAAAGTCATCGCTTGCTCAGAGAAGTGAGCACCTTAAGTCACAGAGCCAAGCGTCTTCCTACTAAGGACGTGGAAGGAGAACTCAGGGCCCTCTCCAGACAGCCACGAGCCCTTCAAGCTCCATTACACACACCATCGAGTACTTTTTAACTTCTTAGACACCGAGAACGCGGTGTCTTCTGGGAGGGCCCCAGAACTCAGCCCAGAAGCGTGCTTCCCAGCAACTTCTTACGTATTTGAAAGCTGGAGAGTAATCCTGGAAGGGGGTGGGCTCTGATGCGCCCAGCCGGTTATGTTTTAGAGTATTTACAACGTGACGCTACGAAACCAAGAGTTTAGAAACCGGTATCGAGACGAACACGTGAAAGCTGTGACAGAACAGCCACCACCCAGACACCGTTCTGTGGCAGAGAAAAAAGGAATGAACAACAGTCAGGAACTCCGCCTCAAACTGGTCTAGTGATTTCTAGAGGGTCCATTAGGTTTCTTAACCTCTGTATTCGCAAGAACTAAGCATTTTACCTTCTGCTACACTCTTAGACTATATAGCCTTTAGCATCTCATTTAGGCACTATGTGCACTATATATATATTCTCAACAAATTTTTCCAATATTAAGCTTAAAGGACCAATCAAGGACCCAGAGATGGCCCATCAGGTTAACCTGCTTGCCACCAAGATGGACACCTCGAGTTCAATCCCTGGGACCCACATGGTAGGAGGAGAGAACAGGCTCCCTCCAGTTTTTCCCTAATTTCCATTCCACATGCATGCTGGGGTGTTTACGGACATGTGTATACACATATATTCACATACACACAAGATGAATAAATGCAAAATAAAAAGGGGAGCCAGGCTGCCCCCAATAGCACAGCAACAGCGAACAGGAGACGGCTGTTAAATGCCTAGTGGGGCTATTTTCATCAAAACCATCCCACGTGTAAGGTGTTCCAGCCCAAAGCACCGGGAAACATTCACAACATTCCATCAGATCAAGCGGAGGAAGGGTGTGCGGGGAGTGTGTGTGTGGGGGGGAGGGGGATCTGCAGAGGCTGCATTGGCTCTGAAGCGGGTTCTCATACTTCCCCACTAAGATGAATAATCAGAGTCCGTTATACTCTCCTCGGTGTGTATGTTTTCCCAAAACTAGAAAAGTCCGTGGGACACAGAGACACAGCCATTCTCGCAACGCTGAGAGCAGCAAAATCCTCAGCTCTTATGGACGCTCAGATCCATTTACTTGCGGGAGGAACTAAAACCAAATCGCCTTCTTTTGAGAAAGGGAGAATAATCGCCACCTTCGGGGTAAGCATCTAATTGGACAATGACCTGCTACAGTGATCCAAGTAAACCCTTCCGGTTACAGCACTTGACATAGGTACCCTGGGAAGAACTTGTGTTCCCATGAGGTCTGGCCTGTTTAATAATGTTGGCAGGAACAGCTATTCACCTGGGGCCAAATCCCTGGTGTCAAATTCAAGCAGGCAGTGTCAGGTTCTTGGCTGCAGACTTAAATGGGTTGTTTCTCATGAAGAATATTAGAATTTGGAATAGAAGTAGTACTGTAGAGAAAACATGCGTTCTCTTAAAGGACTTGGTCCTTCCTTTTCCTCTAAAGACCCCTGCTCAAACCATTTCAGACTGGTCCTGAAGGGGTTGAAGAACCACCAGGAAGAACTGTGAGTTCTAGAATACTGAGTTTTCCAAACCAATGCTCCCTCTCGGTACCTTGGAGCTCCTTCCCCATCCCAGGTTTGGCTTGGCATTTCACGTCTTAGGATATGTGACATAACATGAAGGTCAGGGACACAGACTCTGGGGCAGGAGACGGGGTTAAAGCCATGGCATACATTATGAATGCCAGCTCAGGGCCTGGGACGAGCTCCTTATCTGGGCTGTGTTTCATCTCATCTCACGGAGCCTCTTGTGTATGTAGAGTGATGAAGGTTAGCCCACCCACGGATAATCATGGCTAGTGTACAGTCAGCAGCCAGTGCAGGCTGGAGGTGAGGGTGATGCATTTGCTTTCAAGGGCTGGGAAGACAGCTCAGTGTCTGTAGTGCTTGTGCCTGCTGTGTAAATATGAGCATTCGGGTTCATACCCCCATTGCTTCTATAAAAGCACAGTGGGGTTGCACCGGAAACTCCAACCCTAGAGGGTAGACACAAAGAGACAGGCACATTACTAGGGTTTGCTAGCCAGCCAATACTGCCATCAATATTGATGAGTTCTGGGTTCAGTGAGAGACCCAGACAGACAGGAAGAAGGAAATATCTGCACACACACCACATATACATAAACACACACACAGACACCTCAATAAGTTGCTGTTAGCCTACTGACCAGATGAACAGTAGACAGAGCAATACAAGTAAAACAATATGTGCCATCAAGAATATATCAAGGAGGGGCTGGAGAGATAGCTAAGTGACTAAGAACACTTATTGTTCTTGCAAAAGTACCTGGGTTCAGTTCCCAGGACCCATATGGTGGCTCACAGCCATCATTAAACTTTAATTTCAGGGAATCTATACCCTCTTTTGACCTCCATGGGCATAAGACACATGTGGTGCATATATATACACAAGTAAAACACCTACACACATAAAATAAAACTTAAAAAAAAAAAAAGAACTTTGGGGATTTTTTAGCTCCTAAGAAAAGTTGCATTATAAATTCTGAAACTCTTGGGCAGAGAGAGAGAAACAAAGTAACTTTATATTCTAAGAAAATCTTTAAAAACAAAAGGAATAGATTCTGCTCAATAAGACAACCGTTTTGAAACATTCTTTCCAGAGACATCCAAGGCTAGAAGGAAGCCTGCGTTCTAAACCAGGGTTAGAGGCATCAACACAAAGAGTTCTTTATCTCAGAGGTGAGATACTTCAGTTAGCACGGATTGACGTATTTTCTAGCTCTGTTCACTGGAAGCGCTGAAAACCAAGGATACCCCCACAGCACTGAGCACACCTGACAACCGGACTGTGGGCTTTAATGCCGTTTTCTAATGAAAGAAACCAGAGGTTCTCGGAGAAAAGCATGCGCAAGACAAGCCTACTTGTCTTACGGTACTAGCAGTAAGGCACAAGGACACAAGGGGCAACAGGGAAGGACTCCTGGTGGCCAAAACTGGAATAGTGTGAGCAAAACAAACAAAACCCACAAATTACTGCTTGCTAACAGAGTATAAGAGAAACCTAGTCCAACAGACCGTTACACATCCTTACCCATACTGTTACACCTTCTCTGGGGCCAAAACACACTGGTTAAATATTACAGAGCACATCACAAGCCCATAGCACTTCCCAAGACTGAAGCCGCATGAATTAGGTCAGGTGGTGCCGGCGAAAGGGTGGACAAGTTAACTGCAGAACGGAATATCGACCTAGAAACAGATCTATATATACACTACACGTGGAATCAGCCTGAAACAGGGCTGGCTGCAGGTCAGTGGGGGAAAGAAAGGGCTGTATAACCCATAATGGTGAGATAGCCAGCTAGCTACAAGAGGGCAAAACACACAGTATAAATAAGCAAGCAACAGCTCATGACATAAAAACAATCACAAATGTGTAAGTCTGTGAAGGGTAGTTAACACAGAGAATCGATCACCAAGCTTAGGATTATGGGAAGACTTCTAATAAGAAAACTCTCCTGCCCCCTTGGAGAAGATATTTTAAACACACACTAAAAACAAAGGAATAGCATTAAGTACATGTATTTAAAAATATTATAATAAATAAGATTTAAATTAACCACCCAATTGAGATCCTGTAAACGATCTGAAGAGACATTTCACACAAAGGCAGAGTATAGTGGCCTGCAGGTACACGCAAAGTCACCCACTCTACTGATAACAAAGGAAACGTGGGTTGAAGTTACTCTCAGATACCCTGACCTTGAAGTCTCACAAGACTAGGCCAGGATGAAAGCCAAGCAGTTTCGCACACTGCTGGAGCCCACCCTGGAAAACACGAGCACTAACTCGTAAAACCTAAGACACCCTAAGAGCCAGCAATTAAATGGCTACACTCTACAGTCGGGAGGCATGCTCAAGCATGGCACTATGAGATATGGATATGGATGAGGCTACCCAATCAGTGTTCAAGACAACCCACATCAGGAACGACCCAGATGCCCACCGGCAGTAGGATGGGTGGACACAAAACAGACCCACATTCAGACACCAGACGACAGTGAACGCTCACGAGCTGGTTTGGAACAGGAAACAAATCATCGCACGATAAAACATTAATTATTCCATTCACATAAAACTCGAAAATGGGCAAATCTAAACAATCAATTGCTGAGAAATACAAACACGGACGTTGTGAGCCTAACGAAAACAAAGCATGATTCTAAAGTTAGGACGCTGAGTGCTCCTGTGTGGAGGGCAGCCACTAGAGCTGGGCAGGAAGTGCTCTCTGGTTTTTGTTTTGTTTTGTTTTGTTTTTTAAACCGTGTCATTCTTTAAACACCCACCAGTGTTTTAGAGATTGGGCTAAATGCTGTAAAACTGAAGAAAGAGATTCCAGATGTGTTCCCTGGACTCCTGGGCCTTCACATTCAGCTCTTGCCTTCTGTTTTGGTACCAGCATCAGTAGAGGCTGGTCCACGGGATCTTGAGCACAGAGCATACTCTACCACAGCACAAGCTACCATGCCTCATCAGCTCCCATACACAGATGCCGTGGGCATTGAAGCCTGACACATTCCTGGACTTTCTGGTGTTTGTTATTGTTGATTTTTGGCTTTGAGCTTTTGGCATTTAGAATATTTTGGATTTTTGTTATCTAGGATTTCAAGTTCTGTCATTTGGTTTGTTTATTTAAAAAATCAACTCTGGTTAGATTTCAACAACAACACTAATTGCAGAAAGTCTACAAACTCATGGAAATTAAACCATGCTCAACTGAATCATCACTGGGTCAAGGAAGAAATAAAGAAATTAAAGACTTCCTAGAATTCAATGAAAACGAAAGCATAACATATCCAAACCTATGGGATGCAATGAAGGCAGTGTTAAGAGGACTGTTCACGGCATGAAATGCCTACATAAAGAACATGGAGAAATCTCACACTAACGACTTAAAAAAAAAAACAAACTTCTTCCCATATTTTTTGATCCATTTGAAAGTAGGGTAGCTTTTAGGGTTGTATGTAAGAAATCAAGCACTTTAACTTTTAGTAAAAGATTCCATTTCAAATATAAATATATGTCTATAAAATTTTAGAAAAATGTTTACTTAGTGTGGTGGTTAAAAGGAAATGGTCCCCACAAAGGGAGTGACACTATTAGGAGGTGTGGCCTTGTTGGAGGAAGTGTGTCACTGTGGGGGTGGGCTTTGAGGTCTCCTTTGCTCAAGCTACTTGGAGTATTCAGTCTACTTCCTGTTGCCTGCATTATCAACATGGAGCAGCTTTTTCTTCAGCACTATGTCAGCCTGCACCCCACCATGTCCCATCATGATAATAATGAACTCATAAGTAAGCCACCCAAATTGGATGTTTTCCTTTCTAAGTGTTGCCATCGTCATGGTCTCTCTTCACGGCAATAGAAACCCTCAGACATTTAGTATACTGCAAACCACCCAAAGCTCAGTCATTTAACATTGTTAATAAAGTTGACATTTCTAGATAAAAATATGCTTGGAACAGGTTCTCATTAGCTTTGGGTGGTTTGCAGTCCTAGTTGGAGGGGCCTGTAGGATGTTCTGGGATGCAGGAGGTCCTCTTTTGTAGCTCTCGGGTACACAGGAAGCTTCCTGGGAAACCCAACACTCCTCTCTCAGCACACCTCAAGGCTGGCAAACTGGTTTTCTATCTTGACCTGGCAGTGTCTACCCCAGCACAGTGATAAGGAGGAGCCTGAGGCCAGTGCTGATCAGGAGAGGACAGTATCCTAGCTGCTAGGCAATGGCCACTGCAGGTCTGAAGAGCAGGAGGTAGGACCCATGCTGGCCCAACATCAAAGGTTTGGCCACTCAGCACACCGTCCAGACACCTTCTGTCTTTCCCACCCTCCCCATGTGGCGCCATGCTCAGGTGGATATTCGTCACGACCTCTCTCCTATCACGCAAGCCCTGTTCACTCTCAACTCTGGCTCTGGTAGGGAACTTTCTCCTCCAGAAGTGCCTCCTACCAAGATCATCCTTCCTTACCCTGCCTCTGACAGGAGTCACCCATCAGAACCCTCCTAGGGTCCACTATCCCACAGCCCTGTTTGTGGACATCATCCCAGCCTTTCCCAAATTCCTGTCTGCTCTGGACTATGTCCTTGTACTGTTTGTACGGCTGTGAGGGAAAGGGTGAGGCGGGGTAAATGCTCCCCAGACAGCTCTCCAAGACACATCTCTTGTCCTTTTTCAGAGTTCCCACAGGGCTTTGCCACAGAAGACAAAACATGTCTGTCATCATCCCTAGGACTCTGCTGGTTCTATGGATGGGGAGATGAGGGGAATCCTGGTCAGAGGTCAGTGACAAGGTCCCCTCAAACTCATGACTCACCATCTGAGAAGGTGGGCCCCTTTCTTTCCCAAGCCCTCGTTCTCCCTGTCACTGTTGTTGGGTAACTCCCTACTGATACCCCTCATAAGATAAAACAACCCTGGTCTGATGACCTTGTACCAGTCCTTTCGCTGGCTCTCCTCCTCCCCCTCTCCAGCCCTGATGCTGCTGGGAGGGCGTGGGACACCAAGCGGTGACCTTGGAGCTCAGAAAGTGACTCACACTACACAGAACCCTTTAGGCAGAGCTAGTATCCAAGAGATGGAGAAAGGCTTTCTGGAATCATCCAAAGGGACTTGTACAGTCAAAAGTTCCCAATCAGAAAAACAAGGTCAAACGAGGAATCTGCTGTGAGGGGAAGGGGAAGCTTGACCCAAGCTGCGGGTGAAGGCTGGCTTGTGAAGGAAATACAGGGAGCAATTCTGGCTTACAGACCAAGGGCAGGAGCGGGCAACACAGGTCTCTCCACCCACGACACTGAAGATGCTGGCCCCGCTGCCCTCTGAAGCAGAAGATTCCTGAAATACCTGCAGCTTGTCTCATGCCCATACCACTGCCAGGGCACCTCATCCCGGTGTAGTCAAAGGCAACCAAGTACAGGCTGGGTGAGAGGGAGCCCTCATTCCAGGAGGTGGCTTCATCTTAACCGGGTGTGGACAAACCCATCTAATCTCACATTTTCTCCTAAAATCATCCGTATGAAATCCGTAGGAGGAGGAGCAGAGAGCGGCTGGAGCTGCTTCTGTGGGAGGCCCTAGTGGTGGGAACGATAAATGGGATCTCAAAAAGTATGTGCTTCTATTTTCCACAGGACCTGGATGGCACAAGAGGCCTGGTGGGTGTGGCCTGTAGTCAGAGACCAGGACAGACTAAGACAGGCTCTAGGCCCTCCCTATCATCTTCTAATTGTGAACCCTGGTCACTCGGGGCAGGGTTTTCCCAGGGACCCTTGGAAACATTTGGAAAAGTCTCTGTATCTCTATCTCTTTGTGTGTGTTGGGGGTGGAGACTCTATATGTGTGTATGTGTGCAATGAGCTTGTGGAGGCCACAGACGGGCAATTGAAGGCGTAAGTCACAAACAATGCCACACCAATTCGGGGTTATGATTATTAGGGTGGTATTTATTTAAAGGGGAAAAAACTTACAGATCACTGTCCCAGGCAGCAGCCCTCTTCGCAACCAGGAAAGGAGTCTAGTCGCAGGCGGAGCAGGAAGTGAAGAGAGAGAGAAGAGGGAAGTGGCCGCTTTTTTAAAGGGAGAGAAACCACGCCCCAGTGGGCTGGTACCTCAGCGGTGATAGGCTGGAGGAGTGGGAGGACCTCCCGCAACAGGCAATGGGTGCCTTCCTCCTACAACTAAACACCTTACCTGTTGAGACAGGGCTTCTCACTGGACCTGAAGTGTACCCATCTGCACTCACGACCACCGCCACCACCACCAACCAATCACCACCATCACCACCACTACCACCGCTGCCATCACCACCAGAATAAGAGGCACATGCAGCTGTACCATCACCACTACGGCCGCCACTACCACCGCCAGAGTGACCGTCGCATATATAGCCATGCCTGGCTTTTCTGAGGGTGCTGGGGATTTGAACTCAGCTCCTCATTTTGCTTGTGTGGTAAGAACTCTGTTCACTGATCTGTCTCCCTAGCCCCCACCTTGGTGTGGTGTGGGTCACAAGACAACCTCAGCTGTCAGTCTCAAGAAGGCCAACCATCTCATTTGAGAACTTTCACAGTTCAGAAGGCCCCTAGTGAGGCGAGACTGGCCCATGCTCTCCAGGGATCTGCCTGGACCCACCTCGCCAGCCCCGAGACTGCAAAAGCACGGCCCACACTTGGCATCTCTGCATGGATTCTGGGATTCTCGTCTTCATGTTTGCAAGGCAAATGCTTTATTGCTTCAGCCATCACCCCAACCCCCTAACTTTCTTTTCCAACTGATACTTAATCTCAGCGACCGGCTCTCAGACTCACATATCCTAAAAGTTCCCTATGGATTTCTATGTTCAGGGCATTTCTAAACCACGGAGGAAAGGGTTAACTAATTCTCTTCTTATTGTTCCAGCAGCATTGAGTTGTCTCAGTTCTTTGCCAGGTCTGGAAGGTTGTGGAGCATCCTTCTGGGCTCCCCTGACTCAATGAAAAGAAGATTCCTTTTTTATCTAGAACCCAAGCCCACCTGCCTGCGGGGAGCTAAGGATGCCTGGAATGAGGCTGGCCGAATGGGACCTGCTCTGCACACGTGGCAGCCTCCCCGCCATCTTGATCAGTTTCCTCTCCACATTTACGCTGTTACGGCTCCGCAAGCAGCTGCCACCCCAGTCATCCCATGTCTGGGGCACTTAAGGTTCTTATTTTCTTTCAATATTGGAAAGTCCTTTAAATGTACCCAATTTTGCAATCCTTTGCATCAGCAGATGCTGGGGGGGGGGGGGGAGCAGTCAGGCTTCTGGGACCTGGGCCAGAGCTCTTATCCAAGGTCAACGCTGGCAGTCAAGGCAGAGGCGGGAAAGAAGGAGGTGATACGCAGTGAGAGATCCCGGGAGCGTCTTCCCACAGCCACGCAGACTGCAAGCCTCAGGCTGAGAGCCGCTGCCTGTCCTAGCTTCGTCATCAGGGCCCCCATCATCTCACTTTCATACGTGTATAGGATGAATGTTAATCGCACGCGTTGCTCCACCCTGCCTTGTGGTCCCCAACCCCTGCCAATCATCCCCTTCCCCCTCCCCAGGCCCTATCCCACTTTTACGTCATTTGTTTTTCTTTGTAACGTCCTGGGTTTACATGGGCTCGCTTGTACGGATACAAGTCGCCAATGGATTGTGAGCAAACTCAGCAGCTGCTACTTCACAGAAGACAGTAATTCCTTTCCTCTATCTGTCCTCTGCTGCCATTATTCTCCGGGGCGGGGTAGGGGGGGTGGGGGGGCGGAACCCATGTGTTCTCTTCCCCCATCTATGGCTGATGGTTTATTGGCTCAGTTTTCTGCCACCTATTAAGGGTTTGTGAGTGCCACCCCAATGCCATAGCCAGAGCACGTTTCACTGTGGTTCTGGTCCTTTGACTATCTTTCCACCCCTCCAGAGAGGGAAGCTTTTGTTTAGGGTTTTTCCAGGCAAGTTGAGAAAAACTACCACTAAGACCAGGAGCAAGGCAAGAAATACCGAATGACTTGGGCCTTTCACCCCGAGGAGCAGGACAGGCCTGTAAGACAGGCTGAACAATGCAAAACCCAAGAAGTCGGGGGCTCTTTTGAGAACCAACATGACAGTCAGAAAATTCAATACCACAAAACTTTATGCACACATACACACACACACACACAAAACCATTTACAATGCTGTATAAAATTACTCTCTGGATGTGTTAGTAAGGTACATGCATTTAGATTTAGGTTCCACCCCCAAAACAGCTCTTTATTTTTTTTTAATTTAATTATATTTCTCCCTTCCATTTTCTTCCACAAAACCTTACCATATACCCCTTCCTCTTCTCACTCAGATTCGTGGTCTCTTCTTTTTTAATTTATTTATTTACTTTTATTTTTTATTAGTTTTATTGAGTTATATATTTTTCTCCCCTCCCCTCCCTTCTTCCCCCCTCCCCTTCTACCCTTTCCCACGGTTCCCAAGCTCCCAATTTACTCAGGAGATCTTGTCTTTTTCTACATCCCATGTAATTTAGAAACACATATAAGACAGCTCCTTATGTATATGAAAATAATTGTGAAATTTGAACTCCAAGGTACCCTGCTTCCTAGGCATTCTGGATGAGGGCTACTGAACCTCTACTCTCTTCTGAGGCACACATGCCCATGAAGCATGCCGGCTTGAGGGACAGGTGTCTCTTCGGCCGAGCCCTCTGCTCTAGAGGCCTCCCTCGGGCTCTGCTGGATTTGAAAGGCTGAATCCACTGCCAGCCCAGCCCACTCTCCAAAGATGCTGTGCACAGCTCTTCTTAAGGGCCAAAATGCTTACGCCACCGATGTCTGTTAGTTGAGATCATTAGATCATTTATACACACATACAGAGAGAGAGTGACAGAGACAGAGAGACAGATACACACAGGAGAGAGAGAAACTGTCCCTGCGTAAACCCCCCCCCCCCAATGGATGGAAATATCCAGTTTTCTGGGAATTATGGAAGAGCAAATCCCTTTGGGATTAGAGTAAAATGAGGTCAGGCTTGGAATAAGGTCTGGGACCTGGAGATTTGGCTCACTCCCTAGAAGTGTCTTGCCAGCAGGCAGAATCTGGAGCAGCCAGATTGGCTGACCAACTGTTTGATTCTCCTGCCACGGAGAGCTCCCCACAGGCAGATGCCCAGTAGGTTCACAGACCTGTCGCCGGCCAGACTATTTCTGTCTCAGGGAGACACACATACTCTGGACAAAGACCAATGCGTCAGGCTTCCCCTTTCTTCTTTTAGAGTTCTTTTTCTTGGTAGTGGTGGTGCATACGTGCTTGTGTACCTGCATTGTGTGCGTGCATATGCGTGTATGTGTGTGTATATGTGTGTACGTGTATCTGAGAATCAAACTCTGGGCCCCAATAAGCGAGGCAAATGCTCTAGCAAAGACCAGCCCCTCAGTGCCAGCTTTTAACAGCATTATCCTGTATTTCCTCTGGGCCTTGTGTGTGCTGGGACAGTCCAGTTAATCACTTCACTCGGGATGCTGGCAAAACGTCAGCCAAACTCTCTCCAGAAGTTCTGTTGTAAATACAGATGATGTGTGCATGATATGCAAATACATTTACCACTACTCATCTTTTTCCGTCTAAATCAAAATTTTATTTACTGAATTTTTATTGACATAATTATAGATTCCCATGCAGTTCTAAGAAATAACACCCGAGGGGAGTGAGAGATGGCTCAGGCAGTAAAGACTCTGCTGTACAGGCACAGGGGCCTGAATTCAGATCCCCGCACCTATATTAAAAAAAAAAAAAAAAGATGGGTGTAGTAGTGTGTACCTCTAAGGCACAGAGAGGAAGGTCCAGCAAACTTGGTGAGAGATCTGTGTCAAAAATCAAGTTAGGGAGCCACTGAAGAAGACAATCCTGATGTCTACTCTCCATACACATCACCACCACCTTTGTTTTGTTTTGTTTGCTTGTTTTTCAAGACAGGGTTTCTCAGCCTTGGCTGTCCTAGAACTTGCTCTGTAGACCAAGCTGGCCTCAAACTCAAAGAGGTCTGCCTGCCTCTGCTTCCCAAATGCAGGGATTAAAGGCATGTGCCACCAGTGATGGGATCACATCACCGCCTTAAGAAGGGCATCGTAGTGGAAATCTTCTCCATTCCTAGTAGTCAAGCAGACTGAGGCAAACGCACTACAAGTTCAAGGCCATCCTGAGCTTCCTAGTGAAATTCTGACAAGAGGAAGAGGGTGGGCAGCAAGTTGGCTCAGTGGGCAAGGGTGCTTGCTGCCCAACCCAATGATCTGAGCTCCATCTGCAGAGCTGACAGGGTGGAAAGAGAAAACCAACTCCCTCAGACTGCCTTCTGACCTCCATGCATACATTGTTGCCTCTAGCCATACAAAGTAAATAAAGTGAAGTGGGGGGGGGGGGGGGACACAGGGACACAAGCGGAAGAAATAACACCAAGAGTCAAATGTGGTGGTGCACATTTATAATCTCAGCATTCAAGAGACAGAGGCAGGAGGATGAATTCAAAGTCATCCTCATCTGCATAGTGAGTTCAAGGCCATCTTAGGTTACACAAGACCCTGTCTCAAAAACACAACCCAAGAAAATATGGTCACATTTTGCAGACTGTCCCATAATATTGCAAATAAGATTTAACACTGACGTGTTCCTAATTGGTTTTCCCGGGGCTATTTACAGTCTCCTGCTTGTATAGCTAGTACCCATTTCCTCCACACTGAGACATTTCACCTTCAAAGAGGCTCTTTTAAGACTTACAAAGTAAACAGCTCATAAATCTCAGAAAGGCCCTGAAACTAACCAAATGCACAGGCCTGTCCTTCTCCTAGGGTTATCTAACCAGTGAGGGCTTCTGAGGACTCCAAGCAGACAAGCCGCTTGGACTGAATCACTTGACCTAAGCCTCCCACGAGTCACACGGTATGCTCCTGGGTTCCAGCTTTCATGAATCACCATCCGTGCCATGTGGGCTTTCATGCCTGCTCCTCTAAGTAACCCCTCATTACTGATCCTGGAGGAGGTGGCAGCTCTCACAGAGAGGTCATTACTCACCTGCCTTTAAAGAGCACTGTGAAGCTGGGGTCTGTTTCATTCCCAATAGTGAGGTAAGCCTATTGGTTTGCCACAATAAAGCACCAGCAGAGGCCCAAAGCAAAGGGGCCAACCAATCACAGACCAAAATCCCCAAAGTTGTCAGTTAAAAAGCAGCCTTTTCTCTCTGTAAGCTGACTTACGGCCAGGTATTTGTTACAGAAATGAAAAGCTCGTTCACATAGTTTTATTCACCCAGCGCAAGGCTCCCAAAGATTCATCCAACTTTGCAGTCTGGGGTGTGTGTGTGTGTGTGTGTGTGTGTGTGTGTGTGTACAGCAGTCCACGGAGTGAGTTCATTACAATCTGTTTAGCCAGTCACTTTTTCAAAGACATCTAGGCTCATTATGGTTTGGAGATGGTACCTGAAACATCTATGAATATTCATAAATAGGTTTCTTGTGAACCGAAGCGGCATCTCTCCACGATAGATGCCCAAGAGTGAGGCTGCTAGGCTAGATGGAAATCGCAGGTCTGGTTTGGCACGAGACTGTTGAACTGCTTCACACACAGGCTCTGCTCAGTAGCAGTACTTTCCGCCCGCACCAGGTCAGCATCAACACCTGCCTGGCTATATTCCCACTAACATTTTATTACTAGTATTATTTGTGTGTGTATGACAGTGCCCGGGCACAGATGCACAACTGGCAGAGAGCGTCTGTGGAGGTCAGAGGAAAACTTTGGGGAGTTGGTTATCTCTAGCCCCCCCAACACCACCAGGCATTGGCTCTGTTTCCACTTAGCCGTTTTGACAGATCAATAATGATCTTGAACGTCTCTTCATATTTTTGTTCCCCAACTTCATAGTCTTTTCCCCATTTTCATTCCTTTTGGAAACACTCACAGACACATTCAGAAGCGTGCCTTACAGCTGCCTGGACACTCCTCCACCCAACAAGGTTGACAAGATTCTCCATCATTCGGGCACTGCAGGTTCAGGGGCAAGGGGCCACTGGCAGCTTCTTAGAGGAGGCTGGGGACCCAGGTCCTCATGCTTGTACAAGAAGCGTTCTTACCCTCAGCGTCATCGCCCTAGTCCCAGAATGTGTTTGTTCACGCTTACCAAAAATCCTTGGTGAGATATTTCCAGGAATTTCATTTAAACTGAAACATCACTTTGGAGAAAACAGAAACCTTTAATACACTGCGACTATCAATGGATAAACACAGCTATGCCTCGGCCGTTTTTCAAATCTTACTTGATTTTTCATGAGCATTTTGTAATTTTCAGCACACAGATCCTGTACGTTGCTAATATTTCATTTTTTTCCAGAGCAAGAATAAAAGATGCTGTGTTTTTAATTTCAGTTTCTACATACTTGCTATTAAGAAGCAGAAACGTAACTGAGTTATCTGTGTCTTGTAACCAACAACCTTGCTAATTCTATTAAGAACTTCCCAATGTGCTTTTTAAATTTTTCCGTCGATAATGATGTCATAAACATAAGCCGACATTAAACATTTTCCAGAAATTTTATATCATGATCATAAATGGAACACTAGTATCAACTATCACAAAAGGATGCAATTCTTAAAAATTAGAACAATTTTTAAAAATTTAATTCTGGCTAAAGCAGTGTTATTTTCAGAAGGCCGGTTCTCTCTCTCTCTCTCTCTCTTCCCTCCCTCTTTCTTTCTTCAAAGGGAAAAGGCAAATATAAAAACAGGTGTACAAGTCAAATCTGGTGACACAGACCGAGACTCTCAGCTATTCAGGAAGGTGAGCCAGGAGAGCATCAGTGCAAGGCAGTGTGGTCAACTTAGTGAGGCCCATGGTTTATTTAGCCATTCAGTGGTGGGCACTAGCCCAACATGTTCATGCCCTAAATTCAATCTCTGCTTCCACTGAAGAAATAAAATAAAATAAAATGGAAATAAAAGGTGTTTTTTAAAAACTGGATGGGAGGACTGGAGATGGCTGGGTGGGGAAGCATTTGTCATGCAAGTGTAAAGAGTTAAATACGGATGTCCAGCATACATACAAATGTCATGCCATGGCAGTCCAGCTGTGGAGAGTCGTCTCCGGGGCAAGCTAGCTAGCTATACTAGCTAAACTGGTGTGCTGGGTTCAGCACACACCCTGCTTCAGGGTAGAAGGTCAAAGAAGAAATCTGACCTCAGCTTCTGACCTTCATAGGCACTTACACACTACAGACACAAATGGGGAGTGGGGGAAAGGGGGAGCCTCTTCCTGGCCTGAGGCTTCCACAGAACATTATCTAGGATTTAGCACGGCTAAGCCGTAAAACAAATCTCAGGAAACTCATCCAGCACTGGTGGCTCGGTGAGTGAAGGTGCTCACTGCCAAGCCTGACGACTGAGCTCAATCCACAGGACCCACGTGCTACAAGAACCAACCCCCTTAAGTAGTCTCTGACCCCTACAAGCATGCCATGGTAGTCACACACATAAATAGGTGATCGAGAGATAGATTAATTTATTAATTTTACAAAATAAAATAATCTTTCTCGCTGACCTATCCAGAAGCTTGAACAAGAACTACAAAAATAGGTCATTTCCTTTGTTGCATAATCAAAACAAGTGCCCTCTCGAATGACTGTGTATACAGAAAAAAAAAGACATAATGCCAGGCTTTGAACACCTGTGGGATCTTAACGAGCTTGATTCTGGTCTCACTGAGGCCAAACTCACAACGCAAAGGAGGTTGAGCAGAAAGGCTGGCGGTTTGCCAGCGTTGGAGGCCCTGATGGTATCACTGGAGGCGGTAGCTGGGTGATGTTGGATCATCATCCTTTGGGGATAGAGTGGTTTTGAGTGATTTTACAGTCAGGGGTGAGAGGGGTGGGTTGTTAGCCAGGTCGTCTTAGCTGGACATGTACCCTGTGGAGCACACAGCAGGAGTCTGCAGAGAACACCAGAGAGTCCACCCTGGGAATGAGAGACAGTCTGTGCTAACCTGAAGCTATCCCTCATCAAGAGCCCCCGCCCTCCTCATCCCACAAGGTCCTTGTCAGATGTGGGGGACTGAAATACAGAGAATGCCCGATCAGTGTTTCTCCACAGCTCAGCTGGAACTTACCGAACCCCAGAGCTAGAGGAAGGCCTGTTTGGATCATGTGGAAATTACCAACATCTTCTCACCTCCCTTTTTCCCAAAATTAACATGCTAGGTCTCAGCTCCACATAGCAAACAATCCTATCCCATTCAACTAAACATCAATGTCTTCTGAAATTTCAGTCCAACATTGTGCATGAGCACACACGCACACATGCACGCACATCAGTATCCCCCAAAAGAGAAAGAGGGGGACTTTTTTCTATCAATGACCACAGTGAGGTGTCAGATGAACCCACCTCTTTCACCAAGGCTGACTCTGTCCACTGACCACCCAAAGCAGGAAACACCAGCCAAGACAGCTGCTTCAGGATTACAATAGAGAGGAAGTATAGCTGAACTAAGGCTGGAGAGTTTAAAGACTTGTCCAACCCCCAGAAAAATAAGCGATTAAGTGGCGTTCACAGGTATTATAAACCTACCCGATGCAATGTGATACAACGTGTTTACAAACACAAAGAAACAGAGTAATTTACCAAATGCCACTTTAAGGACTTCTGCAAGATCCATTTTCAATGCTTATTTAATTTTGGTTTAATCCTACTTAGATGTCAAAACTAGAAGCACGATGTAGCTGTCTTTATGAAAACCCACAATGGGAATTCTTGAGAATTCAGAGCCAAGGGAATAGAGGCAAAACAAGTTTGCAACAGTATATTTCCCCATCAGTGTTTTTGCTTCCCAGGGCTTCAGTTACCCACAATCAATTGAGTCCAAATATATCAAATGGAAATTTCCAGAAATAAATAATTCATTATATTTTATGCAGATTTTACTATATTATATTATTACAAACTATTCTATTTTATTAGTTGCTGTTCTAAATCACTTACTACTATGCTTGATACATAAACTAAATTTAATCATAGACTTTTATATATAGAAAGAAGTCAAAACATACATGGGGTATGGGGTAGATTATAGTTTCGGATATCCACTGGAGTCTTGAGATAGCCCTGTCATGAGAAAGGATGACTAATACATAACCTTCTGAAGTAGCATTCATTTCATAAACGGCCAGCTTAACAGGCTGGATTAACAGGCTAGTTCTGTCTCTGATACACTCTCTACTCGCTACAGTTTGAAATGCGATTTGGTGTGTTCCTTAAGGCTCATGAGCTAGCAGTATGCTGGAAGAATGGATGGTGGTTAGGTCATGGTGGGGACAACCCTCAGAAGGGATCAGTGTAGTCTTCTCTACTTGGGATGGGTTGTTGTAAAGATAGAAATTAGTCCTTGGATCTCTTTGGGCCCCTGCCCACCAAGTGTTCAATTCTGCATATGGCTTCCATTCCCTTCCTGATTCTCTACCATGTTGTATGTAATATAGCCATCAGCGTTCCATTACTGAAACTCTAGGCAAAGCACAACAAACTTCTTTTCTTTATAAAAACCCAGCCTTGGGGGCTGGAGAGATGGCTCAGTGGTTAAGAGCATTGCCTGCTCTTCCAAAGGTCATGAGTTCAATTCCCGGCAACCACATGGTGGCTCACAACCATCTGTAATGAGGTCTGGTGCCCTCTTCTGGCCTGCAGACATACATTCAGACAGAATATTGCATACATAATAAATAAATAAATAAATACTTAAAAAAAAAAAACCCAGCCTTGGGTATTTTGATATAACAATCAGAAAAAGGACTAAGACATAAGGTCAAGAAGTTTGGTAAGCCATTGCCACTTGGGATGCTGCCCTAAAATGTATCATATTCAGATATTAAATCAAAATAGTAGCATATATAGACTGGACTACATCCTTAGGTTAAAATCTAAGATAAACATGAAAATACCAGGACTTCTCATGGCCATTTGTATATGAAAGTGTTATTAAAACTGTATTAGTTGTAATGATGACAAAAAGAAAAAGGTAACAAAACAACCTAGTCCAACAATAGAGGCATTGTACAGCTATGCTATGCACAGCTACACAGCTAACATTTACTATTAGAGGGGCCATCAAGTTTCTGTCATTTTTCTATAATTCTGCTGTTTGAATCATATCACGCTGACTACTACAGGTGAGGGACCATCAGTTAAATCACTACATAGAGAGCAGAAACATAAGCAAAGGCATAATTCTATTTCAGTCAGAGGCGTTAGGGATGGGAGATGTGAAATGCATGGGCACACACACACACACACCCTTGAAATACGTCTTACCTGATATCTGAGAGGTCACATTTGTTCCCAGCAATTGCCATCACAATGTTTTCTGGGCCGTGCTCTTTCAGCTCCTTAACCCATTTTTTCAAGGTATGAAATGAATCCTAACCAAAAACAAGATGAGTCACTGAAAAGACCTGTCAACACATCTCAAACAAGTAGACATAAGAACCCGATGTAATTCAAGTGGAAAAAATGTTTGTAAGGGGCACTTAGTTAACATTAGCTGACTTCTCGGCCTATAACAGATGCCTCTTTCAAAGTTAAAACTTGAAGAAGTTAAAAGTCACATTCTATAGTTGTTTTTTGTTTTTTTTCAGCAAGTACCATTGATCAGAAATGACAGCCTTGACACTGTCGGAACCAGGATATCGGGATCAAGTGGATACTGATGCTTGCTTCAAGAGAGAAATGCATCTGTTTAGGTCCGGCTCCAGGGCTGAGGCCAAAGTTACAGCACATTTGGGTGGAAGTGGTGAGCATTCATGGAATATAACAGCCATGAATCAGAGAGTGGCCAGCATTCCAGAGGGACTGGGGGGGTGGCAGAAGGAATGCCACTAATCAAAGCACTCAAAATGTGGTCCTGCTAAAGTCTTCCGCAGGGGACACATTCCATGGTCCTCGGTGGATGTCTGAAACTGTGGCTTGGAACCAACCCTGGAAACAATGTGTCTCTGTCCCATGGGCACCCATGGTGCAGTTTACAGTGAAATATTAACAGTAACAAACTAGGATGATCATAATAACATAATACATTATTTAAAACAAGTGGCTTGTTTCTGGAATTTTCCATTTAATAGTTTCAGGTGGCAGTTGACCTTGGATAACCAGGACTACAGAAAATCAAACTACAGATAAGTGGGGAATGACTACCTACAAGCACTTTTGTATACATAAATATTGTCTCAGGCATTTGAACAGTGCAGCTGAACCAGTAACAGGAAATAACCTATAATGGTTAAACATTCAGAACTTAAGATGTTTTTAAGCAAAATGCTAATAGACATGGCCTTGCCTTTATGGAAGCTCGGGTTTAGGGAGTGGAGAGATGACTCATCACTTAAAAACACTTGCTGCTCTTCCAGAGGACTGGAGTTGGGTTCCCAGCACCCACACGGCAACTCACAACCATCTGTAACTCCAGTTCCGAAGGATCCAATGCCCTCTTCTGATCTCTGTGGGAACCAGGCACACACGTAGTGCACAGATATTTATGCAGGCAAAATACTCACACACAAAAAGTAAAATAAACAGAACTAAAAAGGGGGGGGTCAGTTTTAAAATGAACATTATTGTTTTCATAATTGAGAAAATAATTCAAAGCTGCTTTGGGGGGGGGGAAGCAAGGCGACACAGCTTTCGCTGTCCCTGCCTCCCACACTGCCAGTGGCTGGCAAGACTCACAACGTGCCAGGCTGCTTTGGTGTCTCTGGGACAGTCCCCACACGTGGCACCTGGAGCTGAAAGACATTCTTACCTGTTTGGTGATGTCATACACGATGACGGCTGCGGCCGATCCTCGATAGTACATGGGAGCCAGCGAGTGGAACTGTCCAGAAGTGGTCAGCAGGTTAGCCCACAGAGAACAGACTTCAAGCAATCCCACACTATGCGTTAAATCTTAAGCTGCATCGTCCCTGTAGGAGCTCTAAACCACCCTCCCGGGACTTCTCTACAACGTATATTAAATAATAAACTCTGGTCCCCAACTATACATACATTTGTGGTTTATAGACCATGAAATGGCCTCTTGACCAAAAGCCAGCACAGAATTTATTTTCAATGTTGAATCCTCTGAATTTTCTTTTCTCTGCTGACCTAGGACAATCTCATAAAGTGGCAAGGAAGAGATAACTTCAAGGGGAGAGAAAATGAAAGGAAAGAGCATGAGGCTCTTGCAGAACCATGGAGGAGGAGCAGGCCATGTGCCTTGAGCCTCGGCTGGCTGCCAGTTCTAGCGGGCAAAGCTTTATTGCCTACCAAGGTCAGCTAATGGTGACATATTAGAAGGGCTTCATCCCCCAAACCAGAAACCCAAGTATCACTGCCTACTGGAGTCTTTCATCCTCAAATAAGACAGGTAATTATTCTCCAAACGTATACATTGCATGCATATTTTAAGGAGGACCTAGTCTTAATTTGTATTTTTTTTTTTTTTTTTTTGGTTTTTCGAGACAGGGTTTCTCTGTGGCTTTGGAGCCTATCCTGGAACTAGCTCTGTAGACCAGGCTGGTCTCGAACTCCCAGAGATTCGCCTGCCTCTGCCTCCCGCGTGCTGGAATTAAAGGCGTGCGCCACCACCGCCAGGCTTAATTTGTATTTTTTAATTAAAAAAATGTCTTGGAAAGGGCCAGTAAGTGAAAGAAAGCTCAACAGGAAAATGGAAAAGATGATTATATAAGTAACCACTTCAAGTTACCAATAAATATTTAAACTTAATCAATTAACAGAAAGAATGAACTAAAAATGATTAGGTATTTATTAATTTAATAAGCGTTAAAAGGCTTTAGATTGTGTTTTGGAGTGGGTCTGGGGAGGGAGACACTCTCATCTACTACATGGGGATGGTATTTAGTCCCACAGTGTCACTAGGAACGATACACCAGAAGCTGAGATGCGCACCCTTCACCCCACCATGCACAGAAAAGCCATTTCCCTATGTCACCGATGGAGGGGAAAATCAAAGGAGAATGTGAAGGTTCATCGCTGCCCTGCGCAATATCCCAGATAAAGCGCTGTGTGCCCTGCACAACTCAAACGTTGACCTCTTGTCAACGTGATGGCCTTTAGGAGGGAAGGTCAGGTGAGAAGTCACTGGGGTCAGATGAGGTCATGAAGTGGATTCCATGATGGGCTTAGAGCCCTCCACACACAGCATGCGAGGGTACAGACGAAGGAGATTGTCTGTATGCCAGGAAAGGAGCCTTCCCAAGACAGTAAGGATGCTAATGGAACTACATCCAGAGCCAAGATAACAAAAGGTCTATTTACACCATCCACTCAGGGGCATTTGTTCTAGCAGCTGAGGCTGACTAAGACATGCGTTTACAATGGAATGTTCCACAACTGCTGAAATGAAGAGGAGAACTCTTATTTAAAGGAAAAATCTCTTTTGACAAGTATCAAGTTGGAAATGGCTGAAGGCAGCAAAGATGATATAATTCAATGTGAAAATGTGGACAGCAGAGAATGTCCAAATGCCAGTATCACACGGTCATCCTCAAGATGTTAGCAGGGGCTGGAGAGATGGCTCAGAGAGTGCCTGCTCTTCCAAAGGTCATGAGTTCAATTCCCGGCAACCACACGGTGGCTCACAACCATCTATAATGAGGTCTGGTGCCCTCTTCTGGCCTGCAGACATGCACACAGACAGAATATTGTATACTAAATAAATAAATAAATATTTTTAAAAAAAAGATGTTAGCAGTAGAACGTCTAGTCATATGTGCATTTAGAGGCTCTCTAATACAAATTTCACAATAACTTTAAGTAAACTAGCTTTAGGTTCAAATAAATAAGGACCAGAGGGAGAGCTTAGCCAAGGCCCAAGACCTGAGTTTAATCCCAGGAACCTACATAGTTACAGAGACCTGAACCTTACAAGTTGCCCCTTGACTTCTATGTGTATAGTGTGGCATGGCCACATGTCCTCCCCAAAGCCTAGCCATACACAAAATAAATACAGTATTTCAAAAAATTAATTAAAAACCAGCTATTTTTTTTACTGGGGCATGAAGGAGAGAGGGGGAGGGATGGGAAGATGAATCCTGTAGTTCTCTTGGCAAACAACAAAACTGCCCTCGTTCTTTCTGTGTCCCACATGGTACTTCTCACTGGCATGCTCGGTTCAGGAGAGGGGACAGGATGTTCCTTCCAGTGTTACACACAGGTCTCCCTCTGAAGGAAGACCACCCTGGGGTTTGGTGACTTTTAGGAAGGAGACCAAAGTAAGGGGTTCAGGGAGAGCCAAGCTTACAGCTGAACTGATGCAGAGACCCTGACACTCTCCTCTGCCCACAAACCCCACTCCAGGTCTCACAACACAACATGCCACACATCTTTTTCACATCCACAGACCTCCCCCGTGTCTGTCGTAAGTACTAAGCTCCGAGGATTCACATTCGGCCCACCTTTGGCAATGTACTCCTGGTGGATCAAAACCAGTCAGAATTTCTGTTCATGGGAGGAAAAAGCACTATCTGTAAACCCCCGGCTTTGCTAAAGGTAGAGGCTGCATAAAATGTGGCCTCTCCGCCAATCCTGCTTACTGTCCCCCTCCCCTCTTGTTTTCAAAGCAGCCTCTGCAAGAGTTAGTGCAAGCCTCACTTCCCAGAAGGCAGACGCAGGACACAGATTTCCCTTCAGGCTCTGCCGCCAAAAGCTGCCTCTCGAACAGCCAATGGCGTGCGGGCCTCATGAATTATTGAAAGCCCTCAGTATGCAATGCGTTATTCTTTCCCCACAAAGGAACCACTCTGAAATAAATCTTTTGGTGAAGCCACTTAAAGGACTTTATTGCTGGAGACCTAGGGGTTTAAATAAATTCAAAGCTAGTGTCTCACCCTGAAACTCAATAATGCATTGACCAAACGGTAATAACTGTGAAGGACAAAGAGATAAATCATTTCTGGCCTACAATATTTATATTTTATCCCACACAAGCCGAGCACAAGTGAACACATACAGCCAGCCACCGGTTGCTGTGGTATAATTTCCTTTCTAAGAGGTCAGAATTAATATCGATGGGATGACGCAGAAGATTCTTCCAGAAAGAAAGGTCACAGTTGCAGGAGGCTGGTAAAAGCTTTCTTATTAAAACCTCATCTTGGAAGTCTATTTTAAAGTCAACACAACCGATGCCAATTTCAAGCCTTCGCCAGCTACCCAACAAGATACAGGCTTCAGATTTCAGTGTTTAGGTAACCCCTAGGTAGCATTTAATCACTTAGGTGCAGCACAGACAATTCTGGAAAACCAATTTGCCTCTTGATGTTATCTGTGTTCTTTGGGCATGTGACTTTTTAAAGATTATATTTTTATTATGTGTGTGTGTGTGTGCTTGCACACAAAAGTATATGCCAGTTGGATCCCCCTGGAGCTGGAGTTTCAGAGGTGGTGGTGAGCTGTCCAACATGAGTGCTGGGAACGAAATTCAGTGGCTCTGGAAAAGCAACATCCATTTTTAATTATTGAGCTATCTCGACAGCCCCAACTGGCTTTTTGTTTTTCTTTTTATGTGGAGAGGCTCCTTTTGCCTCAGAGTTTGGGGGTTCTGGTCCTAAGGGCCCTTCGCTTCAGCTTGTAGTACAGAGGCCAACGACAGAAGGAGCAAGACCACTCACTTCAGGAGGGGCCATAGAACAACGGAGGGAGAGGAAGTCACTGGATCCCACAAACTCCCTTCAGGAGCAGACCCCAGTGACATAAAGACCTCTCACAAGGCCCCACCTCACAGGTCTCCCACCTTCCAACAGCACCACCCAGAGGATGAGACATTCAACGCATGGACCTTCAATATTCAAGCTACAGGCGTGGGGGTAAGATCTTGGAAGACAACTGGACACTGGGTTTCTAAAGTCTGACAAGCTTCCAATCTCTTTGATATGATCTCACCGCGACAGTCACCAAACCACCAGAATTTATTCTAGTTACACTAAAGAATCAAAAACAGTCCCAAGGTCTTCTCACAAGGGAATGGAAACATAGATTTTGGTTTAGTCCTACAAGATACTGGACAATAACTAAACCCAAATGATACAAGAGGTGTGATGGCCCATGCGTGTTTTCTGAAGAATAAATAGACCCATGGAGCCGTTTGGGGAGAAAGGTTTCCTGATCAAATAAGTCTGAGGAACCCAACAGAAACTGTTTGTCCAGAGGCCGACAAGGTATTATCAGTACACCAATGGTTGGAAGTATTTCTAGAGGAGGGAAATCTGTTTATTTTAGTTTTAACTCAACAATTCCTATTTTTTTAAACATTTTTATACACAATCTTAATTATGAACCTAGTTTTTCACAATGGACCTTAGAATAATGTGAGGAGCGCAAGGCTCTGAAAGTCCTGAGGCCTGGCCTGGCTGGATCTTAGCTTTTGTATTTTATAAAATGGGAATGGGAGAAAGGATGGTCTTAGAAATGACAGCTGGGGCTGGAGAGATGGCTCAGAGGTTAAGAGCACTGGCTGCTCTTCCAGGGGTCCTGAGTTCAATTTCCAGCAACCACATGGTGGCTCACAACCCTCTGCAATGAGATCGGGTGCCTCTTCTGGCCAGCAGACATACATGCAGGAAGAACACTGTAGACAAAATAAATAAATAAAACGTAAAAGAAATGAAAATGTTTTAAGCTGGGTGGTGGTGACACACGCCTTTGATCCCAGCACTTGGGAGGCAGAGGCAAGCAGATCTCTGCGAGTTCAAGGCTAGCCTGGTCTAGGACAGGCTTCAAAGTGTACAGAGAAACCTTGTCTTCAAAAACAAAAAACAAACAAACAAAAATGGCAGCTAGAAATTTCTCTAACTCTGACACTCACAGTGGACTCTGGGCATCATCTCTGATTATCCCGAAGGGGCAGAACTGTTGACTCAAAGTCAAAACGGGCATTTTGGAGTCTCTATATAGACTGTACTTACATAAAACACACACACACACACATTCACACATGCACACACACATGCACACACACACATGTGCACATACACATGCACACACACACATGTGCACATACACATGCACACACTCACACACTCACTTTTCTCTCTCCTCCCTCCCCTCCCTATTTCCCACTTCTATAATACAGTAAATGTATTATACCAGGAAATTCTTGAGGAAAGTTCTTTAATCGCATGTGGTGACATCACAAATAGCAAAACAGCAAAGCAGGAAGTAGAGGAAAAGACAAAGTCTCCAGACACCCACATTCCTAGCTCGGTCCTGCTCCCCAGGTGAGAATTACCCTGGCAGACAGACACCCCAGTTTCAGGTCCTGGATCTTGCAGGATGGACTCTGCAGAATGACTTTCAGGGTACGATCTCTCCCTGGAGAGTCAGAGGGAGCCGGGGACAAGGCCAGTCTGTGACCAGTCTGCAGATCAGCCTCAGGTGCCAACTCCCAATTAAGAGCTCCAGCCCTCCCCAGGAATTCTGGGCAGCCACAGTCAAGGCCAGGGGAGTCAAGGGAAGAAGCCAAAAGGCGCCTAAGGCCCGGGAGGATTGCAACAAAGGCAGGTGGTAGAAGAAAATTCCTACCGTTCCCAGCATTCCCCGCTGGCAAAAGTTGAATGGAAAGACAGTAATGAAGGATCTCTCTGTCCCGTTTCCACACAGACCTCCTCTCTTCACCGTAAGTAAAGAGCCTAGTTAATATGCCTGTTCACACATCCTGACCCCTGACAGAATGGAGGAGTGGACAGAAAAGGGGCTGGGGGCAATGGACAGAACCTATTAGCAGTGGTTACCACTACATAATGCCACCATAAAGCCAAGGCCCTGAATTAATATTTCTGAGCTAATAAAAAGCTGCTTTTAACATGATACATGACTTCTGCAAAAACAAGAAAAGTCTTCTTTATTTTCCTTTTTTTTTTTTTTTTTTTTTTTTTGGTTTTTCAAGACAGGGTTTCTCTGTAGCTTTTGAGCCTGTCCTAGCTCTTGTAGACCAGGTTGGCCTCAAACTCACAGAGATCCACCTGCCTCTGACTCGAAGGTGCTGGGATTAAGGTATGTGCCACCAATGCCACCACCACCCTGGCTTCCTTTCCTTTTTAATAAAGTCAAAAGTATTTCCTTATTCTGGGAGTGGGAAAGCATGTCTTTAATCCAAGGAGGCAGAGGCAGGAAGAGCTCTGTGAGTTCAAGACCAACCTTATCTACATAGTGAGTTACAGGACAGCTTTGACTACATCGCCTGTCTCAAAAAAGCAAAACACAAAGCAAGAAAGAGAAAGAAACAAAAGCTTCCTCTGCTTCCTTTCTGCAGGCACAATCTAAAAACGCTCCTCAATAGAAAATGACTCAATATGGAGCAAAGGACCCTCCCACTAAAAGGGGCACAGACGAATGTTCTGGAGTCACTGTGTAACTCTGGCTGACCTGGAACTCACTACGTCATCCCGTTGCCTCCTGGAATTAAAGGTGTACACCACCAGGACGGGCAAGACGTCCATTCTTGCTGTTGACCTTTTTTCAAATTATTTTATGTGTAGGAATGTTTTGCCTGTGTGAACGTGCACCAGCAATGTGCCTGGCCTTTGCAGAGCTCAGAAGAGGGTGTCAGATCCCTGGAACTAGAATTATAAGTGATTGTGAGCTGTCATATGGGTGCTGGGAGCTAAACCCAGATTCTCTGGAGGAGAAACCAGTGCTCTGACCTGCTGAGCCATCTTTCCAGCTCCAAGACTAGCATTTTTTTGAGTCATTATAGCTAGTATGGTGGTAGAGTGCTTGCTCTTAGCTGCATATGGCCCCAGGTTCAATTCCCAAAATTAAATAATAATAATAATAATAATAACAACACCAAAAAGATGGTACAAAAAACTAGAATCCTACAAGTACTGGAATAATCATACATGTTAAAAAATTTGCTCTGCTGTAAAATGTACTCTCCCCCCACAGTTTCCCAAAGTCATGAGCCTCAATTCAGATTCCAGGGTGTTTGAAAGCACAGGAAATTCCTAAAAATCCAAAATAATAGCCAGTGATAACAGTCACCTGTTATCTTTTAACAAAACCAGAGAAAAATACTGACTCCACACTAGGCCCATGAGGAATCAAAAAGAAGGGTGAGGCCAGGCACTCTGCTCCATCTGTGCCTGTGTCCTCTGTCTGTGCTGTCTCTTCCATCTGTGCCTGCCTCCTCCTCCTCCTGTGCCTGCCTCCTCCTCCTCCTGTGCCTGTCTCCTCCTGTGACTGTCTCCTCTGTCTGTGCCTGTCTCCTTTACTTCGGATAAAGATCCTGTTTGACTCTGCGTGGCACCGATGCAAACACCATGGCTCTCGTCTTAGAAGGAATCCAAGTTTATTCTGGAGTGACTCTGGCCTGGGGAGCACAGACTGAGGTTACTCCAAATTTCATGTCCCAGTACGGACACAGTTTTGTTTAGACTTTATAGTTTTACAGGACTAAGAAAGTCATAAATCAAGGCAAGTTTAAAATATGTTGGGGTACATCAGAGAGTGAGGTACAGCAAGATTAGAGCTTTATCTAGGGCCCAAGATATTACCTTAGCTTTGGGCTTGGTAGAAGGTAGTGGTCTGCTAAGTTAATAAATTCCAAAAGATTTTTTATCTGTTGGTCACAGGATTTTCATCTCTTGGTTCAGACGTAGAGATGGACAGGTAATGGCTGTTCCAGAGGACTAGAACTACCTCAAGGGAAGGTAAGTCGTCCTGGACCCACAACATTCCAACCTCTCCACAGAGTTGGAATTCTAAGCAGCCAGTCTCCACAGACACAGCGCCTTCTTGGAATCCTTGTTGACAGGAGGAGTCAGGCAACCTAAAGGAGCGTCTGACTGCCTGCCCGACACACTACAGTCACCTTCAAGGCTGAGGGCACAAAGGCGGCACTGTTTTAACCTTGCAGTAGCCTTAAGGGCAGATCAGCCTCAGGCCCAAGTAGTCACCTTGAAGAAACCAGAGGGGGAAACTCCCGAGGCTCCCGCAGAACTTGAGCTGAGTCAAGGATTGGCAAGGCCACACCCTGACCAGAGCTGCCTCATTGCCTACGCCTCCTGCCCCAGTTCTTCTAGCTCCAAGCCCATACTGCGCTCTTCTGTCTGCTCTTCATAACAGGGCTGCACTGATTTAATCTTCGCTTTCCGCCTTTCCGTCCTCCCTCCTTTGCTCCCTCCCCCTTCACCTCCTTGTTTGGTTTTCTAGGACAAGGTCTCCCTATGTAGACCAGGCTGGCCTCAGCCTTGTGGAAATCCTGCCTCAGTCTCCTGAGCGCTAGAATCACAGCTGTGTACCGCCATGCCCACCATTTCTCTGCTTTTTTGGTTTTGGGGTGGTTTTGTTGTTGGTGTTTATTTGTTGTGTGTGTGTGTGTTGTTGTTGTTGTTGTTGTTTGTCTGGATTGATTTCTCCACTGTCTTTTTTTTTTTTCGGAGGCCATATCAAGATAGGTAGCTGAGCCTACATTGTGAAGGGTTGCCCTAAAATTCTGGTTCTCCCATCACCCTTCATTACCCTCCTGTGTCACCAGATGCAGCTGGAACTCTGTGCATTTAGAGAGTGCTCAATGTTGGCCACTAGTGTCCCAGAAAGTAGGCTGTGCCTTTCCCTTCTGTTCTCTCCTTTCTGCCCTGAGGATGGAACCCAAATTCAGAAAATGCCCTTTTAGAGTGGAACAACAGCCCAACATGGGCCTAAATCGCCCATGCTAAAGAAGAGAGGTGAAGGCCTTCAAAGAGCTTCCAATCACACAGATGCACATACAGGTGTTGCAGGTGTACACACAGGTGTCACAGATGCACACACAGGTGTCACAGATGCACAGACATGGGTGTCACAGGTGCATACACAAGTGTCACAGGTGCACACGCAGGTGTCACAGGTGTACACACAGGTGTCACAGGTGCACACGCAGGTGTCACAGGTGCACACACAGGTGGCATAGGTACATACGCTGGTGTCAGAACCTACTCCTCACCTCCATTCTCCTATCAAAGCCTTCTTTTTCTTTTTTGTTTGTTTATTTTTCAAGGCAAGGTCTCACTGTGTAGCCCTGGCCATCTTGTAACTCACTCTGTAGATCAGGCTGGCCTCGACTCACTGAGATCAGCCTGCCTCTGCCTCCCAAATGCTGGGAACAAAGGCATGTGCCACTGCACATGGCTCTACCAAAGCCTTTGGAACAAGTATCTAGCATTGTCTTGTATTTCTGGCACATGTAAGCCAATCCTTTAAACAGACAAGCTACACTTCTTGTGAGTCCTGGATCCAGCTGAGAATCTGGTCAGACAGTAGCTGCTGTGTAACAGGTCAGAATCTGAGAGGAGGTCTGTGTGACTTAGTTTTTACTACCAACTTGACACAACCTAGAGTCACCTAGGAAACAGATAGCAATCCAGCAAGGATGGTTTTCACTTTGTTCCTGTTTGAGTTCCTGCCCTGACTCTTCAGCTATGAACTGTGACCTGGAACCAAAGGCCACATAAACCCTTTCCTCCCCCTAAACCATGGTGTTTATCCTAGCAACAGAAAGCAGACTATGATGAGGACCACTTTGCCTATGAGGGTTACATGTAGCCTGAGCTGTATGGAAGAAACCTGTTGTTTCGGACTGAGATAATTCTGAAGCCTGAAGAGAGGAGAACCGCCATCGAGTAGGGAGGCTGGCAACCTGCCTCAGAGCCTGGTGAGGAGGTGGCCATGGAAGATCACTGTGGAGAGGAGGGCCAGATGCAGGAACCTTGAGAAATTCAGCTGAGGCAGTAAAGGGCACTGTGGTCAGCAGCTCTGGCCTGGGTTGCTGGGCAGACTCTTTCTTCAGGATAACTGCAGAGAGTGACAGCCCTAAGACTGCAGTCAGCCTGGAGTCACCTGCTTTTGAGGTTCAGTCCTGGTGGCCTGAGACGTTCCAGCAGAGTGCTTGACTTCCACAGCCTCACGAGGGAAAGCACTGAGACTGACCCCACAGCACAGACCCCAGAAGCTCTGCTCGCTTTCCCAACTCCAGAGCACATGTGGGAGATACCCTTCGGGCTGGACCGGTAGCCAGCCTAGGTGTACCAACTGAAGCCTGACAGGTCCCGCCCCACCCACAGCCTGCAAAGCTGCGTGTGGCCAGCAGAGGCGCCTGGTACACAGAGAAAGAGACGCCCCTAACACGGAGACAGCTCTGACAGACCTCGGCCTGTGCAGTAGAAGCACAAGCGTACATATACATCTGTGCTGTTTCTGCCCCCTCTCACGCTGTAGCTGAGCCAGTGCTCGGCTTCATTGGGATTCGCTCCCGGTCCTGCACCGTCTGTGTCATTTTGACAGCAGTTTGCTTCCTCTCTTAGCAGTCCTGGACTCTCATCCTCAGGGAGATGGTCTCCCTAAGCTGATCCCAAACTAAAACTGGAGGGAATATTAACAGCCACAGCTACGCAAATTGCAACATAAAACCACAAAAACAAGAACAAACGAACAAAAAGCCAAGTTAAGACAATGCCTCTTTAAAGATCCTAACAATTCTGTACCACACATAAAAATCCTGAAATGGATGAAATGTCAAAGAATTCAAAACTCAACTTGTAACACTGACCTATGACTTCAACCAGGGCACAATGAGATCAGTGAATTAGAGAAGCAATTCAAGATCTGGATAAAAATTCATGAGCACAGGTAAGAAAGTCAGAAACTCAGATGAGAAATTACAAAACAAAAACAAAGCACACACACACACAAAAAAAAAAACTTATACCGAGAAATATTAGGAATGAGAAAGTCAATCAGAAAACATCACCAGTACACTAGATCAAACACAAGAGGGAGTATCATAGAAGACAAGCGTGAGAAATTACGGCACTCAGATGCCAATGGGGGACAGAAGAGACCCACATCCATTCAGTATTACATGCAGACTTTCTCTTGCCTGTTTCTCTATCCCCTCTTGGCACCATACTTAAGCCTAAAATAAAACCTTTCCTAAATTTGCTTCAAAAAGAGAGTACAGTTAAGTAACATAATATAAAAGTTCAGAAAACACAGTCATGAAGTCCTAGCAGAATTGCTCAAACCTAGGGAAAGAATCTTATCCAAGAACAAGAACTCTTCAGAACTTCAAGCAGACATGACCAGAGAAGAACCTTCTATAGCATTTTATAGTTAAAAAGCAGGGGAAAGGAGCAATATTAAAAGCTGCAAGATTAGGGGGCTGGAGAGATGGCTCAGAGGTTAAAAGCATTGACTGTTCTTCCAGAGGTCCCGAGTTCAATTCCCAGCAACCACATGGTGGCTCACAGCCATCTATAATGAGATCTGGTGTCCTCTTCTGGCATGCAAGCATATGTGGAAGGAATGTTGTATACATAATAAATAAATAAATCTTTTTAAAAAAAGCTGCTAGATTAAAATAAATAAAATAAAAAACCAAAGTCACAAACCAAAGCTGGTCCATTAGAACGATGACCTTCAACGGTGATGCTAAAAGCCAAAAAAGCAGAATAGTGAACAACAGCCAGCCATGAGTACTCTACCCTCTGAAGTTATCTGTGAAAGTGATTGACGGAGACTGTTCCAGGCAAGCACAAACTAGAGTAACTGACGGCCAGCAAGCCAGCGGGCAGCAAAAACAAATTACATGGGAGAGAGAAGCCAAGAAAGACTCAATTGTGTTGACTCAGAAAACCCATACGCTTCTAATATGCATCGGAGAGAAAGAAAGTAACAAATGATACTCAGACCAACCGGAAATAACAAAATTAAAAGAATCAGCAACCTGGTGGTTATTCCTTGTTATAGACTTGACTATGTCTGGAATTAACAAAAGCCCAAGTGGCTGGATACGTCTGTGAGGGATTTTTCTTAATTAAATCATTTAAAGTGGGAAGATCCATCTTTAATCCACATCTTTTGAGGTGAGGATAATTCACCTTTAATCCTAGCCACACCTTCTGCAGGCAGCCTATGTAAGGACGTGGAAGGAGGAAGCTTTTTGCTTGCTCTCTTTGCCTGCTTGCCCTTGTTCTCACAGGCAAGTTCATTACTATATGGCATCAGAACCTACTTCTTTAGGATTCTGGCATATACTGAAGACCAACTGAGACGTCCAATCTTGCAGACTTAACTACTGGATTCTTGGACCTTCCATGGGTAGACAGTCATTGTTGGATTAGCTGGATGACAGCCTGTAAGCCATTCTAAAAAACTCTGTGGGTGTGTGTGAACCAGCCTAGATGTCTAGCAGCAAATGAAAGGATAAAAACTGTGATACACATACACACACAAGTCTTGTTCAGTCATAAAGAAGAATGAAATGACATCATCTTCAACAAAAGAGACCATCGTGTTAAATGAAATAATCTAGACTCAGGCAAATACCATGTTTCTCTATATGTAAAATCTTTCAAATTAATGTATATGTATATATGCACGTATATATGTATGTGTGGAGGTAGAGATAGATAATAGACAGATGATGATGATGATGATGATGGATAGATAGATAGATAGATAGATAAAAGTAAAGGGGGCAGCATGAAAGAGAAGAAAATCCCCTAAAGATGATCTAAAGAGGAGAAAAATGGAGACAGGGGATCAAGAGAGGATAGTGGCGGGGGTGGGGGATAGACTGACAAATATTCAATGTTTTCTTCCATATACTGAATGTATATATAAATATATATATATATATATATATATATATATATATAATGAAAGCAGAGAGGGAACAATTTGTGGGGAGGATACCAGCAGGACACAAACAAGGACAGGTCAAAAGAGGGTAACACTTGAATGAACATAAGCAAATCACAAAGATATATATACATATACACACACATATGAAATCTATTATTTTATACACTAAAAGAAAAATTTAATGGGCCAGCAAAATGGTTCAATGGGTAAAGGTGTGTGTGAGGTCCTGTCCTGACTTCCTTCAATGTGAACAGCAAGGCTGAAATGTAAGCCAAATAAACCCTTTCCTCCCCAACTTGCTTTTTGGTCATGGTATGTCATCGCAGTGGTGAAACCCTAAGACAAATGTGTGGATAGTTTCTTTCCATTAACATGAAAACGTTCTAAGAAAAAAAAAACTGACTGCAGTAAAAGTTGCAAAATTCTGAGTACTGCAGACCCCCTGAACTCCACATTCTAATCAGATGACGTGTGCTGTATGTGAGCTAGATCCTGGTGAAGCTGAGTTCTGGGAAGAGAAGGGAGATAAGTATTACTCTGCGTGCCAACAAGGGACGAAGGAGCAAAATGCAGACACAAGCGTCCTCTGTCACTATAGCTCCAAACCACGGAAGTCACCAGGGTGGCTTCCCACAAATGATGAAAGCTGGGTTCCGCTGCTCCTAAGGCAATCAGAGAGGAGACAAAAGGGAAAGACTTCAGCTTTGAGGAAGTCGAGATTGAGTAAAGAAGGGGCTGTGAGAGAGGAAAGACAAAAGGAAGTAGTGAGTATCTCTGAACAATGTTATTTGTATAGCTTCAGATGTGTGTGTGTATATGTGTGTGTATGTGTCTGTGTTTCTATGTGTATATATATATATATGAGCCTTCTGGGCAGAACTTTCTAGACCATTCATGAGAAAATTCTACAAAGAGATGTCTTAATAAAGCAGTGTGAAGTTGGCCCTTCAACAAACTGGGTGAGAACCCAACAGAGACCCGTAGAAGATTAAACTACCAACCATGTCTCTTCATGACTGCCTTTTCTGGAATCCATGCTCTACTTACAGTTCCTCTCACCAAAGATTATCAAATACCCACTGCCTTTCCTCAGGTCATCACACACCTTGAAGACTGCGGTTCAGGCTGAGGTGACCTTCTCATTCTAGCTTGGCCTTTGATAGCTCCCCTGTGCCTCTCAATCGCCTTTCCTAGCTAGTTGTGGCTACCCCAACCTAGTGAATTGTTGGATTACTTTTGCAACTTTTCTGTAAGTATAAAGTTTGGGCTTGGACTTTTAAGTTGTATTTTACGTGTGTATGTCCGTGTGTGGGGATGTGCACGTGAGCACAGGTATGACAGAACGAGACACACGTACAGAGGTGCCTCCATCTTGCATTCTCGCCGTGGTCATTTTAGGTTTGACTAGAATGTGATATCCTTGATGATAAGCCCTGTGGAAAATTACCCAACTCCATTCTAGGAAACCAAGGTCAAGATGCCCCAGCTGCCAGGTGGTGGCGGCACATGCCCTTAATCTCGGCACTTTGAGAGACAGGTGCAGGTGGATTTCTGAGTTCGAGACCAGTCTGGTCTATAGAGTGACTTCCATGGCAGCCAGGGCTATACAGAGAAACCCTGTCTTGGGGTGGGTCAGGTAAGGTGACCCAGCTAATTTATCTTGGCTTCTATTAAACTGCTGCTTGTGCAAAACCTACTCCCCACTCCCCCTTCCAGCTGCTGAGCAAGATACCAGGATGTGGCTTTTGCCTTTAAAATCCCCTTCCTTGCTCTAGAGCAGTGGTTCTCAACCTTTCTAATGCTTGTGACCCTACAGCTCCTCATGCTGTGGTGACCCCCAAGCATAAAATTATTTTCATTGCTACTTCATAACTGTAATGTTGCTACTGTTATGAATCAGAATACAAATATCTGATATTTTCAATAGCCATAAAGGGATCAGAGCCCACAAGTTGAGAACCCTGCTTACTGAACACTCAGGGCTACACTTGTACCTTAGTGCCTGAGTGTAGTCCCAGCTGGCTGGAATGAAAACTTTCGATTGGCTAGAAACTGTCTTGAGTGGTCTTCTTTGGTAGGCTCCTCAAAGCACATGTACCCAAAGAGGCCAAAGGAGGGAGTCAGATTCCTTGGAGCTGGAGTTATAGGTAGTTGTGAGCCATCTAACATGGGTGCTGGGAACTGAACCCAGGTCCTCTGTAAAAGCAGCAAATGCTCTCAACCGCTGAGCTGTCTCTCCAGTCCCAACTTCCCTAACTTTTTACTTTGTTTTGTTCTTTTGAGATACAGTCTCACTCTGCAGCTCTGTCTGACGTGAAGCTCATGGTGATACTTCTGCCTGCGCGGCTCTCAGATGCTGGGACTGCGCCTCTCGCTCTCAGATGCTGGGACTGCAGGCACAGGCTGTGCACCAGGCTCACGTCTTATTTTTGAAAATGGGCCTTCTTAAATTGCCCGGCAGTTCTTGAACTCACCCTAACTCCATAAGACTGTGAAGTTTTTTATTTGTCTGTTTGTTTGGTTGGCTTTTCAAGACATGGTTTCTCTGTGGGACCTTGGCTGTCCTGGAACTCACTATGTAGAACAGGCTGGCCTCAAACTCACAGGGATCCTCCTGTTTCTGCCTCCCTAGTGCTGGGATTAAAGGTGTGCACCACCACTGCCTGGCTGAAATTTCTTAACCTCTTGCCTCAACCTCCTGAGAAACTGGATTACAAACCTGTGACACCAGCCCTGGCTTCCTTATAGTTATTATATTTGTATTTTCTCTTTATTTCTTTTATTTTTAATGTTAGTTAATTTAAAAAACATTACAAGGGCCAGGTGGTGGTGGCGCACGCCTTTAATCCCAGCACTCGGGAGGCAGAGGCAGGAGGATCTCTGTGAGTTCGAGACCAGCCTGGTCTACAAGAGCTACTTCCAGGACAGGCTCCAAAGCCACAGAGAAACCCTGTCTCGAAAAACCAAAAAAAAAAAAAAAAAAAAAAAAAAAAAAAAAAAAAAAAACAAAAACCATTACAAGGGGCTAGAGGGATGGCTCAGTGGTTAAGAACACTTGTTGCTCTTGTAGATTCCAGGCAGCATGAAGAAAGCAAGATGCAAGTTACATATACATCAAGGCCCAACACACTTCCCAACCAGGAAGGAATGAATATCTGTGCTCACAGAGAAAATTACTTTCAGAGTATGTAAATTTGTGCCTCAAATATAAGAGAATTGGTGCTGGACAGCAAACAGGGCATTTGCTAGCATGCTGTGCAAGCCAGGCAGAAGCTGGCACACTCCCCTCACAGGTGAGCAAACAGTGATAACTAACACAGCGGAGTGCCTACCCTCCGCCAACACTGAAACCTTTGTCATTATATTGATACAGTGTTGCACCAAAGACACGGTGCTTGTTTAAAGTTCTAAGAGGATAGTGGTGGGAGATTTCCACAGAAGTGTGTGTGTGTGTGTGTGTGTGTGTGTGTGTGTGTGTGTAATAAAATCCACTGGACTCCAATAATTACTGAAACAGAACAAATAGCAATAGGCACGGGCAGTCGTCAAGAATTTATTTTTAGCTCTTCCATAAGGCAATGTCATTACAACCACAATTAAAGCTGGCAGCAAGCTGCAGCGACAACTGAAAAGCTAGGCAGACTTGAGACTCCATCAAAGGACAGCAGACCAGGCCAGCCCAAGAATAACCAAGTCAGGCCACTGAGGGGAAGCGAGACTGATGCCTGTATGGGCCTGTAGCTATCACCCACACACATTCACCTGAAATCATTAGTCAAAATGGAAACAAGCTCCCCAGAAGCATAAAGATGAGTATCACTGCTTCGCAGTGTTCCTAAGAATTATGACAGTAAGGCTGGAGGTGGCTCCGTTCCATACTCAGAACTGTAATAATCTACATACACATATATACACATACACACATACATGGTACTATAATCAGCAGTGTCCACAACCCATCGCAGCCAAGTGTTAGGAATATAAACGAAGACGATTAGAAATTAAGATTATTAGAAATACCAACTGAAATTTTCCTGGTGCTATTTTCCTTCGACATAGACACTGGGGAACCTGCCACAGTCAGTGGGATGGAGTACCAAATTAATCGAAAGCAATCTGCTCACTAGAGCAGGCCCCGGAAACATCAATGCTCTGCACAGACTGCTCAGAAGTCTCTCCTGGGTGGCACAGTACAGTCTGATGGAAACAGCTGATCCTGACGCCACGACCTCCCTGAGAAAGTCATCAATTGCTCTGAAGAATAGCAGGCTGTGCCAACAGTAGAAATAACTGGGTGGATGTCTGTGTTTTCAACTATATGGTTTCCATTAAAAATAAATAAATAAAAAGGAAACCCAGGACCCAGATTGTTCAATCAGATTCAGCTCTGTGCCTCATTAGCCATATGGCCGTGAGTGCCATAATCAACCTCTGTGGTTTGATGATCTCGCTGGTCAATGAGGGTAGTCCCAGGTACCTCACAGCGCAGGGGAGAGGATGCTACATACAGGGCATTCAGGGCAGTGTCTGCACACAGAAAGTCACAAGGAAGATCAGCGGGTAGTAGACGCCATGCTGTTGCTTGCTCATGCCAAGTCACTTTCCTGTGAAATTGACGGATCATCCTTCATTAAAGCACCTGCTTCATGGCCAAAGCGAGGGGGCAAAACTCAGTCGGGTTCCTATGACAACCCAGAGACAAAACAAACAAGCAAGGAAAGACAGCCAATCAACTGCAAAGAAACCCAGGCAAGTAAAGACAGGAGCCAGCCTCCAAGCACACATTTTCTCTGTGAATATGTTAGCTGGATTTGGGGGAGCGGCAGGCACAGCTGACTGGCAGCTTAGAGAAGGTCCCCAGGCCTACACTTTATAAAAGTATGTATGTACTCTTCCTGGGTGATGGTGATTCCCGCCTTTAATTCCAGCACTTGGGAGGCAGAGGCAGGCAGATCTCTGTGAGTTCAAGGCCAACCTGGGCGATAGAGAGAGTCCCAGGACAGTCAGGGCTACACAGTGAGACCCTGTCTTAAAAAAAAGTCAAATAAATAAATAAAGTTTGTGCTTTCAACTTAGCTGGCAAAAAAAGGCATTTTAATGAGATTAGCATTTGTAGGCCAGGAAATTACCCAATTCTTGAAATATTCTTTAAAAGGCTTTAACCTGAAATTACTGGAACTTTAGTTTGTTCATTTGTGTTACCAGTCAGGGTTTCCTTGTGTAGCTCTGACTGTCTTAGAATTCACTCTGTTGCTGTTGGAGAATGCTCTTATACCCTGAAAGGATTTGACACTCATATTTGGTTTAATAAAATGCTGATTGGGCAGGAAGTATAGGCTGGGTGACCAGACGAGGAAAATTCTGGGAAGAGGAGAGGCTCAGTCTGCAGTCACCACTCAGATGCAGAAAAAGCAAGATGAGAATGTCACACTGATAAAAGGTACCAAGCCACATGGCTAAACACAGATAAGAACTATGGGTTAATTTAAGTTGTAAGAGCTAGTTAATTATAAGCCTCAGCTAATAGGCCAAACAGTTTACAATTAATATAAGCCTCTGTGTGTTTCTTTGGGACTGAACAGCTGCAGGACCAGGCAGGACAGAAACTTCCATCTACACTCTATGGACCTGGCTAGTCTTAAATTCACAGAGATCTGCCTGTCTCTGCCTGTCAGGGGCTAGGGTATGCCACCACCTAGCTTAGAACTTCAGTTTTAAAGGAAGGACTTCTATAAAATAAATATTACATAAGCACTGTATTTATAAGTACCAAAAAATGAAAATTAAGGATTATTCTTCCATTGAGAGAAAGACAAGAAACTGAAACCTTTTCAGAGACAGACAAGATTATTAAGTGAATTAAAACAGAAGTCGGTCAACATAAAATAGTTTCTGGTCAACATGTTAGAGTCATTTGGGGAAAGGGAACCTCAACTAGGAAAATGCCCAACAAGTTGTGTTGTGGGGGCATTTTCTCGATTAATGATTGATGTGAGAGGTCCCAGCCCACAGTGGGTAGTGCTGCCCCTGAAGGTGGTTCTGGGTTGTATGTATGAGAAAGCATGTTGAACATCCTATCTCTCCACCCAGCCAGATACTGTACATTGCTCCGAGTTCTAATGAAGGGAGTCTGCCTGACCCTTCTGAGCACTCCAGATCAAGCCCAGGCCCCAGAACTAGTGCCCTAGCTGAGTCTGGCCACATCTATTTGCACCACAACCAATCTCTAGACCAGGGCCCCACCACACCATACCCAACATCTCCACTGAGACATATCTACCCCACACTCTAGGTTTGGACCAAGATGCTCATCCTCCACACTAGCCCAATCCCCACCTGGTTTGATTCCACTTAAGCCCTTTCTAACCTTCAAGTTCAATCAGTCCACACATCCTCTGTCCTAACCTGCTCTGTCCACATCAGACAGAGAACTTACAAAAGAAGTCCACATGCCCAGATCTCATCAAAAACAAACAAACAAACAACCTACAAGCAACATGAAAGATCAAGTCAGTATCTCCCCTACAACCCCACAGTCCTGCAGAAATATCCGCCAGTGAGAATTGTTTAGATGAAACCCAGAAGACAGAATTAGAAAGAACAATCATAAACATCATCGAAGAATTCAAAGAGTTTAAAGATGACACTAAGAGACAGCTCAATGAAATTAGAAATTAAAGAGACTAAATGCCTGAGTGATGCCCAAGAAAACACAAATGAAGATAGAAATGAAGATACTCCAGGACTTGAGAACAGAATTTATTGAAGGGGCAGAAACACTGAAGAGGACTCAAGCTGAAATGAAGATGAAATTGAGAAACCCATTAACTCAACTAGAAAACTCAAAGGGAAGCTCTATAAGCAGAAGAAAAGTAGAAAATCTGAACAAAAAAAATTAAAACACAGGAAAAGAGCATACAGGAAATATGGGGCATCATGTGCAAACCAAACCTTCAATTCATAGAATACATATCTTCCCCAAACAAAGGAAAGATATACTCATACAGATGTAAAACACCAAATAGACAAGACCAGAAAGAAAATATCCATGGTCCAAGTATGGAGAACAAAAAAAAAGTGTATGCAAAACTAGAAGAAGAGAAACACCAGTCACATATAATAGAAAATCCATCAGCTGGTTTCTCAGTAGACACTCTGAGAGGCAGACAAGCCTGGAGCAGTGCATTCCAGGTTCTAAAAGACTATTACAGCCAACCTAGACTAACACACCCAAAAAACTATCACCAGAGTTGAAGGAAAAAGAAAAATTTCTCAGGATATAAATAGCCTATAAAGGGGTATATCTCACAAACCAAACCTAAAACATATACAGGAGGCAGTATTTCAGGCTGAAGAAAGAAATAAACAAATCCAAGAGACTGTGGAAAGAAATGTGAAACCATAATTACCACCACTGAGAACACAAACTACCCAAAATCAACAACACAATCACTTTAATTAACATGTACACTTCAATTAAAACATTAAATATTAATGGCTTCAATTCTCAAATCAAAAGAAATAGGCTGTCTTGGTTATTGTTCTATTGCTGTGAAAAAACGTGATGACCAAGGCAACCCACAATGGAAGCATTTAACTGGGGCTTGATTACACTTCCAGAGGGTTAGTCCCTGACCATCATGACAGGAAGCATGGAGGGCAGGAAGGTAAGCAGGGCACTGAAGAAAAAGCTGGGAACTTACATTCCAATCTGCAGGCAGAGGCCAAAACAGGACAAGACTGGCCTAGCATGGGCTTTTGAAACTTCAAAGCCCACCCCCAGTGACACACCTCCTCCAACAAGGCCACACCTCCTAATCCTTCCTACACAGGTCCACCCAACTGGGAATCAAACATTCAAATACATGAGTCAATAGGAGCTGTTCTCATTCAAAACACCACAGACTGACTGAATGAATCAAAGAACAAAATCTGTTGTCTACAAGCAATATGTGAAGAAGAAATAAAAACTATTCCTGGAATGAAAATAAAATGAAAACAGCACACACTAAAACCTCTGGGACATGCTGGCGGTGGTGGCGCACACCTTTAATCCCAGTACTCAGGAGGCAGAGGCAGGCGGATCTCTGTGAGTTTGAGGCCAGCCTGGTCTACAAGAGCTAGTTCCAGGACAGGCTCCAAAACTACAGAGAAACCCTGTCTCAAAAAACCAAAAAAAAAAAAAAAAAACAACCCTCTGGGAAACAATGAAAACAGTCCATTACCAGGATGCAGATTGGAGTTGGAGAAGCAACAGAGAAAGGAACAGCGGGGGTACTGTGATGTGAAAGGGTTAATGGGAAAGGTGGGGGGGGGTGTCTAACTAGGGAGGGGTGAGGAAACTGTAAATATGTCTGGAAAAGTTATAAGGAATCATATTGTTAACTATTTACCTAAAAATATCTACAGAACATTTAAGTTGGTACATAAATATGCATAATAGTTTAATGAAATTTTTCTATCTGAGCTGACAATGCCCCCCCCCCACCCCGAGAGCTGAGGACTCTCTACCAAAACCAGGCACGAGAAGCCCTCTTTTGAGTCATTGGTCAGGGTTGTTCATGAGACTCCCAACATATTACAGGCTATTGCTCTTGCCGTTGACTGTACCCCAGAGGTGAAAATGAAGTCCCTCCTGCTGAAGACATCATGCACTTCAGAAACAGGGACCAGAAGCCCCTGAGCTGAAACTGATCTGAACACCTCCTCCCTGAGGACCAGCTTTCATGATACCAAAAGATGCTAGGCAAGCTTCCAAAGAAGGGAAGCCACCAACAAGCCCACCTGACCAAGCTGCCTAGGAACCACAACAACAGCCAACAAGGCATGATAACTCTATGGGTGCAGTAGGGGTGGACATACCTTGTCAGTATCCAACAGCTGTCTAATGGGATTTAAGATCAAGAAAAGAGAAATCAAGTCTTGTCCTTTCAACTACCCAGGGCTAGAGAAATCACGGATCTTGGAGCAGGGCTGGGGCTGATCCAGGGCTTTCCCTGATATTCTGATGCTGAAGAAGGACCACAGCTCCTTCTCTAAAACCAGGAATACCCTTGGCAGAGATGGTGATGGCCTGGGGCCAGAGCCTTGAGGGAACTTTGGCTTCAGATCCTGAGAACCCAACTCTGCCCACAGTATGGGGCTGTGGTTATCAGTCAAGGTCTCTGTGTGCTCAGAGTGTAATTCTCTTCAGATATCCTGGGTTCCCCTTATGTGACATTGTCTGATAAGCTTCCTGCTGATTTCACCACATTTCTTACCCCTAAAAACAGTATATAAGATGCTATACTGATGAATGAGCTTGCTTGGCATAAGACGTAGCTTATGCAAGATGTCCTGATGCCAAACTTTCCTATCTTCTCCTTTATCTTCTCATGTCCTGGCCACCTCCCATTTGAGGCCCTGTCACTGAAGAATAACCTACTGGTCCAGGTCAACCCGCAACTACTACGCTAATAAACCAGCATAATTCTTGACTACTGTTTTAATATTTCATCTTCTACACACAGATAAGTATAGCCCTCACCTCTCATCAAGGAGACTTCCCTTTGTAACAGATGGGGGCCAATACAAAAGACCACAACCAATCAAAATACAAATGCTATCTCCAATTTGTCCCTAGAAAGTCAGAAACAAGTGTGTACTCACCCGCTCCTGGCCGGCAGTGTCCCAAATGAGGAATTTGTGAAGTTCATTTCCACAAGGCACAGTTTTGGTCATAAAAGATGCCCTGAAAAGAGAGTCAACCCCCTGCATTATCAAACCTTCACAGAAACTCATGAACCCATGTTAGTGTTAAGCCTCAAGAAGACCCCAAGAACTCTAGTCCCCTAGGAAGTGGTAATGAGAGTTGTACCACTGTAAATAAGATAGCCAGCATTTTATGTAATCCAGCTAGACTTTCAAAACAAAAAGAATGTGTGGGCTGGAGTAATGGCTCATTGGTCAAGAGCATTGGCTGCTCTTGCAGAGAACCTAAGTTTGGTTCCCAGAACTTACACGGCAGCTCACAGCCATCTGTAATCCCAGTGCTAGGGGATCCAATACCTTCTTCTGGATTCCTCAGACACTGCACGCACGTGGTGTGCATACACATATGCAGATAAAATACACATACCCATAAAATCTTTAAAAGAAAATGCCTGCAGAAACAGATTCAACTGTCCTAGAATAACATTCTCTTGATATCAGAGAAATATTAAGTATCTAACCTTAGATGTAAAGTCATATTCTTGTAACAAATGTGAGGAAAATGGTCTTATTTTATGACTTTAAAACTTTGGCATAGAAATACATCAAAACAGCATAATCAGAAAGTTGTCTGAACATACTCCCTGCGCTGACATGAATTCAATACTAGCAGCAAGTACAGAAAAACAGCCAAATCTCAACCTGTCTGAATAACCATAGGGATTATCTTAGCTAAAGTTTCTATTGCTATGCTAAAACACCATGACCTGGGGCTGGAGAGATGGCTCAGAGGTTAAGAGCACTGGCTGCTCTTCCAGAGGTCCTGAGTTCAATTCCCAGAAACCACATGGTGGCTCACAACCATCTGTGATGAAATCTGGTGCCCTCTTCTGGCGTGCAGGCAGAATGCTGTATACATAATAAATAAATAAATAAATTTTTAAAAAAATAAAAAAACACCATGATTAAAGAAACTTGAAGGGAAATGGGTTTATTTGGCTTAAACTTCCATATCACAGTTCATTGTTGAAGAAAGTCAGGATAGGACTCGAACAGGACAGGAGCCTGGAGGCAGGAGCTGAAGCAGAGGCCATGGAAGGGTGATGCTTACTGGCTTGTTCCCCATGGCTTACTCAGTCTGCTTTCTTATAGAACCCAGGACCACCAGCCCAGGGATGGTACCCCCACAATGGGCTGGGCCTGCCGCTATCAATCACTCATTAAGAAACTGCCCTACAGGCTTGCCTACAGTCCAGTCTTATGGAGGCGTTTTCTCAATTGAGGTTCCCTCCTCCGAGATGACTGTAGCCAGTGTCAAGTCGACACGAACTATCCAGCACGGAGATAAATAACACAAGCATATGCATGGGTCCATTGAAAACGAAGTACTTTATGGTGCCAGTAAATCATCAAACACTTGCTGTTCTTTTTTTACCTCTTTCCTCTGAACAAGCATTTTCTTTGTGCTCATAAGAGGTGTAAAAAATCAAATACACAGAATATTGAATATCCTCTCTTTATGCACTAAAGTTTCCCATTCATTAAAAAACTGCAAGCAGTGCCAGTACCCTGACAAGTTATGAGAAGCTGCTGGGATGGCTAAGAAACACCCACATCCACCTGTGTGGATTCTGCGGTAGTTTGAATGGAATTGGCCCCCATAGGGCCATAGGGAGTGGCACTATTGGGAGGTGTGGCTTGTTAGAGGAAGTGTGTCACTGTGGGGGTGTGGCTTTGAGGCCTCCTATACTAAAGCTCAGTGTGATACTTAGTTCACTTCCTGTTGCCTTGGATCAAGACGCAGAACTCTCAGCTCTTTCTCCAGTACCGTGTCTGCCTGCATACTGCCATGTTCTGCCATGGTGATAATGGACTGAACCTCTGAAACTAAGCCACTTTATTAAACGTTTTCCTTTATAAGAGTGGCCGTGGGTCATAGTGTCTCTTCACAGCAATAGAAACCCTAAGATGGAAGTTTAGTCTGGATGTCATTCTAAGGTAGCAAGCAGGTAAGCGTAGGACGAGGGTCATTCCATAAGTCAGCTGCTGTGGGTGCTTTAAATATCATAAAAAATTAAATAAATAAAGGGCCAGAAGATTTTTCCAGGACCTAAACTAAAGGAAAAGAGGTAACAGCTGAATAGGAGCCTTGACTATATCCTGGATTCTGGGAAAGAGCTTTGAAGACTGTTTTAAGCACATTTAGAGGAGTTGGGATTGCGGCTCACGAATATAATACTTAGCATGACTATTCTCTGGCATGAACAGGGCCTTATGCTCAATTCTCAATACTGCAAAAATGAAAATTAAAACCAATGACAATTAGTCACATCGGGAATTGGACTACATGTGAGGTTCCATCACTGAGTCAAGGTAATTCCTGAGGTATCACAGCAGTGTTTTTCTCCTTCTTGGGTGACACAGTCTACAGTTTGGGAGGTTGCAGCTCAGGGCATCTGGCCCAGTCTATGGCCTAGCGTGGTCCAGCACAGAGTTCCACAGTGTGCTCCGGGCTCATCAGAGCACTGTTTCTTCTGCCTCCGGTTCTCCTAAGAGGCTGAATGCAGAAACCTCATTGAGTCCCTGCAATTCCACACCCACTGCCAACATACACGCTCACACCAGAGGTTAACATGTGACCTTGAGTGACCAAGCCGTGAAGTGAAGGGAAAGTCTAGGGTCCTGTGTGACACAATCCAGTATTGTCGATTCAATTCCCTTTAGAGGACTTAAACAAGACCTTCCAGACTACCGACAAGAGCAAATAGATTTAAAAATGGATCCTTATTCTTTTCCACTAAGCAATGTGTATACCTCACACATGCAAGAAAAAAAAAAGGAAATTCAAGAAATGAGAATTAAGAAGGAAATAAATATCAGCTCCCAGTTCAGCACCTAGCCATGGCTACCGCTAATAACTCAACTAACTGCTTTTATACAAACTCTTAGTTGGAAAATGGATAATGCTCTATCTAGGGCTAGACTTCCCACTTTATATTCTGTGAACCTTTCCATTGCAATGAACAACAATCAATATCAATCTAAAATGACAATATTGTCTAAAATGACAATATTGCACACCATGTTATGAGTCTTTTCAGCATTCCGTGGCATATGCTGTGTCCTTGTATAATTGTTTCCGTAGACTTAATTCTTTTCCATTTTCTCTTCATTATATTTGTGGGGTGATTGCTGGGGGTGAGGATGGGGTTTCGACTGTAATCACTCACCATCTGCTCTACCACTGAGCTATGCTTCCCTGCCTCCTTAGTCTTATTTCTTTTAATTTTTATTTTTATTTATTTTTGTTTGAGACAGAGTCTTACTATATAACCCAGGACAGCTTTGAACTTCCTACATGGCCAAGGCTGGGCTTAAATTCATAATCCTCCTGCCTTAACCTCTTGAATGCTTGGATCACAGTTGTGTGCCACCATGTGCAGCTTTAGACGCAATTACTAAAAAGCATGCTCCACTTTGGATACATGGACCAAGCTCAAGTTACACCAACGTACACATGAATAATTACGGGATGGTCTTCTCCTTAACCATTTTCCATCGTTCAAATTTTCCATGACCACATTAGAAAAATGGCATCTCCTCTTTATTCTCATTATACTCTCCTGTTCAGATAACTCACCCAATTTCAAACAATCCTCCTAGACGGAGAAGGGAGGCTCGTAAGACTCAGAAAGGAAAGGAAATGCAGAAGTAAGCAAAACTCAGACGACCCTAAAGCTTACAAGATTCTCGGGGCAGGCTGGGAAAGATGGGTCAGGTAGAGTACAGCCCGAAAACCTGAGTTTGAGCCCCAGGACCCACAGGCTGGAAGGGGAGAACCAACTCCCTCAAGCTGTGCTGACCTCCACATGTGCTCTGTGGTATGCATGCAAACATCACCCTCCCACAATAAACACTCTTTTATAATATAATAAAACAAGATTCACAAGGCAACAAGTGCATGGGTGCAGGCTGTGCGGGAAGCTCCAGGGATGCAGCTTGCATGCCTGTACAGAGCCTGTGATGTAGCTGCCTTTGAATCAGCCATGTTTCACTATCTCTGTGACTACCAGCATGAGTCACTGAGGTGACGTGGGCTTATGCTCCTGATGCAGAAACGATGTCCTCTTGCAAATGTGATTCCAGCAGGAAGAACAGGGCAGGCTTTGAGAACAGAGTAACTCGGTTTGTCATCTGTCTGTTCGGTTGGTATCGGTGGCGCTGGGATCAAACCCACTTCATACAAGCACTGCTGTACTGAGGCCACACCTCCAGTTCTGCCTTGCTCGGTCTGAGTCAGGTCTGTATCTCTGTGATGTCCTATGTGCTCTGACCCATGGAAGCCATCACAATTAACCCTTGGGTCAGGGACATGAACTGAACGGTCCACAGGATCCGGCAGGTAACAATCCAGAAGGTAGATAAGGCAAGACAACTATACTGACAAAAATAACAGTAATAATAAGTCTAGGAAATCCCCATACCATGTGCCCAGCTCTGGGTGGCCAGGCAGGCAGCCATACCCCCCCATTCCATATCCATGGATCTCTCAAGAAAAGCCAGAAGCACAAAGTCTTCAAAATTGGCTGTGGTGAAGAGACACCTAATGGAATAGTGAAATACACCTGGGTGTGTCTGTGGGGGTATTTCCGGGAACTGTTAGATCATAAAGACTCTGACTTGATGGGTAGACTAGTCCTTTGAAGAGCTAATAATATAATAGCATTAATGAAAAGTAGAAAGTGAGGTCTAGGTATGATGTGGGAGTCTTCTGTTTTGTGTTGATTTCATTGGTTAAATAAAGAAACTGCCTTGGCCCTTTAATAGGACAGAAAATTAGGTAGGCAGAGTAAATAGAACAGAATGTTGGGAGAAAGAAGCTGAGTCAGGCAGTCACCATGATTCTTCAACTCCAGACAGAAGCAGGTTAAGATCTTTCCTGGTAAGCCACCTGTGGTGTTACACAGATTATTAGAAATGGGTTAATCCAGATGTGAGAATTAGCCAATAAGAGGCTGCAACTAATGGGCCAGGCAGTGTTTAAATGAATACAGTTTCCATGTAATTATTTCGGGTAAAGCTAGCCATGTGGGAGCTGGCCGGCGGGAAGCAGCCCGCAGCTCCATCTATATAGGTAGAGGAAGTTGGTCACTAAGGGTAAGTCCTTAGATACTGTATCTTACCCTAGCCTCTTCCTGTATGCGCTCTTTCTGTTTCTTGGCCACCACAACCTGAACACAGCTCACCTCCACTCTAAGCTTCTGCTGCTATGGTGTTCTTATCATCTGAAGGCAAGCAGCCATGGACGGAACCCTCTGAAACCGTAAGCCAAGATAGCATCTCCTCCTTTAAATTGTCTTTTCAGCTATTTTTTTTTTTACTACAGAAAAGAAAGTAACATATATTGGCTTAAAATTTTGAAAGCTCCATAAAGGCTAAACAAAACGAGCCCTCAAGCCAGAATTCTGGCTCACCAAGTTAACACACTTTGGGGTAGCTAATCTATCAAGCTTTTGGAACTTAGGAATTCCATTTCCATCATCCTCCAATAAACCCACATTTTACTTGGGAAGTGTTCTTGATAGCCTTATTTTTCTCTGAGACTGGAACTTAGAAACACCTTCTCAAAGCTCCAAAAGAGAAAATTATGAGTGCAAGTTAACTATGTCAAAAAAAAAGCCTTAGACGTTCTTAGACACACAGGAGAGCTGAGTCTTCCTGATACCAGAAGACAGTGAAGAGCAAAGTAGGCAGGAAGTAGAGCAGCTCCCATAAGGCATTGCAGCTCCCATAAGGCATCCCAACCATCAGAAACAATGTTGTCACTGCAAACTTAAGCTATGGGGAGAGGGAGGTTGTTCAGCATTAGATCATTCCAGAAAAGAAAAATTAATTCTTTCCACATAAACTTTGGATTTCCTCAATCTACAGTGATCAGCCTTTCTGGGGATTAAAGCCAGGCAATCTAGCCACACACCAGGAGCTGTCAGTGCACACCATCTCCCCTCCGGAGATAAAGGCAACCTGCTCTTGAGAGCCATGGTCTTGACGTCAAGAAAATGGTCTGTCTTTCAAGAGGAAGAAGACTGACAAGAAAAAAAAATTATACAAGAATAGCCCTAAATTTCTGGAGTTGAGATCAATTCTCATTGGTGGCGTTGGAAATATTTGGTCAAAAAAGTGATGTCAAAAAAAGAAACGCATTGTCACTTACCCAATGGTGGGGCTGATGTTGTGGTCAAAGTGGTCCTGGACAAACCGACACACGATGCTTGATTTCCCAACCCCCGTGTCCTAGAAGAGAATGAAAACATGACTGTGAACGTCCAGCAACTCTGACCTGAAATAAACGCGCGACAAGAGGGCACGGTGACAGAACTGCAGGACCGGAAGAGAACGTCTGCTGTCTCCTACTAGAACATTCTATAGTGCAAAGAAAGAAAACAGGCATGGTAAAAGCAGGTCTAGAAACACATTTCACATACATGCAGCAGTTAGCATGTTCCTAACACATACGATTCCACAGGTGGAGAATGGAGGAGGGGTGTAGGGAAGACACGTGGCATCCCGCCATGTTGGTAGAAAAGTTGTCAGGTTAATCTGCCTCTCTAGGCAACACCCCGGAAGATGTCTATTTTCCAATTTCCACATCTCCAACATCACCTTAGAACGTGGCAAATGGACACCAGCTGAAGTCTGCTAAGGTCTCATTCTTGACCAAACAGCTCTTTACAGCTAATCAAGACAGGGATCCCTTACACCACGGAAATCAAGCACAGACAAGTGTCTCTACTTTCTTTCTAAAACCTTGCCAAGTGGTTTGGGGAATAACAGACCCAAATTCACAAGGGCCAAGCCCAGACAGATGATACCAGCAGTGTCTGGAGAGACAGCTCATGACTGAGAAACGCAGCAGGCAGCAAGTCAGCTCCTGCCCGAGACTAAGAAAACAGCAGGCACTTGAGAACAAGGCTGAAATGTCGCAGGAAGGCACTCTAGGAAGCAAGAGAGGGCTATCTTTTAGGAAACCAGGACTTAAGACGTCAGGCGCATTAGGACCGAAGAGGCTACATAAGCTTAAGCAGAAGCCTCAGCTGGGTAGAGGAGGAAGCCCCACATATACAGACACCAGAATCTCCCAGTTAAAGGGTATCATACACAACAGCTAACAACCCCAGGGCTTTCCACGCACTATAGACTGAACCTCTGAAGCTATGAGACAAAAGAAACCTTCCCTGCTTTGAGTTGCTTTTCACGGGTATTTTTCCACAGAAACGAAAAGCTGGCTAACCCAGACACCTTAGAGATGTACAGGGGATATATATGGTTCTCGTGTTAAAGATGTGACTTCGTTTGTATGTTTCCTTGCTTATTTATTTATTTATTTATTTATTTATTTATTACGAGACAGTGTCTCTAGGCCGAGCCAGCCTTACACTTCCTATGAAGATGGATGACCTTGGACTGATTCTCCTAATCCTCTCAAGTGCTAGGATTGTAGGGGTGATGGTATCACCGTGCCTTGCTTATACCTCCCTAGGGATCCAACCCAGGGCATCTCCCACTGCTCTGACCAACCAAGTTACATTCCCAGCACCTAAAGGTATGATTTTGCTTTGTTTTGGTTTTTGTGAGACAGGATTTCTCTATGTAGCTTTGGCTACCCTGGAACTCACTCTGTAGATCAAGCTGGCCTCAAAAGATGTGTGCCACTACCTCCCGGTTTAAAGGTGTGATTTTTAAAAGCCCCAAGATGGAGGCTGGAGAGATGGCCCGGTAGTTAATAGCACATGATGCTCTTGCAGAGGACCTAGGGTTCAGTTCCAAGCACCCACACAACAGCTCACAACCATCTGGAATTCCAGTTCCAGGGGATTTAACACTCTCTTCTGCCCTCCACAGGCACTGCACACACTCTCAGTGCACAGAAAATACTTGTGGGCAAAACACTCTTACACGTTTTTAAGTAGACTTAATCAAGGGGCACATGAAGTGACTCAGAGAGGGTGCACGCCACCAAGCCTAATGGACCGAGTTTAATTTCCAGGACACACACGGTGGAGGAGAACTCCCTCAAGCTGTCCTCGGATGTACGGATGGACTTGCTACTCTAGCTCACCAGAAAAGCTGGTGTTTCCCGGGTCATCTTTAGAAGGCAAGGAGTAGACTTCATGACTGTAAGATGGTATTTGGAAGGCTGGCCTTCAGGTAAGCTCTGCTGTGCTGAGTTGTGGACTTGGAACATGGAGTCAGAGCAGAAGCCCGCGGGACTCAGAATGTGCACTTTCTGCATGAGCATCACAGCAGAGAGGATGTAGCATCTGTCATGGCTGGTGCACAGCAGGGGCGGAGACACCACAACACCCCGAGAGTCAGGCCAGAGAGTACAAAAAAAGGAAGACCTTGGGCCAAGGAGAACTATGGGCATTTCCAAGTGGTTAGTTTTAGGGCACAAAGTGGGGTGAGCTTGGGTGTGTCCTAAAACATGTGAGGGGAGGGGAGACTGGAACAAGTCAGAGAGAGAGACAGAGAGAATATTAATTAATTTAAAAAAATTTTAAGAGTCTAATCAATGCCCGCTGCCTTTGGCCTACACGTTCCCATGGATTCTGGCCCAGGTGCCCTCACCACCCTTCCGGGGACAGATCATTTGCCCTCTTCAGCTGTTTTAAGCCCCTCCTACAGATGAATTTCTTCATGCCAGCCCCAGGGAAACGGAAACTCCACAGCTGCAATGCCCTGCCCTGCCCTGCCCAGGAAGGCATGGCAAACACCCCATGCCGCAAGCATTCCTCCAGGAAGCCACTGTGTCCTGGAAGCTGCAACGCGGGCGGGATGGGGACCACACCCTCTCCGTACCCATACCCCTTTCTTTTTCTTCCTTCTACATCAGGGTTCATGGTTTAAGAATTCTTTCTCAGGGATCTTCCATTGATTTACTCATTCTTCACTCATCCAGTAAGCACCCCCAAATTCCTGCCCTCTCTATACAGACAGTAGGGTCTACTCCACTGGTATGATACCAGTATCTCCCTGGTCTGTAGACCTCCTTGATGGGAGATGGTAGGCTACCATTCCTAGCCTGCAGGGGTCCCAGAGGAGTTCTGGGTGCACAGCAGAGTGTCTGCTCACTCCGAGGTGCCCACTCATGTCAACCCCAGCACCCAGGGCTCTAAAGCAGGCTCTCCTCCACCTGGCCCTCCCGTCTCCTCACATCTTTTCAGGTCACACCCAAGCTCACCACACTCTGTACCCTAAAACTACCACTTGGAATTACCTATAGTTCTTCTGGCTTGAATCTTCCTTTTTGTACTCTCTGGACTGACTCTCGGGGTGCTGTGGTTGTGATGCTCACTCGGGGAGCACACATTCTGAGTCTCGGGGTGTTGTGGTTGTGAAGCTCACTTGGGGAGCACACATTCTGAGTCTCGGGGTGTTGTGGTTGTGAAGCTCACTTGGGGAGCACACATTCTGAGTCTCGGGGTGTTGTGGTTGTGAAGCTCACTTGGGGAGCACACATTCTGAGTCTCGGGGGTTTCTGTTCTGACTCCATGCCCCAAGTGCACAGTAGAGCCTGCCTGAAGCCTAGCCCTCCAAATACCATCGTAGTCATCAAGTCCACTCCTTGCCTTTTACAGATGGCCCATGAGAAACGCCATCTTTTCTGGTGAGCTAGAGTGGCAAGCCCACTCCAGTGCAGCTGGATCCCTGACACAGGCACACTTTGTCTTGTCTTGCTTTCACAGTTTGACTCAATAGCTACTGCTTACATATTTCATAGGCAACATACAACAAAATATATTCATTTTAATGTGGCTAGAAAATAGAATATTTTGTAAAGCATAGAGCCAAGACATTTCTCTGACTGGTGACAGGTGGAGCCCCTGAACTCTGGGACTTGGGGGGCGCCACCTTTGGAAAGCTGTTATTCCCCTGATGACCACAAGAAGGAGACATGCTCACCTGTTGGCTGGAGAGCCCAGGGTGCCCTCCATTCAAGGACTTCCTTTTCCTGCCAGAACCTGACTGGGATGGACCCACAAAAACAACTGGACTGTGACCCGCAATCATGGAGGAAAAGACTAAGTGAGTCATGACTGCCACACAAGGCCAGCCTGGTCTACAGAGCAAGTTCCAAGACAGCCAGGGCCACACAGATAAACCCTGTCTCAATGCACAAAGGTCCTGACTGCCTCCAGTTTAAAGGCCACCGCACTTTCAGTGAGCTTATGCTAATGGAAACTGGTCTATGTATAGTTTTTCCATTCTATATTTTGAGACCATCACAGCCTAGCTTGTCTAATCCTCTGCTATTGCAAAAGCGGAAGCTCATGTGACTTCCTTAAGGTCATACAACAAACCGGTTGGGAAAGTCAGAAGCACATGTTCCCAGTCCCTGTCAGGCCTTCCTGAAGGATAAATCAGTCTCCCAAGCCAAGCGCAAATTTTTATCAGACCTAAAGTACTCTGATTGTCCCCTTTCTGGTTTCACTTTGCACAGGTCAAGTTACTCAGCATGGTATGAAGACAGGGCCTGTTTTGATAATGCTGGGCAGGCGGCACAAACTCGTTCATCCGTCATCTACGCAGGCAGCAGTGTCCAGGGGCAGGGGGTGGAAAAACTAATTTCTGGTTCCCGCAGTGAGACTCAACACGACAGACTTAAACGTGATAGAGCAACCAAGGTAGGGATGGGGTGCTGGTCAGCTGGAGTGAGGGTGGCTGGCTTCCTGCAGAGTACCTGTGAGCTAATCACTTGAAAGTAAGCTGCAAATTATTGGTATTTCCCACCTTGCCACCGGTCTGCAGCACTCTACAGGGGAACTGGATCCACCCGCAACATGAGCCCGTAGGAAAACTGACTCTAATCTCAAAGACAACTTACGCCAAACTAAACCTAACTTCCAACAAGTCTTTAGAAGGAGCTGAGTTTTCCCAGGACTGGAAGATCTTCATGAAACAAAGGACTAGCTAATCTGGACTCCAGGACCATACTGCCAATATCATACAGGAGCAGGGATGAGTGTAATAATTAGATTGACAAAGAGAAAAGTGTGTATTCGCTGACCACATATAAAATCCCGGGCACGAAACTGAACAGTTTATATGAAAAAGGAGCACCTAACATCCCTTAAGCATTGTGTGTGTGTGTGTGTGTGTGAGAGAGAGAGAGAGAGAGAGAGAGAGAGAGAAAGAGAGAGAAAGAGAGAGCCCACATGTGCATGTGTATATATACAGGTGTGCACATGCATACAAGTGTGTATGTGCATATGTGGTGCTTGAGATGGAAGCTAGGATCCTGAGCACTAACCATTGGGATATGCCCTTAGACCCCCCCAGCACTAACCATTGGGATATGCCCTTAGACCCCCCAGCACTAACCATTGGGATATGCCCCTAGACCCCCCAGCACTAACCATTGGGATATGCCCTTAGATCCCCCAGCACTAACCATTGGGATATGCCCTTAGACCCCCCCAGCACTAACCATTGGGATATGCCCTTAGACCCCCCCAGCACTAACCATTGGGATATGCCCTTATACCCCCCAGCACTAACCATTGGGATATGCCCTTATACCCCCCCAGCACTAACCATTGGGATATGCCCTTATACCCCCCAGCACTAACCATTGGGATATGCCCTTAGACCCCCCAGCACTAACCATTGGGATATGCCCTTGGACCCCCCAGCACTAACCATTGGGATATGCCCTTGGACCCTAAATATTACTCTTACCTTATAAATACTTTCTATTCTGGAACTCAAAGTATTTCTATTACACAAAGGTGGGGGGAAGGAGGGAGGGAGGAAGGGAGGGAGAGAGGGAAGGAGGATGAAAGACTCATCACACACATCTTGCTCATTGGGTTTCGTTTTCTGAATTTCATTTTGGAGATTTCTCTTTGGCTCACCTTCCAGTTCTTCCTACAGACACACCTAACAGGATGAGTGGAGCACAGATAATTTCCAAATATCGATTATATTCTTTTTCGGCTGTATATTCTTACTTTAATCCATTTTTATAGACTTAGGGGCCTTTATTTGCTTTTATCTTTGAGACAGGGTCTCTCTATGTAGCCCAGGCTGGTCTCTAACTCATAATTCTCCCGCTTCAACCCCGTAAGTACAGGCTCTTCGCTTGTGTGGCACTGCGCCAGGATCCCACCGTCTCACCCTCACTCCCCAGATAACTGAAGAGCAAGGACAATTTTGAAAGAGGAAGAAGAGGAGTTTATTTCCTTCGCTTCCTGTTTTTCTTAGAATAGCCCCCACCGCATCCGGTCATTTTCAGAGAGCAGTTTGTCACAATGTGCAAACTCTGCACTACTGCACAGAAACTTGAGTTCATCTAGTGAGTCTTTGGAGGTATTTCGTGTTAAAAATAAAATAACACTGATTTTCCTTTTGAGGCTGTATGGCAAAGGAACCAACCATTCCTTTGCAAAGTTCCCTTTCTTCACAAGCTCTTGATTGAGCAAGACAAGTCACCCAACAAATGGCGGGGGAAACGCCTCAAGTTCCCATCCCCAGAGGTAACCCCTGATCATATAGAATTTTTTTTACTGAGACACCAAGCTCTAGACTCAGGGTTTCTACTGTGACATAGTTTGGTGGTGCTTTTTGTTGTTGCTGTTGTTACTTTTTTTCAAAACACTTTTTATTTCTCATGAGTTGCCAAGACAGCAAAAGAGTGAGCACAGTTGTAATGACTCCCAGTGGTCCCCAAGGGCTGGGGACTCGCCATAGCTTGACTAAGGACTTACTCCTCAGAATACGGCAACCGTGTTGCTTGCCCCTTCTGCAGAATGTGAGTGTCTTCATCCCCATACGCCCCTCTACCCCTTCACCTTCTCTCTAGCGCTTGTTCATCCTTATGAAGCAAGCTGCACAAGGACCCAGAGACAGGGAACTGAGAGAGACCCCAGCACAGGCCTGCTGTAAGCTACAGGGGACTATATTCTGTCAGCAGCCTCAGACAGAATGTGGAAGCAAACCCCGTCCAGGTCCACCTTGGCATGACTGTGGTCCCAGCTGACACCAGGTGGCAGCTTTGTAAGAGATCCTGAACAGGGAGGCCTATATATAATTCATTCACAGGTTCCTGACCCACAAAAACTGTGAGGAAACAAGGACACGTTGTTTTGCGTTGGTTTGCGCTGGTAAGTGGAGGGCCCACTTGTTATACAGCAGTGTGTAACTCATGCAGCTGTAAGGGAGGACACATATGAAGCGCCAACTCCACCCAGAAGGCTGTGGGTTGGACTCCTGCAACACCCTCAGGGAAGGAGGGTGAGACCCGTTTTGGTTAGCTAGTTGGCAGTAGAAGAGGCTGGCATAGAATGGAGGAGGGCAATACTGCGGAGGGCTTAGGAGACTCTGCTCTGTGAACGATTGTGTTGAATATTCCACAGAAGTCTCTGGACTAGGAGAAAGGAAAACGACGACATTGCCTACCTAACAAAATCAACAAAGGATGATTTCACGCTAGTGGCAAACCTAAAGTCAACAAATGACGGAAGCATGTATGACGAGCATAATTCAGTTGAAGAGTACATCTTGAGAGGAGAAACCAGAGCAATAGATCAAAATCAGAGAAACTAAGGAGAAGATACCGGAGCGATAGATCGAACAGAAAGCAGAGAAACTGACCTCAGAACCTGCCTTTCAGACTTCATGTCGGGGCTGCTTTGTGTAGGCACTAACACAGCCCTCTGAGGCCTGCTATGTTGTTTTACCAAGTGCCTCTTCATTTCAGCAGAAAACTGTCCTTTATTTGATATCATCCCATCCACTGTGACTCAGCAGGCCACCCAACACCAAGCCACCAGGCCTCCCTCCCTCCACAAGTCCTTGATTGGCAGCCTTGAGGACCAGCACACATTTGAGAGGAAACAGCAGAAGCACCCCAAGCCCCCCCTCCACATGCTCCCCCCATCATCCCCCACATCTGCCCCACCACCACCACCATCACAAGCTGAACTGCTGGTGTGGGACTGAGGAGATGATGCTCCCTTCTCATCTCAGCGTCTCAGGTCATTAACACCTCGTAAAAGACACTTTCTCTCAAGATCCTGGAGGGCTTTGGGGGAAACGCTAACAGCAAAGCCTTGGACAAAGAGGCCCAGCAAGCAATGTGTAAGAATGTGATGTCAGGATCCAGACTCTCTTCCCGCGGACACTGACAGGGGCTGTGACACATCCCGCTGTCGGAGCTACCAGGCTGCTGGTGCCCTGATATTTCACGCGGAGGCGCCACGTCTTGCTCCCCGCTTCTTTCCCTGCCTTCTGCCCGAGAGCCAGAGATTGGCCAAACTCTTGCTGTGAAAACCCCCACTCCTGCTCGATGTATAAAAAGACACACACACACACCCCATCGCACAGGTTCTGCTCCTCTTCAGAGATGCCACTGCGCTGTCTGTCTCTGGTGCTGGGATCCAAAGTCTCCTTGGAGCCCCTACCATGCTGCTACCCCTCTGTCTGTCTGCCTGCCTTCCAGTCTGTTTATGGCATTAATAATTCTTCTGATACACTCCTTCGTCCATAGAAATGTGTCTCAGTGTCCTTTTGAACCACCTGCCCTGTCCAAAATCTAATACAATGACTTTCGAATGTCCCTAACTGGTTCTTCCTGGGACTGTGCCCACAGCAACCACCCTGGCTTGCTACTGCCCCCTCCCACCATGCTATCTGTACTGCTTACTCTCCTCGTTGTTGTAGGTCTTGTGGACCAAATCTGCCACTTAAGGGAGGGAGGTTTTATTTGGCTCCCAGTTTAAAGGAGCAATCTATGGTGGTCCGGAAGACACGGCACCAGGAGCTGTCGTGGCTGTGAGCGCAGGGCGCGGCTCGCTTCTAGTTCCGCTGATCAGCCAACCAGAGAGTAGATCGAAGTGAGCATGGGCTGTAAAACCCCAGAAGGCCCCACCTAGAGGCTGATCATTCAAACACATGACCCCAGGGACACTGCACACTCAAAGCCCAACACTTCCCCTCTCTTCCTTCTGAAGCAGGCACAGCCTGTAAAATCACTCACGATTAGGCAAGAGTCTCGGTGCCCAGAGCTCCCGTGTGGTGCTTTGCTCATTAGGAAAAACTGATGGCAAAGCTTCTATTTACACCACTATGATAAAGAGGCAAAATTAAACTCCGTTCACATGCAGAGCACAGCTTCCTATGGAGAGAGCTTGAGTGCACTCCCTCCGACCATCCCTCTCTCCATCTTAAGCAAACATATGCCTCCTCAGCCCTTGGTTATGGCATCCCTGGAATTTTAGAAACAGACCTTAGGGTGTCTGATATCAACCACACGTGCCCACATGAAAGCCTGTATGGGCAGGTGATTTTTTTTTTTCCTGGCAAGATGATCCCTCGTCTGGCTGTTAATGTGATCTAAGCCCTAGATGTTACTTCTCCTACCTAGAGAAAGTTGACATGTGGAGAAGCCTGGCAAAGGTTGCTACAGTCTGGTGTCAAGACTTTGCCAGCTTCAGTCAGCCACTTCTGCCAAAAGCATCAGACGTGATCACGTGACCCCGCTTCATGCTGGGGTATTCATCTTGTTCTGGGAGCCAAGGTCATGGTTTGGAGGCACAAGTTCACAGGCACTTAATTTCATCTGCATAATAAGTTACACAAAGTTAAGTTATACAAAATTAAATTATACAAAATTACATACACCATTCATCTACCAGAAAATATGCCTGTCTACATTCTAGTTTTATAAAAATATGACTGGTATTATGAGGGGAAATGAAAGATAATTGGATGGGCTAAGAAAGACGGGGACCTGCTCCAGGAACGACATCTACTGTTTAGTTTTAGAGTGGAGGCTTTTGCGGTTTCGCTCTGCCCCCTCCCCACTCAGCTCCCAGCTCTCTCCTGAACGGTCAAGAAGATTGCAGTTAGACTGAAGCAACCCAGCCAGCTTACAAATAATGATTTGGTCAGATGTACTAAAGGAAGTCTGTTTCTTCACTTGGTGGTTTGGACCACTTCAGGTGCCAAGAAAGCTATTCCGGTCCTTCCCTGAACTCAGCATGTTTCTGCTCCACCCTGCTCTGATTGCCCCACCTGAACAGCGGCTTTGGGAAGCTGGCCTCTTTATCCATGAGCCGAGCTTCTCCCACAAACTAGCACAGAAACTCTGTCCACGAGTCTGTCACCCACAAATACATGCTGAGGAATCCGTGCCCAATATCGTCCCTCTGGGTATGTGACTGACAGTCTCTCTCCCAAACATGGATCGTACCCCAGGAGGAGTTCTCAGAGTCACAGCCAACGCCAAGCGTTCGGGGTCCCTCTCCACGAACTTGCCTTCCCACTAATGTCTCTACATAGGAAACCGTGTGGCCATGAATGCCAGGGTCAGCCAGGGTACACCCTGCCATTCTGCTGAGCACAGGAAGAAAGCATGGCGCTGGAGGTTTTAAGTTGCATTGCTTCTTCATGCCGGATCCCAAGCAGGGAATTCATTTCCCCTTCTCACCCACACCTGGAGCACAGAGGCTATGTGTCCAGCAGCATTCCCTTTCAGTGCTTTGCAAAACCAGAGCACCCTTGGCCAGCAGATCTCTCCCTCCACACTCACATCTCCCCAGACTCCCCAAGTAGATCTCCCCCCCCAAACCTGCTCAGGTGAGGCTTGTTTGTCAGCTGGGGCTACAGTAATTCTACACTTGGGAGCTCAGTTTCCAGAGAGACAATAAAACCGTGTGAAGAGAAGAGGGAAGCTGAGCCTGGACCACACCTGCAATCCCCTGGTACAGAGACACAAAGACACAGAGGCAAGTGAGCGCGCACGCACACACACACACACACACACACACACAAAAGTTGGGGAAGGGAGAAACAGAAGAGAGGGGGGACAGTGGCACTAGCCAGAAGAAATGGGATGGGTTTCTTTGCCACATCCCACAGAAATAAACATGGTTTGTCTCAGCACAGCAGAGTGGCCCAGTAATAAATACCGGAGTTACAGCCACTCCATTTCAGCTTGATAGATCCAGATCTGGAGTTACTCTTGAGGAGGATTTTGTTGCCAAGTTTAACAGAAGCAGCACGGAGAGAGCTGCCATAAGGCCGAGATGTGGGGGGTCCCAGAGATACACCTTTCAGGAAAGAGTCTGATAAAATTGGTATAGAAAACAAAATAAAATTTTCAACAGTCACCACCACCCCACACGCACACACACACTGTTCAAGGGTGCAGAATTCTGTGTGGTTAGACCCGGTCTCAGGGAATAGACACCCAAGATTTAGATCTCAAGAGTCGCTGTACTTAGGTGCTCCAGTCTGTATAAACAAGGCAAGAGTTGGGGCTGGAGAGATGGCTCCGAGGTTAAGAGCATTGCCTGCTCTTCCAAAGGTCCTGAGTTCAATTCCCAGCAACCACATGGTGGCTCACAACCATCTTTGATGGGGTCTGGTGCCTTCTTCTGGCCTGCAGGCATACACAGACAGAATATTGTATACATAATAAATAAATATTAAAAAAAAACAAGGCAAGAGTAATCCTTGTCCCATTGATTGTGTGAAAGTTAAAGAGAAAGTTCTGGCTCAACAACAGCTAGTCACAAGAGTGGAGCCTCAGCCATTTAGAGGAGCAAGGCTGATCTCCAGGTGCTCACTGGTGGGTGGTGGCAAGAGCTCCAGCTTGTGTGAGGGGAAATTTGTGTGACAGGTTTATCTATAAAATGATACTGCGTGTGATGACGAGCACACAAGCATGAAATAGCTCCTCCAAAGAACCCCAGACCCCTTACCAATGCTGCCTTCACTTCTCACCCTCTGCTGCATCCAGTACCGTTAGAACTCTGTGATCCTGCTCAATACATTCCTTGTGGGGTTTTTGTTTTGAAATGTTAACAGACACATCTAGATGGAGGAATTCGCACAAATTCTGTAGCCTTCTCTTAGTTCCTTTATGTGTGTGTACAACTTGACACAAACACACTTCTGTTCCCCGATCTTCAAATTACTGCAACGTAACAGGACCGTCACTTCTTAAACAACAACGGCACGTGTCCCTGGGTACTGAGTCATGGTAAGATAGGAGCTGGGAGCTCCAGGGTACTAGTGCACCATTGTAGATAAATGCACTGTACATTTCAAAAATGATAGGAAAGTATTATGAAAGCATTCACCACAAGAATTGACAAATGTCCATGGAGGTGATTACGGTTAACTCAATTTAAACATTACACAATGTACAGATGTATTAAACTTTATTACACTGTCCCATTGATAGACACATAACTTCTAATCTGTATTGGTCAGAATTTAATTTCTGTTTTTATCTTTTATTACTATCATTGTATATACAATGTTTGTGTGCAGGTGCACACACGCCACCTGTACATATGCTGCTGTGCACTTGTAGCTATGCCGCTGTGCACCTGTAGACACACTATTGTGCACCTGGAGACACGCTGTTGTATACCTGTAGACACGCTGTTGTGCACCTGTAGGTATGATGTTGTGCAACTGTAGACACACTGTTGTGCACCTGTAGACATGCCACTGTGCACCTGTAGACATGCCATTGTGCACCTGTGCACCTGTAGACATGCTGCTGTACACCTGTAGACATGCTGCTGTGCACCTGTAGACAGGACACTGTGAACCTGTAGACATGTCACTGTGCACCTGTAGACATGCCACTGTGCACCTGTAGACATGCCACTGTGCACCTGTGCACCTGTAGACATGCCGCTGTGCACCTGTAGACATGCCGCTGTGCACCTGTAGACATGTCACTGTGCACCTGTAGACATGTCACTGTGTACCTGTAGACATGCCACTGTGCACCTGTGCACCTGTAGACATGCCGCTGTGCACCTGTAGACATGCCGCTGTGCACCTGTTAAGTATTGATTACTGGTTTTCAACTCCCACTTCCTTCTAGAAACTATATACTCCAAATAAACTGTTACACTTTTATTGAGTTGCAATTTGTCTAACAAAATAACTTGTTTTGTTTTGTTGAGACAGGGTTTCTCTGTGTAACAGCCCTGAGTGTCCTAGAACTCCCTTTGAGACCAGGTTGGTCTTGAACTCAGAGATCTGCTTCCTCTGCCTCCTGAGTGCTGAGATTAAAGTCATGCACCACCATGCTCAACGCTAAAGTCCACCATTTTAAAGTGACTGACTGGTGGCATTTGGTACATTCTCTTTGCTGTCCACTGAGAAAGCTCCTAAGCAGTGCTACATCAATGTATCCATTAAGTAAAAGACTCACGGTTCTTCATGTCCCACAGCTCCTACCAATCATATATGTTCATTTCCATGCATATTCGTTTAAATAGAACCACACAAAAGGTCATCTTTTCTGTCTGGTTTCTTTCATTTAAAATCAGGTTTTCAAGGTTTACCCTCATTAGAGTACATAATTGATATTTCAGTCCTTGGTGCTGGGGTACCTGGGCAAGCATCGTACCATTGAGCTGGCCCAGCCCCAGTCTGTTTCATTCCTTTGTAAGCTGAATAGTTCTCTGTATGTGTACTGCAATAATTGGTTTATCCACTCACTGTTAGCAGACTTGCAGGCTGCTTCTGCCTTTTGACTGTCATGAACAGGGCTGCTATGAAAATTCATGTACAAGTACTTTTCTTGCTAGTGACTTCTCTAGGTATTTGCAGTATATCTCGTTAATCTGATTAATTTGAGTAGCCACAAAAGTACTGCTTTTCCACAGAGGCTGCACCATTTCACATGTCTGCCAGCTTTCACCGGCTCTGGATGACAAGACCATTTATTCCCTGACATTAGAACCCACTTAAGGATTCCAGCACATATTGAAGACCAGTTGAGACATCCAACCTCATGGGCTGAACAATACCGGATTATTGGTCTTCCCACAATAATAACTATAACTATAAGAGGACCACAGCCTGTAAACCAACCTAATAAATCCCCTTTCTCTCTATATATAGATTCATTCTGTAGTTTCTGTTCCCCTAGAGAATGCTGACTAATACAGGGTCCAATTAAAACACATGAATAACCGTTTTCCCAGCACCACTGTTAAAGAGGCTATTTTTCCCCACAGGATGATTGCGGTACCCTTGTCAATATCAGTCCACCGCAGAAGGAGAGGTTGATTTCTGAAATCTCAACTCTATTCCACTGGCCAATGACTTATTAAGTCAACCCCATTTGGTTGGTATTAGTGTAGGTCTTAAGATTGGGAAATGTGAGACCTCTAACTTTCTTCATTTCCTACATAATTTGACTGCACAGAGACTCTTGTCTGAAAGTGTAAATTCTACTCCTACAGAAAAGGGGGTGACTTTGTGACTTTGGATAGTAATAGTGCTGCCTCTGTGGCCCACTCTAGCGAGAATCATTGTCTGAACCCATTAAGTCTTTTAATTCATGAACAGGGATACAGCCCCGCTTACTTAGATGTTCTTAGGTCTTTCTGGAAGGTTTTGTTTGTTTTGTTTTTTGGCTTTCAGTAAACCTTAAACTTCCTTGGTTAAATCCCATTTGGCCTTAGTGTATAATCCTTTTAATATCTGTAAGGTTTTATTTGCTACATACACACACACACACACACACACACACACACACACACATACACACACACACACACACACACACACACACACGGAAACCTGGTCTGCAGTCTTCTTGCATCTTTGTCTCTGTAATATTAGGGTAAGACTGATCTCCTAAGGTGAGTTAGGATGTGTTTCTTCTTGCTCTGTTCTTCTAGAAGAATCTGAGAAAGTTGCTGATAAACTTCTTTAAATGCTCGAACTTAGAAGCGGACCACCTGCTCTGCCCTGTTCTCTGTGAGGTTTCTCATCATCCCCTCAATCTCCTTACCTGTAACCAGTCTGATGCAAATTCCTTCTTCTCTCCACCCACCTGCCCTCCCCTCCCCCTAGTCTTTTCAAGACAGGATTTCTCTGTGTAGCCCTGGCTGTCCTAGAACTAGATCTGTAGACAGGATAGCCTCAAACTCAGAGATCCACCAGCCTCTGGCTCTTGACTGCTAGGATTAAAAGCATGTGCCACCTAGCCTGGCTAAAATCAAGATTTTTTTTTAAATCCTAAATAAATAAATAACAATAATAATAATAATCAAAAGTAAATCAACTCCCTTTATACTTTTTTCAGAGACATAAAATGTGGTTAAGATTTTATTGACCTCATTATTAGTGAAAATTGGGATGTTACAATCAATTAAAACAGGTGGTTCTGCCAAGTGTAGTGGCAGATGGTATTAATCCCAGCACTCAGGAGGCAGAGGCAGGCAGATCTCTGTGAGTTTGAGGCCAGCCTGGTCTAACAAAGGGAGTCCCAGGACAGCCAGGTCTGTTTCACAGAGAAACCCTATCTTGAAAAAAAAAATTTTTAATTATATAGATATAGATAGATATAATCAAAGCATAATTTATAGAAATACACATAAAATAAAATAAAATTGTAAACACAAAATTGGCTTTTCCCAGAGTTGAGAAGTTCATCTTAGCCACTGTCAACTGACTTTTTTTATTAAATATAAATAATAATGACTTGCACTACTAACAATTTACATAGATGTTCAGCTGATCTGAGCGAGAGTAGATCAGACATCTTGAACAGTGTACAGGCACGATGGATTTCCCCACTGGAGACAGTAAGTAAGATCTTTTCTGCTTGTTTCAAATTTCCTATCAAAGGCTACCAAGATGGCTCAGCTGGTAAAAGTGCTTATGAAAACCTGAGCTGGATTCCTGGGACCCACATGGTGGAAGGAGAGAACCAACTCCCTCAAGATGTCATCTGACCTCCATACACACTCCACGGCACCAGTGTATATAGCCCAAACAAGCACAGATAAATAGATGTAAGGAAGGGAGATTAAATTTCCTATGAATATGGCATTAAAAAGTAACGGGAGAAAAACTAAAGGGCTTTGCAGAGTCAGTTATTTCACGAGTAAGACTGGGAAGCAGAGTGATTAAAAAGATGGGTCATGCGCCACCGTGGTGGCGGGAGCCTAAGACCACAGGAAAGAAAGATGCAGATCGGGCCTGCAAGAGGGCTGTGTCAGGCAGCTGCCAAGGCTTCTTTGAGAGCCAAGACGGTGTGACGGTGTGTCGGGGATGAGTAACACAACTGGTTTTGCAAGTCGCTGAGCAGACACCCTGCAGCAGCTGGGAGCAGGAAGCACATCCGGCTCTGGAAGCTGGCAATCGGTCCAGTCTGTGTCAGCAGGAGCTGTGATAAGGAGTTACGCCAGAGGCTCCTTCCTTGGGAACTAGCCTTCTTGGCTGGGAAAGCCAGGGGGACACACACGCCCTCACAAGGAGTGTGGTTGCACGGTACCAGGGGGAAGACACTCCGACTGTCTATTCCTTAGGCCTTAAACGTTCAGTTATTTAAGAGAGTCTCTGCCCTGCTCACTCTCTTCAGCAAAGGTTGTTTCTGGTTCTTGTGTAAATTACAGCTATTTGTGTGTCTCTAGACATCATTCCTCCTTTCTGGGTTGGCAATGTCCAAAAAGGGAAAGTCACCAGATGCAAAAGTAAAAAGAAAAAAAAGTCACAAAATTCTCAGAAAATGAGAGTCATCTGAGGAATAAGCAGGCCCCGGGGCTGAATTCTGAAGTCCTTATTCCTCCAGGGAGAATTCTATTCCAGCACGTGATTCGCTTACTTTGCGCTTGTTTTGTTTAGCTTTGTGGTTTGTTTCCACGCAATTGTGATTTGAACACGAGGTCTCGGGACTGGCAGACAAGTGCTCTGCCAATTGAGCGGCATCCTGACCCTTCTCATTAGTGAGACAAGACCTCACTAAGTGGCCCAGGCCGGCCTCGATTTCACCAGAGCCCAGGCTAGCCTTGAACTTGGATTCTACTGCCTGCGGCCTCTGCAGCAACTGAAATTGCAAGCCTGTGGCACCAAGCCTGACTAGATTACTTCTTTAGACAGGATCTCCCTATGTAGTCATGGCTGTCTGGGAGCTCACTATAAAGACCTGGCTAGCCTGAAACTCACAGAGATCCCCCTACTTTTGCCTGCTGAGTGCTGGGATTAAAGGCATGTGCCACCACATCAGTATTTTTTGTCAGTTTTTTGAAACAGGGTTTCTCTGTGTTATAGTCCTAGCTGTCCTGGAACTAGCTTTTGCAGATCAGGCTGACCTTGAACTCACAGAGATCCACCTGCCTCGGCCTCCAGAGTGTTGGGATTAAAGGCATGCACCACCACCGCCTGGCTTCAGATTGCTTTTTTTTTTTTTTTGGTTTTTCGAGACAGGGTTTCTCTGTAGCTTTGGAGTCTGTCCTGGAACTCCCTTTGTAGACCAGGCTGAGATTAAAGGCGTGCGCCACCACCGCCCGGCTTTCAGATTGCTTCTTAAATGAGGACTATTCCCATCTACAGCATTTATAAATTAAAATATATTAGAAGGCAGAAATAAAAAAAAAATCTATGGAAAAAATGCACAGCCTATCCTTAAGGGCCCTGGAAACGTCCCTACAGTCTCCATCAGAGTCTAGTGTCCCTCCTCCCAGTACCACGTCCGTGTCCAAGACTGTCTATTCCCACAGAACAGGAAATGGCTGGAAACCCTCAGGATCCCGTGCTTCCGCCATGCAGAGAGCATCCACCTGGCCCTGCTGTAGGAGACACCTACCCAGCCCTCCCAAGGACCCTGTTTGAAAAAAAATAATCCCACATCAAATCCACCATTTTAGTGAAGTCTGGCCTGAATTGTGGGGACGTTAACTCTGCCTTCTGATAGGCAATGTAGGCTGCGAATGGGGTTAAACACACAGGGAACGGCCCCTAGCCCCAGAGTTCGACCGTCGGACTGTCTGCTTTGGAGTCTGCTAACTTAATCCCTTGCTTCTTTCTCCTAAGGTCTCCAGGTACCCTACCATACAGGACACCTGTGGGCAATGGCTGTGGGGTATGTTCTACCCAGGAAAGATACAAAAGAGCTAATGTGAAATAATGAAGTCAGTCCTCATCATCACAGCAAGCTGGCCTTGCGGTCCAGGAGGGGGACTGCTGGGGCAGCAGGAGATGCCGGGGTAACTGGGATTGACAGCAGCCATCCACGGCTCAGAAAGCCAGCAATGCACACGGTTGCTGTGTGTGCATGTGCGTGTGTGAGTGCAATCCAGGGAAGGGATCAATGTGCATCCTCCTCCACCATGGCCCCTCTCACATGGACAGGCTGTCCCTGTCCCTGTCCCTGGACAGGAGGACTGGAGCTGGGAATAAGGCCTCATCAGCTCTGATCCATGCCTTCTGGCCTTGTGGTCCACCCACACACGATGGTTTTATCTTGGCTGCCCAATTCTGGAACCTTATTCTGATCTTCATTCTATCCCAGGAGTGCCCAGAATCAGCCTCTCACACTTCCTGAGAATGATTTCCCAGCGGGGCCAGTGCCTGCCTCAGCTTGGAGCCTGCCAGGGTCCTGACCAGGAGCAGCACGCTACACAGCAGAGGCTGGGCTTCTGAACTCGGAGGTCACATGCTACCGACCTTGTGTACCACAGTGCTCACGGGAGGCCGCTGCTACCTTGAAGACCCCTGCAGGGCAGCTGTCAGTTTCATTTCCCAAGGACACCTGCTTAGTTCACTCCTTCAGTGTGGGCTCAGTAGGTGTGAGAGGACCTTGTGAGTCACTGCTAACTACCCAGTTCACTGGTAAAGCTTTGACTTTGCATTTCAAGAGGCTGTCTTTACTGTAAAGTGACATCATCCTGGGGCAATAATGTAAAGTAAATCAGGTTTCTGAGCAGAACTTGCTTTTCTGGAAGTGTCAGGGAAGCAGACGATATCTATCACTCTGGTTAGAGAGGGAGGAACAGGCTGGCGGTGTGCTGAGAAGTTATCACAGCAGGGGCATTCAATACCCTACCCTTGTCAGAAGCCTTTGAAGGGACCGAGGTAGAGGTAGGAGCTGGGGGTTTAAGGCTAGTCTAACCAAAAAGGCAAAGCTTTCCATAAGGCCGTTACTTTTCTCTCTTAGAGCCCGGAGTCTACAGTAACAATCTATCCTAAAGTGCATCACACAGTTGGCCTACGGAGAGAGCATTCTTGAAACTTTCTAAAGCGTGTACAAGAGGCCTGGGACCTGAAATCCCATGTTGCTTCTTCATATATAAGGGAAAGAAACTTGAGTTTTAAAAAAGTGCTTGGGAGGCTGGAGAGATGGCTCAGTGGTTAAGAGCACTGGCTGCTCTTCCAGAGGTCCTGAGTTCAATTCCCAGCAACCACATGGTGGCTCACAACCACCTGTAATGAGATCTGGCGCCCTCCTCCGGCATGCGGGCATACATAGAGGCAGAATGTTGTATCCATGATAAATAAATCTTTAAAAAAAAATTAAAAATAAAAAAGTGCTTGGTCATCAAACTGATAGCTACCTTTCCCCATCTCCCTCCCAGGGAAAGATACCTGTGAAGGTCTGACAAATGATACTGGAGTATGGGCATTATGTTGACCCCGTAGTCAGCTCAAATGACAAAGGAGGAAGATGGTTCCTTAAGGGTGCTCTATTGAGACCTGCCTTCCTGTGGTCTCAGCAGCAGACTGCATCTAGACCCATGAGCCTATATTCCCTGATGCCTGAGAGGCTAAGGCACAAGATCCTTTGAGCCCAGGAATTTGAAGTCAGCCTGGGTAACATGGCAAGGCCTTATACCAAGGAAGAAAAAGGTAAGAAGAAGAAGAAGGCGCAGAGAGCCTAATTTACAAGCTGTGTTTTCCTGTCAGACCTATTTCTGCTCCGTACACTGTTCCCTATGAAGGATGAATTCCTCCAGACTGTGTTCTTATGGATTATGGGTTAGTTTTGGTTTCTGTGGGGTTGTTGTTGTTTTAGGAAAGTCTTACTCAGTAGCCCAAGCTGGCCTCAAACTCACAGATATCCTCTCGTCTTAGCCTCTTAAGTGCTGTAAGTCACCAAGCCTGACTCACAAATCCTTACAGCAGGAAAATTCATATTTATAGCCTTTGTTTACATAACATGGCATTATATCAGGCATTACAATCCATTTTCTTTCAAATATTTATTTATTTATTATGGACACACTATTCTGTTTGCATATATGTCTGTAGGACAGAAGAGGACACAGCCCTCATTACAGATGGTTGTGAGCCACCATGTGGTTGCTGGGAATCAAACTCGGGTCCTTTGGAAGAGTAGGCAATGCTCTTAACCTCTGAGCCATCTCTCCAGCCCCCTACAATCCATTTTTTAAAGGTCAATATCTTCCCAATGTCCTATTTGGAAATAATGCTGTCTCAGTAGATTAGAAAGGATATTTTTTCTTCCTTAATTTTCCTACCATATAATACTTCCATAACATAGACCATTTTTGTGTCCACACATGTATGATTCTCCCTGCACACACCAAGCACTGTACGGGCTGGTTTCCTCAAGACACCATGTAACAACAGGCTGCTTTCCAGTAATTAGCTCTGTTCTGATGCCATCCACCCAGAGACCACTTCACACCCTCTGGCTGAGGGCTCGGTCTCCATCTCCCCAGAGACCACCTCACACCCTCAGGCTGAAGGCTCAGTCTCCATCTACCCAGAGACCACCTTACACCCTGAGGCTGAGAGCCCGGTTCAGAGAGTACCCCTCTGTTCTAGATGTACTTCTGACCAAATAGCTACAAATCTATGGGGTTCCAATGACACCCCCCTCAAATTTGATTCCCCTGCCAACAGAACTCAAATGTGTTTTCCAGTCAATATAGACATTAGAAAGATAACAATGCAAAAGCACAGAAGGGGAGGGAATGGGGATAGGACTCAGTGCTAGCTACCATATCCTCTCTGAATGCCCCACCCTCCAGGAAACTCCACAAGTTCATCGAGCACTCCAATCTTGCCCTTTGAACCTTTAAGGAGACAATAATGCACTTAGCACAGGCATGCCTGATTAAACCTGATTAAATCAACCATCAGGCCCTCTCCCCAGAGGTTATGTGCGGGACTGAAAAAGTCTCCTCATCTCGCCTTGGTCTTTGCTGAGAAAGGCTTCTTATTGGCACTGAACATTCTGGAGACGGACTACAAGTCTTCCAAGAACCCTAAAAACTCTAGTTGCGTCAGGACACAGAGATGAAGACCAAATACGTATTTCCCAATACCATCTCATCCGTCCACATTTAGGAGACTGCCATCTCCTAACAGGAATGGGTCAGGGGAAGTGTTCTGGCTATCACCTTCCAGGTTACACTAGCACCCCACTAAGCAACTGTGCCTCTTTTCATGAAAGACCCCGTAGGCTGTCACAACAGCTAACAGTGAGCATCATTTAAATACTAGCAGGCTGGGTGCCTGCCAGGACCATGCGCTTGGTGATCCTGTCCTGTCCGTTAGACAAAACTCTTTTTATGACCACTCAGTCACAGGAGCTTTTCATTAAAAGAAGCAGGAGGCGGCAGGGTATCTGTTAGAACCGTCTAACCCATTTAGAGTTCCTTCGTTGCAGAGCAGTTCTGCCCCTCTGAACATCACCAACCATAATGACTTGAGATTGTGTAATCAGCATAGGACAAGTTGGTTTGGCTCGCAATTTTCTGCCTTGGTGACAACCTATTACCAAGCCATGAATGATTGTCTTTAACACCTGGTGCTAGACCATGACCAGAATAATAAACATGTGTGCTTGCCCTCGGGACAACATTTGTGTGGAAGACCTACAGTAGAGACGGCAGTAATTTGCCCATTAGTAGTAATGCAAGTAGTGGCATTGTTTACCTGCCCCAAACCGAATACCCAATGGAAAAGCAAACATATTTCACAAACAAAAACATTGCATATTGAATTATAGATACCTTTCTTTCTTCACACAGCCTCTACTACAACCTAAGTAAAGGGATTTATATCACTATATTACATATTATCATATACCACATACGGTATTATATAGTGTATGCATATGTACTTACTACTTCAGAGGCGTGACTGATGCTGGCCTTAAACTGAACTAGACAGACTCCCCTATGGACAGAAAGGATTGCGACAGCATTGCACTGACATATGGAACTGTGCTTTTTACGGCATTTGATTTGAATCTCTATGTGCCTGACCCTTGTCATGGTAGCAAGACACCTCACCCCTGCACTACCCACAAAGCTGAGAAAGTCACCTTAGTACCCAGTTCAAAGCTAATTAACCCATTCTCTGCTAGACACATAAATCTGTTGTTGTGGCCTTAGAATCAGGACCTAAGCCATTTACAGGTAAATATGTAATAAATTCAAACAGCTATTTTAAAGAAGAAATTACAGATAATACATATTTTGAGACAAAAGAATATGCCCTGTGTCTTTTACCTAATTGGCACTTAAGCATTTTCGAGCGTTAGATAATGGCTGTAAATTTACTGTGGGAGTTCTACATTCATTCAGTGAATCATGACTGCTATAATCTGAAGGATTTCCAGCTCAGTTACAACCCCCTGGCCTTTGGTCAATCTCATTATTAACCAGCATTCACTGGGTCAACTTGGACACAGGCTATATACAGTAACTCAACCAAGAAATATTTGTCCCCAAACCTCAAGATGTCTGTGTTGGTTAGGATTTTGTCAACTTAACACAAGCAAGGGCCCTCAGGGAGAAGGAGTTTCAGATGGGGAAAATGCCTCCTTTATCCTGGCAGGTCTGTGGGACATTTTCTTGGTTAATGATTGACGTGGGAGGGCCCAGCCCACCATGGGCTAGTACCACCCTGGGGCAGGTGGACCTGGCTTTTATAAGAAAGCGGGGTAAGTAAGCCAGGAAGCAATGTTCCTCCATGGCCTCTGCACCAGTTCCTGCCTTAAGTTCCTGCTTGGCTTCCAGGCTTAGGTTTCTTCAGTGAACTCTACCCTGGGACATGTAAGCCAACTACACTGTTTCATCGCAAGTCACTTGGCCCTGGTCTTTATCATGGCCGTAGAAACCTGAGACAGCGCCACTATTTCCATGAGCGGAGTCATCCCAGGACTTACAACTGAACAAAAACAAATTCACTCACTGAAAAATTTTAGTTCCACCAATCAGTAGTGGTCATCAGAGAGGATTCAGGGCTGTAGTACAAGGTGGCAGGAGTGTCACTCAGAGGGAGGCCTCGGCCATCACCGGCCTGAATAGTCTAACCAGCGAGAAAGGCGCAAGAAGGGTGTGGGCGTCAGTGGGCAGTGAGCTTCTGAAGCTACAGTTCCAGCCTTGGGAACTAGATGCTACAATCAAAGGAAGATATTCTCACGTTGGCCAAGACCATGCTGAATCCTTACAGCAAGATGGGCAAGCGAGCAGAAGGGTTGCCTTTTTAAAGAAACCGGACTAGAGAGAATAAAGACATGCCCAGCGTGTTCAGACACAAGCCTTTTCTGATCAATGAGAGATCTGCTCAAAGGGCAGCTCGCAGGCTCAGCCACAGGGCTTCTAGAGGCAAGAGGCACGGAAGCCTCTACCACAGAAGCCTGAGCTGGCGTGACTTCATTATTGCCTGCAAGCTAGCTGGTTAGAAGAGGAGGGCAGAGGAGCCAAGGCCACATAATGACATGATGCTGCTAGACTTTTAGAAGTACTTCCGTCACAGATGACTGTGCCCCTTCACTCACAATGTTGGCGGTCCCTGAAGAGCCTCTGGGCTCAGTCCCCAGCACCTCAAAAGCAAAATAGAGATTCTCACAAGGTATCAGGGAACTGGAGCATTCGGCTGCCTATATGAACCATGGTCACAGCCAAAATCACATCATGCTTTCAGGTTGTCAAGGGAAGTTCACCCAACACATAAAACCTGGGCCCACTGCCTATCCCATACAACTGCATCCCCCCGCCCCCACTCCATCTCAGTTCCTCAGAGGCTGTTCCCAGGGCACATTCAGACCCTCTGGTCATCTGCTCAAATCACAGATGCAGAAGAAGGGTTCAAGGTTTTTTGTTTCTGGTCAGAAGGGATCTGAAGGAAGCAAGATCTGCTTCCCTCTGAGGTGAGCATTCCAGGGAAACACAGTCACCTTTGTCATACCGATTTGATGGTCTGTATAACGCAGATGTTGTACTGTGCCAGCCTGGTCACTCTGGACAAGATGGGGTTAGTAGGCAGGAAGGAGAGCCCTCTCCCAAGACACTTCTGAAGCACTCTATGAACAGCTCTCTGTGTGGCTCGGGAAACTAGCCAGGAAGCCTTCCCTTCACGATTGTTCAGGATTAGAGACAACAACCAGTGCTTCCTTTCCAGCTAAAGTAAGCTTCCTCCATTGAAAGAGCAATGAGCCCTCTCCATATTCCTCTTCACAGGCTCTGATAAAACAAAGCAGGGACACCCGTGCATTGCCAGCACATTAAGAACGAATTTCTTATTATTCTCCGGGGCCCCAGTGTGCTGCTCAGCATGGGCACTAACCTGGCAACACACCAATCCATTCCCAGCTAGCAACACATGTATCCCTCCTTGCTTTTAGATAATTCTCTTTCCAGTTAGAATTGGGACCAGGCAGTGGTGGCGCACGCCTTTAATCCTAGCACTCAGGAGGCAGAGACAGGCAGGTGGATCTCTGTGAGTTCACAGCCAGCCTGGTCTACAAAGTGAGTTCCAGGACAGCCAGGGCCGTAACACAGAGAAACTCTGACTCAAAAGAAAAAAGAAAAAAAAATTAGGCCCATACCAGCAAAATCCAGATGCCAGCCAAATTAACTTCTGCAACAGGAATACTACAAACAGAATTTTGTTATTATTGTTGTTGTTGATGATGATGATGGGGCTCAAACATGGGCCCTGAACATATTGGATGAACACGCTACCAGTACACCCTGAACCCATGTAGAAATTTGTTTTTATTTATATGTTTATATAACTTTTAATAACAACTTTATTACCCTCCACACCCCTCCAAACTATGTTTTGGAATATCTTTTCTAGCTTATTCTTTCAAATAAACATTGCTCCAAACTTTAATGGCCTTATTTCTCTAGAGAAACACTGAAAAGCACAACACGAAGGCTCTCTGTCTGTAAGAGGCGGATGGGCCCGGGTCTGGAGATAAACTGACAGAGGCAAGCTGCAGAAGGACGGGAGATGGTGCCCAAGGATGCAGGAAGCAACCAGCAGAGCAGAGAAACAAGACTGGGGCGGGAAGCAGACCATGGCCCCAGGGGTGCTGCCCACACCCACCTCTGGGACACAGAAAAATGGAGTGAGACTGGAGATTACAGTTGGCACTCCGTGCAGAGAGTAAGAATCGGAACTCGAGGGTGAGCCTGGGCTTCTGGAGTGCCTGTTAATGCTGACACAGGTCTGGGGACAGGGAGGGCTACCTCCTTGGAGGCCAGCGGGAGCCTGGGTGGCAACCCTGCACCATAGTCATCCGCCTTGGGTTTAAGGCTCTGTCCTGGTGTCAGCAGTGACTCCCCTCTGTCTAGTATTTTAGGAAAATAACGGACTTAGGACCTACGATCCCCTAAGATAGAATGTACTGTTGGGAAGCCCGGTGTATTCCCAATTTTAGACTCAGTCCTACAGACTTAACAAGTTCTGAACTCATTGCCCTGGAAGGGGCGGGGGGATTCTGAATCACCTGAGGGGGAATTAGGGAGTTCAGCACGGAAAGTGCTGGGGGCGCTGGGGAGCGGGAACAGTGCAGCTTGCCATTCTGTACACTTTCCTGCCACTGACCAAAATGCGGTGACCAGAACATTTCAGACATGGGAACCACCCCAGCCTATACTTGGTGCTGCATCCATTACAGGCTTGGATGCGAGACCCATGCTCCACCAAGCACCAAATGCTAACACCTTACCTCGCTAACAAGGCTGATGGGGAACCAGATATCATTACTGAGCATGCTCAACGGAGGAGCCTGTCAGCTGGTCACTACTGTCCCTCCAGGGCAGGACCACGTCATTGGTTTACAGGGACAGTCCTGTCCCACTGAGGAAGCACTCTGGACAGAGTGAGTGACACTTCGGCCTCCCACTGGCCAAACCTTCACACACACACACACACACACACACACACACACACACCACATCCATCTGGTAGAAACTTGGGGTTTGGGATTTGAATCTTTCTCTGACCAGGCTGTGGAAACTAATCTAAAGACATACATTTATACATACACATAAACATGGCTGGGGTAGATGGGAGTTAGGGTGCTTTCCTAGAGTGTGCAAAACCCTAGGCTCAATTCCCAATACTGAAAATTAAAATGTCAAAAAAAAAAAAGAAGAAGAAAAAAAAAACTACTCCCAGGAAGGACCTCACTTTTACGTGGCCCCACAGAAGCCCCTTCACGAGAAACTTTTGAAAGACCCAGTTGCTAAGACAGTCAGCCACCCGTCACCTGGTGTCCCAGTAAAAGGAATAAATTATTCTTTGTCAAAAGAATTTCTCAACTGGAAGAAAAATCAGAGAATGAAAGCATTTGGGATGGCCTGACAATCCTAAGTGCTAACCTGCCCAGAGAGAAAAAGAACCATCTGGAGCTGCTGCTGGGGAACGAGAAGATATCAACACAAAGGCAACAGATTCCGGACTGACAGGTATCCACCCTCCCTGTGGTTCTGATCTCATTTCCAGTGAGGTCAAGTGGAGCTGTCGGATTCTGGTGCTGTTATCTTGGAGTTCACAAACTCGGGCCACAGATAGTAAGGTTGGAGACTTCCTCCTTCTCTCCAACAAAACTCAGCTCCTGAGTGGCAATACCATCTCCCTGGGCATCTCAGACACAAAACGCACCAGCCCTAAACCCTTGGATAACATCTGTGCATCACTTCATCCACTCTTCTGGAGGATGTTGGTTATCAGGAAATGGGAGTCACAGTTTGAATTTCCACAATTCTGTAACCAGGCTGTCTAAAACAGAATGAAGTTCAATGTGTAATGGTATGTCTCTAAAAAATACAACTGTAAGAAATTAGCTGCACGATGGTGGCGCACACCTTTAATTCCTCAGCGAGTTCGAGGCCAGTCTGGTCTACAGAGCAAGTTCCAGGACAGCCAGAGAGGTTACACAGAGAAACCCTGTCTCAAAAAGCCAAAGGGGAGGGGGAAAAAAGGATGAAAGAAAGAAAGAAAGAAGGGAGGAAGGGAGGAGAGAGGGAGGGAGGGAGGGAGAGAGAGAGAGAGATCTCAAATTTGCCCATTCAGTTTGGAGCTGGCTGAGGGACTAACATTATTTTCATAAAGCATTCACCAGTTCTGTTTTCCAGCCTAAAGCCACGCACTGACTGCATCCACACAGATGACATGGAGGGACAGATATGGTCCATGTGTCTATATCGCTCAGAATGATACCTGCTGGGGTCTTTTTACCTGTAGTGCAGGAGAAGCTGTAGGATCTACCACACATAGCTCTTACACAAACAAATGCCATTTTCACATCCACTACCCAAAATGGTTTACTTCCTTTTGTACAACATAAGGAAATAGGAGGCACATGTGAAGAAAATATAACCAGACTAATGACTCTGCACTTTTTAAAATTCAGAAATAAGTAAATTATTACGAGGTCATGTAAAACCCAGAAGTAGATCCACATACACAAGAGAGTGTACTTAGGAGAAAGGCCTCCATCAGATCAGTACACGAGGTTCAATAATCAACTTGTGCTATTAGCGCTAGCTAGGCATTTGAACTGGGAGGGGGAAAAAGACTAAAAAACTAATTCCTTTTCTAGTTTTTGGTTCTTTATCTCAAAATATACAAGATCAAATAATTTTGTGGCCTCTCAGCACACATAAGATATCAGGTTGTGGGGTTTTCTCGCACCCAAGAGGCAGCCAAGCACAGCAGTGGGTAAGGGCTGAGCATCAATTCAGTCTCAGAATTCACAGGGATCCCACAAAGTCAAAGGTCAATCTCCAAGACTATCCCCAGCACACACACACACACACACACACACACACACACACACCTCAGGTGCCAGTCAGGGGTCCCAGGTTGTGTCAATGTTATCTTTTATTTATTTGTTTATTTATTTTGTTTTACAAGACACAGGGTTTCTCTGTAGCTTTGGATCCTGTGCTGGAACTTGCTCTGTAGTTCAAGCTGACCTCAAACTCACAGAGATCCACCTGCCTCTGCCTCCCGAGTGCTGGGATTAAAGGCATGCACCACCACCGCCCGGCTGTTATTTGTTTTTAACCTTTGCTTCTGATTGGAGGACTAGAAAGCAAGGTCCCACAACTTCTTACTCAGCTTTGATTAATTTACTTAAACAGTTCACAGGACTTGGGGAAACGTGCTGATTGGTTTATCGTGAGGTCCACAGGAGATGAGCAGGGTGAGGAATGAGAAAAGGGGTAAGGAGGTTCCAGCACTTCTCTGGAAGTCTGTCCAGGCACTATGTGCCCTGCACTGCTTTTGGGTTTGGAGAGCAGCTTCATCATGCAGGCATAACTGGCTCCATCATTGGTGGTCAGTTAGGACTTCAGTTCTGCTCCCAGGGGAGGCTGGGGTGGAGCCGAGGGGAACAGTTCAACAGCATTCTCCTGGCCTTCCAGATGATCAGCCCCTATCTTGAGCCATCTAGAAGATGCCAGCCACCAGTCGCCTCCTATACAAGGCATTTATCACTCTGAAAATCCCAAGTAACTGGCTTCCAGGAGCCAGAAAGAAAAAATCAAATCTATATTGCAGAGCATCACAAAAGGTGTGGAAAATATAGCTCAATAGCACATGAAAAATACACATTATATTTTTAAATTTTTATTCTACAGTTTTAAAGTCTGGTGATATCTATATGGGTTAAAGTACAGAAAGTCAAAGCCCTTATGGGAAATGTCAATTGGCATAGTAGTTAATGGTTATTTTTGCAACATCTTTAAAAGATGATTTTGAAGTGTTCTATTTCTAGAAATCATGTTACAAATACAGTTCATACATGTCCATTAAGATCCAGGTACAATAAGCCCAGCAGTGGTGATGCACGCCTTTAATCCCAGCACTTGGGAGGCAGAGGCAGGCAGATCTCTGTGAGTTTGAAGACAGCTTGGTCTACAGAGCAAGTTCTGGGACAGCAGGGCTACACAGAGAAACCCTGTCCTAAAAAAAGAAAAAAAGAGGGGCTGGAGAGATGACTCAGTGGTTAAGAGCACTGCCTGCTCTTCCAAAGGTCCTGAGTTCAATTCCTGGCAACCACATGGTGGCTCACAACCATCTGTAATGAGGTCTGGTACCCTCTTCTGACCTACAGATATACACACAGACAGAATATTGTATACATAATAAATAAATAAATATTTTTAAAAAAGAAAGAAAAGAAAAGAAAAAGAGAGAGAGAAACAAAGAAAGAAAGAGAAAGAAAAAGAAAGAGAAACAAAGAAAGAAAGAGAAAGAAAAAGAAAGAGAAAGAAAGAAAAGAAAGAGAAAGAAAGAAACAGGAAACAGAGCCATATGTGATCCCACAAACACCTGTAACTCCAGCACACGGGAGACTGAGGTAAAAGGCAGTCACGCATGGGCTACAAATCAATACTCTGTCTCAATGACCCAAGAAATACTTTTAATACTGGACAAAACGGTTTTGAACATTCTTGAAAGCAATTTGAAAGTTGTTATAAACAGTGACAGAATTCCTGGTTTGAATGAGCTGATTTGTCTTGTTTTTGCTTAGGTGTGTGTGTGGCTGTGTGTGGGTCTGTGCACTGGAATACAAGTGCCAACAGACTGGAGGCATCAACAGAGGCCAGCGGCACTCACAGCAACCCATCTGGTGTGGGTGCTGGGAACTGAGCCAAACTGGGATCCTCTTCAAGAGCAGTAAGGGCTCTTAACTGCTGAGCCACCTCTCTAGCTCCCAGATGAACTGGTTTAAAAAGACTTCTAGACACGCTTTACTACTTTAGCCGCCTCCCAGAGTACACCGGCAATGATGATTGGCATAGAACCAAGGCAGGAGGGCAGAGGCAGCAGAAGGACACCTGGGACCAGGGCAATCCCTGCCCCACTTAGGAATCCCCTGTCCTGGAAACTTCTATGAAGCATCACTAAGATAGATCCTAAAAATAATGAAGAATACCAGGTGGTAGCATACGCCTTTAATTTCAGCACTCTGGAGGCAGAAGCAGGGGGATCTCTGTGAGTTCGAAGCCAGCCTCGTCTACAGAGTGAATTCCAGGACAGCCAGGATTACATAGAGAAACTCTGTCTGGAAAAAAAAAAAATAAAAATAAGGAAGATCCTACAATATGCATAAAGTTCAACTTTAAAACAAGCAAAAAATAAAATTCCCGGGCCGGGCGGTGGTGGCGCACGCCTTTAATCCCAGCACTTGGGAGGCAGAGGCAGGTGGATCTCTGTGAGTTCGAGACCAGCCTGGTCTACAAGAGCTAGTTCCAGGACAGGCTCCAAAACCACAGAGAAACCCTGTCCCGAAAAACCAAAAATAAATAAATAAATAAATATAAAATAAAAAAAATTCCCGGGGTGGCATTACTTTTCTGTGAATGGTAATGCCTGGAAGGGAGAGTGGGGAGCAGACAATATTCAACCTCTTAATCCAAGCGTCTGCATAGGTCTTTGTGCAAGATCGTAGTGGGTCCAACTTAATATGTGCACTTTGCTGTTAGACTTCGATCTAGAAATGTACAGAACATGTCATAAACTTGGTCAGCTGAAGGAAATCATGAAGCCCTGCAGTATCCACATACTCAACCAAAAGCTGTTCCTTGCGCCTCTCCATCAGGAGTCCCTTGTGGAAAGGAGCCATTTAAAATCCTTTAAGCCTTAAGGCTACTGGGCTGGAAAATGGACTTAGGGGAAGAAGCTGGTCGGAAAAGTTTTCCAGAGTGGCATGCCAGGCAAGGTGCCCGTTAGCACAAATGTGGAATTTATCCGCTAGAGGTTCATGTAACACATGGCCCCCAGCTAGGGGCACTATTTAGGGAGGCTGCAGAATCGCTAAAAGGTAAGGCCAGGCTGAAAAGTGCCCCATGGAGGACTAGCCTTGGGTCACACTGGTCTTAGGTCACAGACTCACAATTCTAGTCAGTTTTCTCTGCTTTCGGTTTATTCCTGAGACAAGACCAGCCACCGCGAACTCCTGCAGTCACAGATCCAGCCCATGCCAGTCACCACACTTTCCCCAACATGATGGACTGAACCCTCTCACCTGTGGACAAAAGTAAACCCTGCACCCCTTGCACACTGTTTCTGTTGTGCATTTTGTCACAGAGAAGAAAAATGAACGAATGCAGAAGTGTCGGCATTTTACAAATAAGGAAACCGAGTCCCCCAGAAGTGATGCTTGCTAGTCAGTAGGTGCCCAGTCTTCCTCCACCCCTACTCCCAACCCTGGGCTCATCCACCTCCCATTGACCACCCTGGCAGCTAAACTTACATGGCTGCCACAGCAGATCAAGTCCCTCTAAATCTAACAGGCCCCACCCCAGCGGTCCAGTCATCCTGCTTGATGTCCAGTTTTGCAAGCTGACATTTCCTGGACCAAATGACAGTGCTTCTGGGCAGCCCATGAGGAACTGAAGGGAGATGACCTAATGTCACAGGGTTGGTTACTTCCTAGTAAGGGAGCTGTGAGATGTGAAATAGCCCAAAAGGACACGGTCACGCCCCAGCATAGCCTCTACCTCACACACCTGCTCCTCAGAGACAAAGCCTGCCACAGCGGTGAAGACCAACCGCAAGGGCACACCCGCACGACCATCCTGACCTGGGGCCTGTGGCTAGCCCCGCCCCCCAGGTCAGACCTATTACGGGTACACCAGATCCTCTTAACTAGTCTCAAGATTAGACCCCGCCCAATAATGCCCCTGACCTTTTCACGTGTCACGCGTGCTCAGAATTAAGGAACTATCATCTTGACCTCTCAAAGAACGAAACTGAGAGGGGCTGGAGAGGTTGTTCCGCGGTTAAGAGTGCTTACTGCACTTTCGGAGCAGCTCAGCACCGTAGTGGCTGCCCACACGTATCTCCAGCTCCTAGGGATCTGACATCTTTTTTTTTTTTTTTTTTTTTTGGTTTTTCGAGACAGGGTTTCTCTGTGGTTTTGGAGCCTGTCCTGGAACTAGCTCTTGTAGACCAGGCTGGTCTCGAACTCACAGAGATCCGCCTGCCTCTGCCTCCCAAGTGCTGGGATTAAAGGCGTGCGCCACCACCGCCCGGCTCGGACATCCCTTTCTGGCCTCCTCAGGTATCTGGACAGAGAGACAGGCACACATACACATGAACATACAAACAAACAAATAAAATGAATCTTTAAAAACAAAAGCTTTGATCATGACATTACAGGATTCATTTACCAATCTTCCTCACGTAGGCACGCTCCAAACCTGGTCCAATCATTCAATCAAATTATTAAAAAAAAATTAAATTTAAGATCACCCTCTGTGGTGGCTTAAATGATATCGGCCCCCAAGAGGCTCATATATTTGCTTTCTTGGTCCTGAGTTGGTAAAACTGTTTGAGGAAGAATTAGGAGAGGAGGTGTGGCCTTGCTGGAGGAAATGTGTCACTGGGGGTGGGCTTTGAGGCCCAGATGCTTTCTCCCAGCCCCTAATCTCTCCTCTTTCTCTCTATTACCCCTCCCCTGGCGCTCTCTCTCTCTCTCTCTCTCTCTCTCTCTCTCTCTCTGCTTCTTGCTTGTAAGTGACAAATTTCTGTGCCCTGATAAGCCTCTCCACCAACCCCACAAGCCAAATCAGAACAAGCCAAACTGGATTAGAAAAAGCCCACGGTTCATAAGTAAAACGCTCCCAGATGATTTTCCAACTCCTTAGAGAGGAAATAGAAAAGAGAGACCAGAGAATCAGGCCAGTCTAAACGTTTTTCCGGAGGGCAGTTTAAACATCCTGTGGGAGTGGTCCTGAGCATCTTTGGGGAGGGGCATCATTTGGTAGGCTTTCTGAGATGTGACAGGGTTTGGAGAGAAATTGGGGAAGGTGCTTGTGATGAAGCTTCCACCAGAACATTCCAGACTCTTTGGGGATATGGATGCCAGGGGCTGGGGTGAAGCTTCCACCTGAGCAGTAAGCTGTAATGCTGCTTCAGCCAATAATAACTTGCAGCAGCGACAGAACACTCCGACACACTCCTGCCTCTTTTTATTTCTCCCTGCAGTGCTGGGCACCGAACACTTTGAGTATTTTTAGCAAGTACTCTGAGTTACATCACTGAGTTACATCTCAGTCCCAAGACACATACACACTTGTAAAAAAAAAATCAAGGATGGAGGGCTGACTCAGCAGTTCAGAGCACTGACCACTCTTCCAGAGGCCCTGGGTTCAAATCCCAGCACCCACATGGCAGCTCACAACTGTCTGTAACTCCAGTTCCAGGGGACCCTACAGCCATGGCAAAACACCAAAGCAGATAAAACAGAAACTAAGCTTTTTAAAGCTTCGTATTTCTGTTTGTTTGTTTCTAAAATAAGGTCTCCCTGTAGCCCTGGTTGTCCTGGAACTCAAGAGATCCACCTGCGGCTGCCTCCTGAGTGCTGGTGTTAAAGGTGTGCACCACCACAGCGCAGCTGAAACATCATTTATCAATGGAGCATCCTTATGCGTGTTATATAGCTTTGAGCTTTAGTTTCCCTTCAGTAAAACGGGCATGATAATAGAAATTTCCCCCACAGTCCCTACTCTGGAGAGATTAAACATGGCCGCAAAGTGGGTAGGACCTGCCTAAATCCAAGCACTTGCCAGGTTGAGGCAGGAAGACAATGCGTTCTAGTTCTAGACCATCCAAGACTGTCCTCACTAAGTTTGGTTGTTGTTGTTGTTTTCGAGACAGGGTTTCACTGTGTAGCCTTGGATGTCCTGGAACTCACTCTGTAGACCAGGCTGGCCTCGAACTCACAGAGATTTGCCTGCCTCTGCCTCCCAAGTGTGGGGATTAAAGGCTAAGAAAAAAGATGCCTGGTTGACTAGCCCAGCCTGGACACTGGGAATGTGTGTGACAAAGCTTCTCTGGCACACAGAAACTACAAGTCACGGCCCATCTGAGGGCACTCAGCCCACAGGACCCCAGGTTGTTATGCAACAACAGGCCACCAAAGCTCAGCACAGAACCTGAGATGCGCTCAGCTTGTGTCGGCTGCTCTGGCTGTGGGCATGGTACCTTTCCTTCACAGCCTGCAGCCATTACAGACTCATCAAGGATATAGACTGACATACTTATTTACATTCTTGAGGGTTCCGACGAGTGGGAAAGAAAAGAACGACTTCTGGCTTCAACCCAAGGCTGTGTGTAGTTCCTTCACACCAGCACGGCCAAGACCCGCGTGAGAACCGTGGCAGACTCTTATTGTGCTTGCCAGTTTAGAATTGCTGGTTTTCCTCCACAATTGTTTGTGGGGGAGGGGCTGTAGTGGGGACCAAACCCAGGGCCTCACACACTGCAGGCATGGGCTACATCTACCACTGGGCCACATCCCCAAGCCTTTTTGTGTTACCTTTTGTTTCGACACAGGGTCTCTCTAAGTTGCCCAGGCTGGCTCTAAACTTACTTTGCAGTTCTGTCGGACCTTGAATATGTTATCCTCCTGCTTAGGTCACTGGAATTACGGGCCTGATTCATCCATAGATATTTTTATTAAGGAAGGCATCATGGGCAAAATTAGTACTATGTGTGCTAACTTTGTCCATAACCGTGAATTAGGATGGGCACATCTCAGGTGACACAGCCATGCTGAGCCAGTCAGATGCAACGCCCCAAAGCAAATCACGCGTGATTCACACAAAAAGTGGTCATATGGCATGACAGCTCAATCGTTAGAACATTCACATTTTGGTTATAAATCGGACGACATTAAAATTAACATTAATCTCAATGTGTATTATTACACCTTAAGTCCTCTTATTAAGGATAGCTTACGAGGTGGGGTATAAAAATAATCTAATTAGTCTTTTAAGAGGACTTGGAAAAATTGATATTCATGTTTATTAATAGTTCCTTATAAAAATGAATTGCTTTGGAACACGCTTAAATTATTCATCTTAATGAAAACGCTTTTTATGAATGAAGCCTAATGCACTCTCTGCTTTACTTTGCCACATCATCTTTGACACAGGAGGCAGCCAGATCAACGCGCATAACAAGGCTGCTGACGAGGCTCCCTGGGCAGGGAGGTTCTATGGCAGTCAGTAGAGAGACCCTGCTCAACGGTCCCTGGAGACCAATGTGTGTATCTAGGATTTTCACGGTTGTCTTTGTAGATAATAGCAGAAAACGATGTGGCCCAACCTCAGCCCACTTCCACAGGATGGTTCCAAGCATCCCTTGGCGGGCCCTAAGCATGACAAAAGGTGCAGTCAGCTGGGTCACCTCCAACAGCTCCCTGACCTGACACACTGAGCATCCTCAGAAGAGACCTACCTGTGCGCCACAGAAGCACAGCCTGCCCCATCCACAGTCCCCAGTCGGAGACCAAATGCTTTCATTAACCCACAGCCCAGCCTCACAGTCAATGCAGGACTTATCCGGTTCTTTCAATGTTGACTTTTTTTTTTTAATTTATTTATTTATTAAAGATTTCTGTCTCTTCCCCGCCACCACCTCCATGTTGACTTTCTGAAAGGGAAAACCGTGGAGCCCTGTGTAAACATTATCAACTTGACCGTGAAAGCGAAACTGGTGGAGACTGGATGCAGAGGAAGCTCTAAAGCCAACGACGTTCCCTTAACATCAGTTCCCTGTGATGAAAGACATAGCTCTGCTGTCGCTACATGCCAAAGCTGACGTGCCTCTGGTGTCACGTGTGCCTGCACTCCACAGTCTATCCAAGACACTCGCCATCTTCTGTTTCAAAACTCAGCTGGAGTGGGATTCCCGCCTGGCTAGCACACTCAGAAGTCACCGTCACCTCTCAGACTCTTGCATACTTTGGTGGATCACCCAAAGCAAGATGGCTGTGATGACCCTCATAAAGGGTGAGTCCAACTGTGTCACTGCTCACTGTGAAAACATTCGACAGTTCACACACACACACACACACACACACACACTCGCACACTCACAATCTGGCTGCAAATCTGCTAGTGGTTCCTAAGACCACACCCTCCACCACCATCAATGGTCTTTCCTGCTTCCTTTTTCTCTGGCATTCCTAGTTGGCCCTGTGTCTCCTAGGCTGTCAGTTCTGTGAGGCAGAGTCACGATACCTTTTTCATCTCTGCAATGGTTCACAGCGCACGGCAGGCCCTCAGCCCATACCTGTGGCACCTGTCAGATGCTAGGTCTCTGCTGAGGGGGAGGGGGAGAATGCCACACTAACTCTGCCTCTTCTCTTCATATGCCAGTCTAAACAGGCCTGAGAGTCGCAGCACAGAGCTCTGTTAAAAGATGGCCACATGGAAGATTCTAGGATGGAATTTTATTTCTTTTTCTCAAGTCGCCACACTGGAGTTGGGAGTGTAGCTCAGTGGCAGAGTTCGTGTACAAGGAAGGCCCTGAGTTCAATTTGCTGCTGAAGGAGGAGAAAGGGAAGGAAGAAAGGGAGGGAAGGAAGGAAGGAGGAGGGAGAGAGGGAGGGAAGAGGCGAGGAAGGAGGAGGGAGGGAGGAAAGAAGGGACGGAAGAGGAGAGGAAGGAAGGGGAGGGAGGGAGGAGAAGAGGAAGAAAGAAAGGGAGGGAAGGAAGGGGAAGGAAGGAGGGGGAAAGGAAGGAAGAAGGAAGAGAAGGAGGGAAGGAAGAGGAAGGAGAGGGGGGGAAGGTAGGAAGGAAGAAGGAAGAGAGGGGGGGAGGAGTGAAAAGCACACAGAAATAGAAAGAGCATACCCACAAACCTGCCTATCTTTGAGATCATATCCGTGGACTTAAGTCTTTGCTAGATCCCACTTTGACCTTTGAGGACAGTCAATCATGGACAGTGGCCTAGTAAGGCCTGCAGGGATAAAAACATCCTTCCTGCTGTCACCATGGAGAGCCTTTGTCCTGGTGAGGCCAAGCCTGTCACCTCACACCACACAGAGGCAGAGCTCTCACTCCAAGGCCCTCTGACCCCGTGTCACCTCCCAGTGTTACCACTTTCCCTGTCAATTCCACTAAGAACCCAGCCATTGCCACACGTCACCCATTTCCTCCGCAGGAGGTCTTTGGAGGCTCCATGCTGCTGCACACCCCCCTCCATATCTGTCTTGCTCTGGGTCGTGGTCACTTTGAAGCTAACAGCCTGGCTCATCTATGCCCTCTCGGCCATGATGTTCGCTTCACTACAGACTTCGGAGCAGTGTGCCAAGACCACTCCTACCTCCCAAGGTTGTTTCTCTCAAGTATTTTGTCACCACAAGGGAAGTCTAAGTGATATGCCTTGTCTTCAGCCCACCCTCCTGCCGGCCCTCAATTGTCTGATAATCCGAGTCTTCCCTCCACCTTCAGGGGATCTAGAAGAAGGGGAAGCTAAAGTCCAGGTTAAATAAAAACAGCGTGCTCACATACCGCGAGCACAGAAATATATCAGGTAAAATCGGACATATTTTATATGATTCTACCATTCTGTTACTAGACAGTAAATCTCACCTTTCTTTTCTTTATTCCCCTTACCAAGTTAAGCCCTGAGAAAGGCAGTTGTATCCACAGACATAGCTCCCTCTTGGCAGCTCAGCAGCCACACCAAGGGCAAGAGCTGCAGAAGCAAAGTCAACTCCTGCAATAGCAAGCGACTAACACTGCCACACTGTCCCTGACCAAGACTGAAGCACCCAATCCCAACACCTCCTCCCATGTTCCCAGGTCTCCTTGGGTTCCTGCGTCAATCACTCGTCTCACCTGTTTTGACACATAACACATGCCACCTTTGAACAGACCATAGCCAGAGCATCCCTAATCCAAAGAGTTTGCATCTGAAATGGTCCAAAATCTCAAGCACTATGATGACATTCTGAACGTTTCAGAACTTGAAGTGTCTTGAATTTCAGATATTTGAATTAAAGATGATCTATCTTAAAAAGTCTATGAAGGGTCAAGGCCAGCAAAAGGGCTCAACAGGGGAGGGTACTGGGCTGTCCAAGCCTAAATTCAATCCCTTGAATTCATGGTGGTAGCAAAGAACCAACTCCTGAAAGTTGTCCTCCGACCTCCACACTCCCTCGGTGACACAAACACGCACTTCCACACTTAGACACACATTGCACAGGCACAAAGAGACAATAAGGAACAGAAGGAAGGAAAGGAGGGGCTGTTGTAAATATTGCAAAATCTGAAAACACCAGAATAGGAACTACTTTGTCCCCAAGCATGTCAGGCAAAGGGTACCGAACCTGTCATTTCTTTTCCCTTCCGTAATAAAATGTTCGCCTCTGTGATGGTTAGTTTTGTCAACTCGACACAATCTATTCACTTCAGAAGAAAGCCTTAACTAAGTGTTAAGATGTTCCTGTGGGGGAACATCTTCAATGCCTTAACTGTTGTAGGATGACCCCTTCCACCCGATAAATCTACCGGCACTTTCCGTCAGCACCCAGGTGCCAGGTCTTCCTTTGTTCTCTCAGCCGTCACTGTCCAGTTCAGCTACTCAGTTGTTTCCAAGGCTGATTCCTGTACAATGTTAGAAACAGGTTCTTTAGGTTTCCAACATGGACTGAAGACCAGTATCTCTCCAGGATCCCTCAGGCCTCTGACACAGATCAGGGCCACTGAGGCACACAGCTTCACGGACTGAACAACTACCTAGTTCTCACCTTCTCCAATGTGAGACAGTCATTGTCGGACTATTTGGGCCACATCACACAAATCGATCTAAGAAATCTTTTGATACATAGTCATTCTATTGGTTCTGTTCCGCTAGAGCAGTGTTTTCCAATCTGTGTAGTCATATTAGTTAGATTTTCTAGATGTACAGAGATGTATTTCAGATGAATAGGCATTCTTTAAACCTTTCAAAGACTATGGAATATGGCATTTAAAATGTTTTAAGAGCTTAAGACTTTTCATGACAACGAGACACAACTGCTCCTGGCAGCACAAATTACTTCAAGAGGTTAATGGGCATCAAAGAGGCTCCCTGTGGAGTTAGTTAGTTATTTGAGCAAGAAACTGTTCTTTCCTGGACTGCTTGATGCTATGCTGTATGAACTGGACATGCAGGACCCACAGAGAAATGATTGTTGAATTTGACTAAAAATGAGACAATCTTTTGGGGGTCCTGCTTCATGAAAGAGTCTGTCAGACATTCTGCAGGACATAGAAAAATGTGACTGACAAACTACCAATATAGGTGGAACTGTCTTTGAAATGTCCTGCTTCATGGAAAAGTCTGCTGGATATTATAGGCCTGTGGGCTGAAGATGGATGCCCCAACAGTACAGAAGAACTTTGGGTAACTGTCCAGGCAATGAGTTGTCTCTGTCATTTCTAGAGTTTTGGAAGTTGCTTACAGTGCACTTTCTATTAACTTAGGTAACATTATATCCTTCTAGAGTCTTTGATGAAGTTGAAGAATATATAGTTATAATTATAGTTTTCCTTAGTTATAATAAAAGATAAAGTAGATATAAATATTGTAACTGTAATTCTTGCTTGATGATGCCTGTTTTGTTGTATGTAATTTTACTATGTTAAAGTTAAAACCATCCTTTTTATTTAAACAGAGAAGGGGTTATGATGTGGGAGGTCCATCTGTCTATGTGTTGCTTTTATTGGTTAATGAATTAAGAAGGACTGGCTTGGCCTAATAGGGCAGAGTAGAGCTAGGTAGAGAAAATTAAACTGAATGCTGGGAGAAAGGAGGCAGAGTCAGGGAAAAGCCATGTAGCCCTGCCAGAGACAGATGCTGAATGGAACTTTACCCGGTATGCCACTGCTACATGATGATACACAGATTAATAGAAATGGGTTAAATTTAGATGTAAGAGTTAGCCAATAAAAAGCTAGAGCTAATGGGCCAAGCAGTGATTTAATTAATACAATTTTTGTGTGGTTATTTCGGGGTTGAGCAGCTGGGAACTAACTAGCAGCCTCCTTACAACAAATTGGCACCCAACTGAATATTTTAGAAAGACTTGAGACTTTTAAAAAGACTAAACTTTTAAAGTGTTTGAATTTTTAAAGACTATGGGACTTTAAAAAATTTTTAATGTTTTATATTGTGATATTAATATTAACACACCATCTTGGGGACAAATATGAAAGAAAAGATTCTAGATAAATAGCAATGTGCTTGTGTGTCAAGTTGACAAAGGGCCAATTGTGCTGCCTAGTTTTCTGTCAACTTGACACAAGCTAGAGTCATTTGGGAAGAGGAATTCTCAAGTGAGAAAATGTCTCCATAAGGCTGGCCTATAGCAAGTTCGCATGGTATTGCCTTGATTGGTGACTGATGCTGGAGAGCCTAGCTCACAGGTGGTTCTGGAATATCAAAGAAAGCAGGCTGCACAAAGTATGAAGGACAAACCAGTAAGCAACACCCCTCCATTGCCTCTGCTTCAGTTCCTGCTTTGGGTTCCTGACTTGAGTTCCTACCCTGACTTCCATCAGTGATGGACCTTGAGATAGAAGTATAAGATAAAATAACCCTTTCCTCCCTTTTGGTCATGGTGTTTTGTTTTTTTTGTTTTTTTTTTTTTAAATATTTATTTATTTATTATGTATACAATGTTCTGTCTGTATGTTTGTCTGCAGACCAGAAGAGGGCACCAGACCTCATTACAGATGGTTGTGAGCCACCATGTGGTTGCTGGGAATTGAACTCAGGACCTTTGGAAGAGCAGGCAATGCTCTTAACCACTGAGCCATCTCTCCAGCCCCCTGGTCATGGTGTTTTATCACAGCAATGGAAACCCAAAGTAAGGTACAGCCTCAGTTGCAGAAGAGACCCCAGAATGCTGGAACTGCCATGGCCAGGGAAAGACTACCAAGGACAACAGCAGGTTTTGTGGAGCCAACCTGACCCAAACAAGCTATTTAGTGTGAGATGGCAGAGCTGGAGAAGCAGAATTTCCAGAGCCTTTTAGAGCCCAGAAGACCATAAGTGAGTTCCAGATGCTAGACACTGAACTACAGAACATGGATTTTGGTAAAGCTTTTGTGTTTGTTTTGTTTTGCTTTTGGAGATAGGGTCTGTCCACAGAGCCCTGGTTGTCCTGGAACTCATTATGTGCATCAAGCTGGTCTCAGATTCACAAAGACTCACAAGATTCTGCTTACTGAGTATTGGGATTAAACATATGTGGCCACCACACCTGGCTTTAACTTTGATATGATTATCTTATGCCCTTGGTTCTTCCATTTTGGGATTAGAAATATTTACTTTTTGTGTTTGTTTGTTTTATTTTTTTTATTTTAAAGAAACACATAGATTAGAAATTTTGGATATTTTTTGGTTTTGTTTGTTTGAGACAGGGCTTCTCTGTGTAACATCCCCAGCTGTCCTGGAACTCACTTTGTAGACCAGGCTGGCCTCCAACTCTCAGAGATCTGCCTACCTCTGCCTCCCAAGCACTGGGATTAAAGGTGTGGCCATCTCCACCCGGCAAGATTTTGGATTTTTTTTTTAAGAGACAATAATGGATTGACCCAGAAGTGTAAACCAAAAAAAAAAAAAAAAAAAAAAAAAAACTCTCTTCCCCAAACTGCTTTTGGTCAAAGCACTGTTAATCACAGCAACAGAATGGAACCAGAACAGGGAGATAAGGAAGGGGCCAGTGGCCGTGTGACATGGGTCCTGAGTATAATCTCCCCAGACACAAGGACATGTGAGGAACAGGCTGCTTGCTGAGGTCTGTTTTGAGTTCCTATTGAGGCGAAGGACTGTACTGCCTCTACTTGAGGAAGCTGGTAAGGTAAATTCTGGCCTATTCAAGGTAGAGAAGTCACTCACTAGGCAGCAAGGACAGAAAGCGGCGTCCACAGAGCATACTGATGGAGTGAGGCCAGGATGGTTCCATGATGTACTGAGGGAAAGTGTGAGCTAAGAGACAAGGGCAGCTGAAGAAGAGGGATCTGGACACTGATCGGACAGGATTTGAGCAGCCCCTTACTGTAAGGTTTTGAGAGAGAAATGGGGGCTCCACTCCCAAAACAACTTCTCTCCCACTGACCACCGAGTCTCTACCATTTTTGATTTCTCATCCCAGACACATTTGATGCCATCGGAGGGCCAGAGCCATAGTTTGGGGGCTCTATAGTTACCACAGCCATAAACCAGACTTTGTTTCCCAAAGTTTCCAGCCTTGGGTATGTTGTTACATAGAAACAGAAAGCAGACTGAGACTGTAGCTACCTACTCTAACACAGTATGCACGACTTCTCAGCAACTCCCAACACGCTCAGATGACCCTATGGGATGCTCTCAGTAGCCAAGAGCTCAGAGTAGTTCATCTGACATCACACCCCTCCCATGAGCTGAGCTTTGTGGTTAAAGAAGACTGCCCACTCCGGGTCCTAATGCCCTTGGATTCACAGAGCCCTTCCCTGGACAAGCCCTGCACAAATCTGCATTCCCACCACCCAGACGCCTCCCGGAAATCCTGGGTATGCGCATACTCATTGGTGAGACACCACAGAGATACTGACAAAGGCCACGGGGAGAAGTTTCCACTGCTCCTCACCAGAAGCAGGGAAGCCCTCAGTTGTATTTTAAATACTCACTCAGCTGCTAAGGAAGTAGCAGACATCTCTAAATTGTTGTCAAGACAACCAAAGCACAAATACAAACCTCTTTGGGTTCCCATCCGGAAGCAGTTTTTTAAGCACACAGGCCCAAAAGAAATAGGCTACCCCTCCCCCTCCTTGTCTCCTCTCTGTCTCCATCTCTGCTCTTGCCACATGCCAATGTGTGAGAAAAATTCGTACTGGGAAACTTTCCACCTTTGAGGTTAAGACAGCTGCTGCAATACTGTTTTTGTTCGCGTTTGAGAATGTACGATGGGGTGGGGGTGGGGGGGATGTTGTTTTTAAGCATCCTGTTTCGTAACACTAGTACAGATTCCATAGTGTGATAGCTTGGCACATTATTAGCAAAACTGTGACTGACTGGATCCTGAGGGTCCACAGACCCCTGCCCAGTGGGGTCAAACACGCCCCTGACCATGGTAGCTTCCACAGTGTGCCTACTGCCCAGTGGGGTCAAACATGCCCCTGACCATGGCTAGCTTCCACAGTGTGCCTACTGCCCAGTGGGGTCAAACCTGCCCCTGACCATGGCTAGCTTCCACAGTGTGCCTACTGCCCAGTGGGGTCAAACCTGCCCCTGACCATGGCTAGCTTCCACAGTGTGCCTACTGCCCAGTGGGGTCAAACCTGCCCCTGACCATGGCTAGCTTCCACAGTGTGCCTACTGCCCAGTGGGGTCAAACATGCCCCTGACCATGGCTAGCTTCCAGTGTGCCCACTGCCCAGTGGGGTCAAACCTGCCCCTAACCATGGCTAGCTTCCACAGTGTGCCCACTGCCCCCAGGGAAGAGCACTCTCAAAGACTGGCTGCACTGTCCCATGTGGCATAAACATGGGAAGCTCACAAATGTATAACAGGAAACATAAATTAACTTGATGTTCTCGAGCGCTTGACTTTCGAGATCACTAAGTGTTTAGGGTTTCTATTGCGGCGATGAAACACCATAACCAAAAAGCAAGTTGGGGAGGTAAGGGCTTATTCAGCTTACACTTCCACATCACTATTCATCACCAAAGGAGGTCAGGACAGGAACTCAAACAGGGCAGGAATCTGGAGGCAGGAGCTGATGCAGAGGACATGAAAGGGTGATGCTTACTGGCTTGCTCTACATAGTTTGCTCAGCCTGCTTTCTTACAGACCCACGACTACCAGTCCAGCCCACAGTGGGCTGGGCCTCCCCGATCAATCACTAAGAAATGCCCTACCGCTGAACCTTAGGCAGCCATTTTCTCAATAGAGGCCCCTTCCTCTCAGAAGACTCTAGCTTGTATCAAGCTGACATAAAACCAGTCAATACACTAAGCTATCAGAGAACGTCCCACAGGCCAATGCCAATCCAACTTGGAGCACTCAAAGAAACAAAGTCAGACACACCAAGTAAACAGTAAGAGCACCAGCGTTCTAGAAGGCACAGGGACAGGGAAAGAGACCATGCCACCTGGCCCCCTCGCACTCCTATTTGTCACAATGACCCTAATGTCAGAAGATAAATCCTCCAACCCAAGGGCAGGAGTCACCAGCAGGGACCCATTCAAAAAAAAAAAAACCAGCCTGTACCTTGAGCAGGGAACATGTCTTCCAACAAGAGGCCAAGCCCAGACTAGCCACTAAGCCTCTCCAGCAACAGTAAGGCTTTGCTATATAGTAAATACACTCTGTCACCTTCTACATATCTGAGGGTAAAGCTGGCAGGATCTTGATCATACTAAGATTTCGGGGAGGTGCGACATAGCTTTCAAAACAGATCAGGAAGCTGAGGGCCATCTACATGCAGTACTTCACCTGGAATAGACGACCCTCACCATAAGAACAGAAGGTTCCTAGGATCCCTGCTAAAATCCTAAAAAGACCAAAGGGCTCATCATTGATTCCCTCTCCATCTTAGGGCCCAGAGGCTCTCTCAAATTCAGACAGTACAGGGCCATAGGCCTCCTTCAAACACCACCTCATAGAAAGAACCAGTCTATTTAGATAAACAGCTAGAAATTCAGCCTGGCCCAGAGAAGGACCAGCCAAGCCAGGGAGCCTAAAGACTAGTTAGTACTCACTATGGACAAGATCTATCTCTCCTTGCAACAGACTATCTTCTGACCTCAGGAACACTAAAACGTGCAACTACCTTCAAAATCAGGAGGATATCCACGTGCTATGGTACGAACGAAGTTTCAAAACTTCTAAAGATTCTTTCTCGGTTACAGAATCCTCCACCTCCAGTTCAGATTCCTACTTGTAGGGCCGTGGCAAAGAGACAGAGATCAAGATAAAACACAGCCTCCAGGAAGCTGGTGGAGACTGCTTGTTTGTGGAGATGGGATAAAAGAGAGAGGGGGAGGGGGAAGAGAGAGAGGAAGAGAGAGAGAGAGATTCTTGACTTGGCCTCTCCTCAAGCCAGGCTTGCTATAGTCTACTCTGGCATCACAGACCATCAGGGAACGGTATCACACATATATCTTAAAGAGGCCATCCAGTATAGCTCTCCACCTTCAAAGAGAAGGGCATGATGTGTTCATCCTACAGTTAAGCCACTCATTCAGCCCTTCCAAACCCTGATGCAGAAGGTGGACCAGGCCCTCTGACTTCTGGTTCTGAGCTCTTGTCACCTGGTCACTCTCCTGGTAGGACTTATAAACACTGAAACTAAAGCTAAGGGTGATGTCTTGGGACCATGAGTGTGCCCCTCGGCAGGTTGCAAAGGAGAAAGTGTCACCCACCCCCAGGAGCCAAAAATGTTTCCTGTTTCATCTTTTTTTCCAAGTTTAATTGTGACACGCCCCACACACCCAAGCTTCCTTCTTTGGAACCTGACAGTCCTTTTAAATCTTCAAAGGCCTTTCTCCCATGGATTCTTGAAATCTAAGTCTAGACGGTAGTGGACAGCCCAGAAGACACGAAGCTTGTGTTGTTATAACACCAGAAGTTACAGAGAGAAAGGTAAGAACAGCATCCCAGGCAGCCTGCATGGGTGAGGAGCCCTGGGAAGGCCTTGCTGAACACTAAAGGGGAAGAAAGGGCCTTTGTCCGACCCCATGGGATTCTCCACAAATACAGCAACTGGTTGTAAGTGGTGAGGACAGTGTGGGGTCAGTTCCCAAGGCTTTTCAGCAAAGGATCCATCAGAACCCAGACGAAGGAAGCCACAAACCCTTGGTACATTCAATCCTAGTCTACAATCGTGACCTGTATACACTTTCACGTCCATCTTGACGAACCCATTAGCTTGTCATTGAGAAGAATGAATACGGACCTACCCTGCCCAGCTCTTCTATTTAGGAAACACTTTTCCTAGCAGAGTCAACTTTGCCAACTTCAAGGGCAGTACACGTGGTGCTGATGCCAAAGGCTACAGAAAACACGGCTTAACACCAGCTCTAATTTTGGAAGATTTCCGAAATTTAATGTGGGTAGCCCCAAGGAAATGACTCCCAAACACTGAATCCCTTGAAGTTGAGATGTATGTCTGGTCCGCGGGTCGCAAGGGTTAGATGCTGTTTCTTTCTTTGTTTCTGACTGTTTCTGTTTCTTGGGACTAAGAAAGATTCATTTTGGAAGGGGAAGAGCGATGGGGGGGTGTTGGAGGGGATCGTCCTGCTTCTGTTCATCCACGGCACGAAAAGTGTACTGGACACACAGTTCATACATAGTTAGTCATTTCTGCTTTACAGTCGGCCAAGTCTCTGGTTCTCCTACCCTCAGTAGGAAGGACTGATTTGATGGCTTGTTTTCTAAGTGAATAAAGCAATTGCCACCAGTCACCTACCCAACCCCCGCAGGAGGCAGAGGAATACCAGTGCCTCCACGAAGTAACTTAAGCATTCCTCAGGGAGGGAACCATCCGTGGCGGAGACGAAAGCCCTAGGGGCCCAAGGGACTGCAGGACCCTCTATCGTCTGGTCCTCGACAGCCCTCCCCCGTGCCCATGCCCACCCCTCAACCTGGAGAGGCCCAAGGTTCCCCTACACGCGGGTGCAAATGGAGCAGCCGGAGACGCTCGGGAGCAGCTGGGACCCGGCGGCCGGTGCGGGGCGCGGGAAGGAGCGCGCCGGGGCCAGGCGGCGCGGGGGACAAAGGCGCGCGGGAGCGGGGATCCCCGTAGGCTGGAGTCAGGACTCACCCCGAGAAGACACACTTTGAGCTCCCGTATCGCCATCATGTGCTTTGGGCCGGGCCGGACCGGGGCTCAGCAGCATCGTCCGGGCCGCACCGCGCCCAGCCTGCGTCCAGCCGTCTCCCAGCGCTCTCGGCCGCCGCGGGGCGGAACCGTCGCCGGGGCTATTTCTGGGCCGCGGCCTCCGCGGTCGGTCACGTGCCGCCGGCCGGCTCCTCCCGACGCGTCTAGTCTAGCCTAGCCGCCCGGCTTCGGCTCCGCCCGGGTCCCATCGGCGTCGGCCTCCGGTGGCTACCCAACACCGGACTTGAGGGCAGTCGGACATCACCGGCCCCGGGAGATCTGAACCCACGACCGATCGCGTCATAAAGAGCCATTCGTACAGTTTATGCTGTCGGCTATGGTTCTAAGAATGCGCTTCCAAGTCGATGGCTAGTACCACCGCAATGACACTGACATCTAGATGCCAGGAACGGCCAGGACCGGGATAAGTAGAGGAAAGAAAGGGTTAACTTGACTCATCTACTACCCGGGCTTCAAATCTCTCCAATACTTCACTCTGCCCTACAGTGCCTTTTTCTGTGTGTAGCGAAAGATGATCCGAGAAGCAGTCGTTTGCTTATTCCAAAATCAGCGTGCCAGAGCCTAGGAAAGGAAGGGTGCATTCTAGACAGGAAGCCCCCTTCCTCCACGTAGAAAATCCTACAGCTGTGTGGAGCTCAGCCAGAAGCAAAGCCAGAGCTGTGACTGGAAACCGGACCATGGAAGCTGCCTGAGGCTTCGCACAGAGGGCCATGTGGTCTTGTGTGAGTTGGTGTACCTCAAGCCTCTGGGATGGCTTCATTTGTTGACAAATAGAAATGTCAGCTTTTGCTGGGCAGTAGTGGCGCACGCCTTTAATCCCAGCACTTGGGAGGCAGAGGCAGGCGGATCTTTGTGAGTTTGAGGCCAACCTGGTCTACAAGAGCTAGTTCCAGGACAGGCTCCAAAACTAGTAGTCTAAATTTACTGGCACTAAACAACTCTGTTTGGCTTGGGATGAGACACAGTTGGTAGAGTACTTGCCCATCATGCCTGAAGCTCTGGGTTTGATCCCCACTCCCCGTGGTCGTGTCCTTCCCCACTCTCTGCCCTGCCCCACATAAACCCAGGCTTGGTGGGTGTTAGATCCGGATTGATCCAGGCAACATGGATAGAAAGATACACACCTCTGCAGAAGCAGAATTAGGCTTTAATCAGAAGCAAGCAAGCAAGCAAGCAGCCTCTCAGGGGAAGTGGAGACTGTATACCCAAGCACAGGAGGCAACCGGCGTTAGGGAGAGGTTGAGAGAGGGAAGTTTTGTCTACAGATTTTTTTCCTTGTAGTTTCAGGGCCCAGCAATGCTGGCAGATGTTCTCATTACTGTATTGGCTTTCTTGCCAGACAGGTGTTCTTATCAGCATGCTGAGTCTGGAGTTTCTCGGTTCTTCTGAAGTTCCTTATTGCATGGGTCATTAACCCTTCAGTGTCACGTGCCCTTAATTCTAGGCAGAGGAAGATCAGAAGTTCAAGATTATCCTGAGCTACTTAGAAAGTTCCAGGGCAGCCTGGGTTACACGAGACCGTCTCTCAAATAAACAAAACAAAAGCCAGGGACTTCTTGTTGTTTGCTGGTTTGGTTTTTCAAGACAAGGTTTCTTTGTGTAGCCCTGGCTGTCCTGGAACACGCTCTGTAGACCAGACTGGCTGACCTCAAACTCAGAAATCTACCTGCCTTTGCTTTCTGAGTGCTGAGATTAAAGTTGTACACCACCACCGCTCAGGCCAAAAGCCAGTTTTAAGATGTATTTGTTTCTGTATTTTATGTATACGGATGTTTTGTCTGCGTGTACATCTACACACCAGAAGAGGGCAATGGATCCCTTGGACTACAGTTATAGATGGTTGGGAGCTGCCGTGTGGGAGGCTTGAATGTGGGAGCTGGGATTTGAACTCAGGACTTCTTGGAAGATCTGCCAGTGCTCTTAACTGCTGAGCCATCTCTCCAAGTCCCAAAAGCCAGTTTTAACAAGTCATTCTAAAGTCCTCTGGCCTCTTTCGTAGCTGTTCACATCTGACTGGTGGTTCTTTCTATTTTTCCAGCAGATCTTGGGTATCATCCGGCTTTGCTCCTGATCAAGTCAGATGGAAGGAACTCAACCCTGAAGCGGCCCCTCATGGTGAGAATTCCAAAGAAAGGCCCACAAAGAGAACAGAACCCTGGAGTCAAAAAAAAAATAAAATAAAATAAAAAACAGGCCCCAAGATAAACTTGTAATAAATTAAATTCTCCAGAGTAGCGGGAACTTTGTGTCTAGCAGGTGCAGGCTTATAGAGGACTATTTGTCTGGACTGAGCTGATCGAGAAGTAGCCAGTGTGGACCGGTCACAGGTCCTATCCAGTATCTCCTTTGCGTCGGTATCACCCTTGGATTCAGAATCTGAGGACAGCCAGTTCTGTGTGGGCAGATTGGAGGCAGGCGACAGTGCCCAGCTGGAGCACAATGCCTCCTCTATGCCCAGGTCGGCTTAGCTGGGAACAACTGTTAGACGCAGCTGCGGACACTTCGGCCAAGGCTTGGCTCTGCTTTCACTGGCACCTACATGCCCTATAGCAAACAGGATCTGGCCCTCCATCCCGAAGTGTGTCCCCTCAAAAGCCAAGGTGTGCTTCCTGTTTATCACTTCCTGCGGAGTGAGGGTGACTCACAAAGCTGCAGTATGTGTCCAACAGACCGTGTGTGGACAGGACGCCTTCCAGTTCCCTTGGTGGCTTCAGCGCTCCTCCTGTTCTCTCTCCACTCTTCTGGGTGTCTGAGAGGCATGGGTGCTTTCTAGGTTTCCTGACGAGGTCTCCTGCGCAAGCTTTTCCTCACTGAGAGTCACTCCAACCTGTTTGTCCTCTCAACTCATGGACCCACTGAAACATACCTCATTCCTTACTCCCTAGTTAAGTTTCTTGGAGGGGGCTATCGTTCGGGGTTTAGTTCTTCTTCTTCTTGCTGCTGCTGCTGTTTGTTTTAAAGACAGGATCTTGAACAGCTCAGGGTGGCCTCAAACTCACTATGTAACTGAGGCTGTTCTTGAACTCTGTCTTGCCTCAGCCTCCCAGGTACTAGAATGACAGCTATGTGCCACCACACCTGGCTTCATTAGAATAAAGTCTGGCTCTTTGCTTTATGTGGTGATACTGTCTGCAACCAGACAGGCTCACAGGTTTATTCTCTTCCTCACACACATCTCCCCCCCTGGAGACTTTGACAGGACCTCATAAAAACCAGATCCCCATGATCAAGTCATGGACGTGCATAAGGCTGTAGGCCAAAGGAGAGATGACCGCTGTGAAACAGGATGTTGGGGAATGGCGGCTCCTAAGTAGCTCCCAGGCTTTTCAGGGTATAATGTTCTCTCTTATATTCTGCTTACTTTGTGACAGGCTCATTACCTTAGTCAGGGTCTTGTCACTGAGGCTCCCAAACCTTACAAAAGAAGTTTGTTTAGCTCACGGTTTGAAAAGCTGAAAGTCTAGCCAGGCAGTGGTTGTGCACACCTTTAATCCCAGCACTCAGGAGGCAGAGGCAGGAGGATCTCTGAGTTCTAGGCCAGCCTGGTCTACAGAGCTACAGAGCTTATTCCAGGACAGCTGGGGCTACACAGAGAAACCCTGTCTTGAAGGAGAGAGAGAGAGAGAGAGAGAGAACAAGCAAACAAGCCACGGCATATGACTGTGTACCCAACAGCCAAACAGAACATTCAAGCTTTTCTCTTAAGAACTTTGTAAAATGAAAAGTCACTATGCTAAAAGTACTACTACTTTTGTGCTATTTCAAGGTCTCTGGGAACCCCTTCCCCCAAGGCCTTCCTCCTTGATAGGAGCTGTTTTCACAGGGCATAGTCACAGGTAACCACGTTTAGGTATTAGTGGCTTTCTGTCAAGCTTGTAGCATCTTCCTCAATCTCTACACGTGCAGAATGCCCGATGGCTACTATATGACATTCCTTGGGTGACAATAATGAGCCATGTGCCATCTTTCTGTACACCAAGCACAGAGACCCTAAGGACACATAAGCAGATAGCTAAGCATGGACTTCAATGCTGAGAGCAAAGACAAAAAAAAAAAAAACCCAGCAGCAACAACAACAACAAAAAATCATACCATACACAACAGCCACATCGATTGCACCAGTACAGGAACGCAGACCAGACTATAGCCCTCCACACTAGGAACCCCTTCGCTTGGTTGGCATTACTTGCCTCTTGATAATTCCTAGTTCAAATTAAGCAGAAGCATCCCGAGCTGACTGATAGCAATACCCTCCGCAGGATGAAATCTGAATTCCCCAGCAGACCTGGCAACACCTTCCTCACACCAGCCTTTTCTCAGCCCGCTACATAGAACCATACCATTTAAGGAGCTACCCAGATTCCATCTTTACCATAATGCCTTCTGCTCATCATGCAGTTTGAATGAAGTACTAATGAGTCCCTTTTCGGTCCCTTTTAATCTGGGGCTAAACAGATGCACGTGGAATTACCCGTCCATGTGAGAGGGTTAAGAAACCTCTGATTTCATAGGTTTTAAAATAATTTGAAACTCGTTATTTTTTGAGACAGGGTTTCTCTGTAGCTTTGGAGACTGTCTTGGAACTCGCTCTGTAGACCAGGCAGGCTGGCCTCAAACTCACAGAGATCTGCCTGTCTCTCCCTCCTGAGTACTGGGATTAAAGGCATGTGCCACCACCACCCTGCTGCTCTGAAACATTCTTTTGTTTTTCGAGACAGGGTTTCTCTGTAGCTATCAAGTCTGCCCTGGAACTAGCTCTTGTAGAGCAGGCTGGCCTTGAACTCACAGAGATCCACCTGCCTCTGCCTCCCAGAGTGCTGGCATTAAAGGCACTCTGGGATCTGAAACATTCTTAAGTGATTCCTCCTGTTTATAGCTCACCTAGGACATTTTTTCAAGCAGGACCTTCTTCTGTTTTGTGATGGATGTCCAAACAACACTACTGTCCTATGGCTCTCGGGGGTCCTGGAGACTGTAGCCTCATTGCCATAGTCTATCTCCCTGCTGTGGCTTACTACTTCAACTAGGCATAAGTGTGTTATATTCGTGCGTGCTGCATTTGTTTAATGATGTAAAGATGCGTTGCTTTGCCTGCCCAAGACACCTGATTGGTCTAATAAGAGGCTGAATGGCCAATAGGAGAGGGATAGGCAGGGCTGGCAGGAAGGGAGAATAAATAGGAGGAGGAATCTAGGCTCAGGGGGAGAAAATGAAGAGAATGAGGGAGAGAGGAAGACGCCTGGGGCCAACTAGGCAGCTGCCAATCAGCCAGACACGGAGTAGGACGTACAGAGTGCAAGAAAGGTAAAAAAGCTCCAAGGCCAAACAGAGATGAAGAGGAACAGATTAAATTAAGTTATGGGGGGGGGGGGGCGACAACAACAAGCAGAGGGCAACCACTTATAATAACTAGTCTCCGTGGCATGATTTCTCTGTGGCATGATTTGGGGGTTGGTTGGTGGTCCAAAAGAAAGCCTGCTACATAACAGAATCAGGAGCTATTCAGATAGTAGGATTCTTGAGTCTCCTAAGCACCGAAGATAATTCATCTCAGAGATTCTGTATGGGAATTTCTTTCAACAGGAAGAGAGTCACTAAGTCTTTACAATCTACTGAAAAAAAAATAATTCCATTCATTCTTTAAAAAGTTGACAAGAGGTAGCAAAAACTGAACAAGTTTCTTGAGTCAAGACATTCTTGTTTAGACCATACCAAAGACAAAAGTAGACAAAGCCTGTCCCTTCGTACCATCGAAATGGCACAGCAGGTAAAGGCACTGGCTGCCAAATTTGGTAACCTGAGTTCAATTGCTGGAACCCCCATGGTGGAAGGACAGAAGACACTTTTGCAAATTGTCCTCTGACTTCCAGGTGTATACCACAGCACAAAATAAATCTAAAAATATTAAGGCTCATCTGTGCACAAATACAGCACCTAAAAAATGTTTTAGTGAAGCTACAGCAGTGAGATCTTGTTCACATATGGGCATATCAGGAAGCAGAGAAACGGAACTGCCAAGGTTGAGCTCAGGACCGAGGAATGGTGCCACCCACGTGTAGGGTAGGTCTGACTCTCTGATAACCCAGCTCCTGGAATCAGAGAAAGAACAGCCTGAAAGCAAGCAGGACTAATTCTGGACAGGACTCAGTTCCATGGCCCTTGTCTTTTTCTCTCCTGCCACCTCCCTGCCCTGTCTTTTATTGTGGCAGTATCTAGGGTGGAACCCAGGGCCCCAGGCATTGCTAGGCAAGGATTCCACAATGGCCCACACTCCAGGTGAACATCCCCTCCCCCCAATCCTGGTTCTTATCCACCCAGGGAAGGCTCTACTGCTTTCTACATTGCTCCAAGTGAGCAGGGTCAAAGATGTTCCACTGAGGAATTCTGTAGTTGTTCCCATGGAGCTGGGGCACCTCACACCTCCTTTGTAAACATTTGATTCCATGAGAGGAACCAGAGTGTGTAAACAGCATTGAGTGGATGAAGCAACAATGTTCATTTTCTCTGTGCATTTCTGACCCTCTTGTTCTTTCCTTTCCTCTCTCCCTAGTGTGATTGTCCTCAAAACCAAGCAACTACCATCCGGTGGACTTCAGCTGCTCGGCTTACCAACATCATTCCAGGTGGGCTGTTGACTGTTTATACTCCTGCATTTGGGGTAAAGGAGGGCCATGAGGCCCTCACCTGTGTATGTAAATGCCTTAATTGCACAGCTCTTGGGGAAGATCTAGAATTTGGGGGGCCAGGAAAGGCTAGTAGGAGGGGCCCTCATCTCTGCAGGGTAAAGGCTTTCCAGGTGTGACCTCTCAGGGAGGAGCAGTCACATCCCTGTGAGTAACCTCCCACGTATGATCTGTAAGGAAGTCCGATAAATTCCTGGGTTCCTCGAAGTGAACTTTGGCAGGATATTGCCTCCATTTGACCTCGGACCCAAAGAGGAGGGGTACGCATTGCTGAAGTCTCTCTCTGGAAAGGACTTTCAGCAATACTTCCCTTCTTTCTTTTTGGTATGAGAAAATACGTCTTCAGTTGAGGTAAATAAAACGAGATCATGGGTCTTTGGAAAACTAAACTATGAAAACACAGGAAAAGGCTAGGATTTCCCATGGGGGAATGACCATTGACTCAGAGATTTAACAGGCTCTGGGGGCAGCACTGAGTGGATTCAGCAAAAAATGTCTGAAGGATGGGAACAATTTCAAACACTTGCCTTCACACAATTAAAAACATGTAGAAGAAAAGAAAAAAAAAACGTGTAGAAGAGGCCTTAAGTAAGGAATGACAATTTCCATTACTTGGAATGGCTTTGATAGTGGACAGTATAGCAGCCTGGTTTCAAATGACACAAACGAACAGAAACAAATTTTTAAAAAAGCATTTTTATCATGCATTTCTCACTTTCTGATAAAAGAATTAAAAAACAGTAACAGTGGATATGACAAAAGTATATAATACATATGTATGAAATGTCATAATGAAACCTACCCTTTTGCATAATGATTATATAGTAATAAGACTTTTTAAAATAAGGGCTGGGCATAGTGGTGCACATCTCTAATTTGAAGTATTTGAGAGACAGATGCAGGCCAATCTCTGAGTCTGAGGTCAGCATGATCCACACATAGCAAGCTCTAGACCAGCCAGACTGAGCAAGTATTGAGTCCTTGTCTCAAATAAACTCCTGCCCCCACCACCCTTTTAAAGAGATAAAACAAAGGCTGAGGAGATAGCTCAGTTGCTGAAGTGTTTGCCTTGCAAGCATTAGACCTAAATTCAACTCCAAAAACTCGTTTACAGCCTCAATGTTGGGGAGGCAGATCCCTGGGGCTTTCTAGGAAGTTTAGCCCACTTGGTGACTTCAGAATAGTGAGAGGCGTGTGTGTGTGTGTGTGTGTGTGTGTGTGTGTGTGTGTGTGTGTAGGGGGTGGGGGTAGGGTGGACAGAGAGACAAGACAGCATGCCTGAAACACACCTGAGGCTTCTCATTCTAACCTGTGAATTCTTAAGCCCTTGTTTTTTGAATTCACAAAAGTAAATTCTGCGACCAAAGAAATGCATGTGCAAGTTTAGTCTTTACCTATTCTAAATTTGAGAAATCAGACACATTTGGGGGCTATAGCATCTAATTTCTAGTCTCTTGGAGTTTCGATTCATACTATACAATCTGTGTTTTATCTGTTAAGTGATATATCCAAAAGGAGAGTTGGCGTGGCTATGGATAACTCTTTTTCCCTAGGCAGATTTATGCACTCCTGAGGATCTGATTACGTGGTCTGATCCTCTGATGTTTTAAAATATCAGTATGTTGTCTCCAGTTAGGACTATAGCACAGAAGGGAACACGCCAAACATTTAAAAATGCTCTCGGTTTTCATATCAGATTCGCCAACTGGCATCAAGTACGAAAGTGTGTTGTCCCGCTACAGGGGAACACCAGTTGGAGACCTTGAGGGTGCTAGATTTAGACTTGAGACTGTCAAAAATGGGACAATGAACTGGGCTCACTCAGAAAGCCTGGATTCTGCCCTACTTTGTACGTGGAAACCCTAGAGGACCACTTAACTCTCTGCAAACAAAAGGTCTGTTTGTGGTACAAAGTTCACTTGAGAAAAACGCTACTAAATCACCCCCAAAATAAAAAAAAAAAAAAAAAAAAACCAATCCCTGACACCCCGCCACCAGATTCCCTAGGCAGCAAGCACCGTGCTAGACTCCTGATAGTCTGCCATTCCCCGGAGAGGCGGAGGGGGCAGGTATCCTCGTCCAGCCTCCCTGCGCTCGGTCACAAGGCTAGGAACCTCGGAGTGGCTGGACTCGGCCCGGCCCGCGCGCCCGCGGCCGCTCAGGGGCAGCTCGGGCGAGCGGGCGGCGCGCGGGCTCCGAGGCCGATGCCGCGGCTCTAACGTGCCGCACGGGAAGGCCGGCCGAGCCGAGCGAGCGGAACTTTTGTCACTCAACTGTCGTCCGGCCCTGGGGCCCGGGCTTTGTTCAGTCACTCGCGAGGCCCGGGCGCGCGAGCGAGCGAGCGGGCGGGCCGGCGGAGGCGGCGCTTCCTCCACTCGGAGGCGGGAGCCTGGGCCGCGGACCTCCGGCTACGCACGAGCAGGTCTGGGAGGGGCGCGGGCAACGAGCGGCGCGCGGCGGAGCGGGCGGCGACCGGCGGTGGGCGAGGCCCGGTGACCCAACAGAGCTGCGGGCCGCGGGGACCCCGCCCGCCGGGCTCGGGCACAAGCCGCAGGTCCACCCCGGCGGGCAGCTTGCGCCGCGCTCCGCACGCTCGGAGCCAGGGCGCCTCTAGCCGCGGGTGGGAACGCGCCTGCCTCGGGGCCCCGCCGGCCCACCGGGCGCGGGAGGCGGGCGAAGGGCGGCTGGGGCGCAGGAGGCGGGCGGACGGGAGTCGCCGCCGCCGCCGCAGCCGCCGCAGGCCCGGACCTCGGCCCGCCCCGCGCGCGCCCCCGCCGGCCCGCGCGCGCCCACCGGCTCCCGGCTCGCGCGGCTCGCGGAGCGGGATCCCGGGAGACGAGGAGGCGGGGGCGAGCACAAGATGGCGGGTACGTGGCCCCAGTTCCCCGGGCGGCGGCGGCGACGGCGGCGGCGGCTCCCCGCGCTTGGCGGCACCCGGGACAGGCCGGCGCGGGGAGACGCCGCCGAGCGGGCGGCGGGCGGCTGGGGCGCGGCGCCGGCCCAGGACGCTGACCCGGCCTTTCTTCTCTCCCCCGGCGCAGACCTCTCGCTGCTCCAGGAGGACCTGCCGGAGGACGCGGACGGACGTGAGTGGCTGGCGGGCTGGCGGACGGACGGACCGGCGGGCGGGCGGGCGGCCCCGCAGCCCCGGGGGGGGGGGGGGCGGGCGAGCGGACTCGGGACCCCGGCGCGCTGGGGACTCCCGCGTGGCCCGACTGCGGCCGCCGCCCGCAAGCTCCCTCGGGCCGCGGGGCGGCTGTTGGGGGGAAGCAGAAGCCCGTGGGGCGGAGGCCGGTGAGGGACTTGGGTGTGTTTTTCCTGAGTGTCTTCCGCACCCTCGCCCCGAGGAAGGAGGCTGCCGGCGCCGGGAGGTGTTTCCGCAGCTCTCCCGGGCTGCGCGGTAGCAGTGCCCCGGTGCCCCGGCCCGCCCTCCTGGGGTTCCCTCGCCCCGGTGTGTGCAGCTCGCTGACTGGTGTTTTACTTGAGCCCTGAGCGACCGGTCTCAGGTCCCCTCACCGCCACTCACGCGTTTGACTTGGGAATTTCGGGGTGGTTAGAAGGTGTGGCCTTGGCAGGCTGCAGTGACTAGGTTCAGAGAGCAGATTTCTTTAATCCAGGACGTTCTAAGCTCAGCCGCATATTTAAATGCTAAAACTGCAGGTTTCGTTGAGATATTGAAGCTTTTTTTTTTTTTTTAAAGAGTTGATTCTTTTGTACATTAAAAAAAAAAGAAGAAAAGAAAGCTGCTCAACTTTTGGACGTTGTTTCCATTGTGGTGAAGGAAGTGAATTATTTAGGTATCTTTCATTTGAATGTTTTACTAAGCGGAAAATGTTATGGGTTGGAGATAGAAAAGCCTACGATGAGTTAGGCTAAGTTTATGTGGGAAGAAGTTGTAAATTACACTTGCGTGGAGATTTCTACTCATGCTAATGTAGATAGGGACTGATAAAAAATTAGATCACTCGTTTTGAAATGCGTTTTAGGAATAGAGACTGCTGAAAATGTATCAAGCATAGATCATGGGAGACTTAAGGGGACCAAAAACTAGGCAGAGTTGAGCTGATTACCCTGGTTCAAGCGCTGTCTAGTTACAGGAAACCCTGCCCAGACAGGAAGTGTGGTTTAATACCTGCCCAGGTAATCCAAAGATGCCATAGTTTGCTCTTCCAAAGATAATCCTTAGCATTGTCTGTTATGATTGTCTTTACCCAATTGAAATCCTGTTCTGAGCAAAGGGAGATGTACTGTCTAGAAAGTGCCTCAGTCAGGGCGTCTATCGCTTTGACGAAGCACCATGACCGAAAGCAACTTGGGCAGGAAAGGATTTGGCTTATGCTTCCACATCACAGTTCATCACTGAAGGAAGTTAAGGCTAGCACGGGGTGGGGGTGGGGCTGATGTAAAAGCCCAGAAGGAGTGCTGCTTTCTGGTTCCTCCTGGCTTGCTCAGCCTGCTTTCTGTATAACCCAGCAACCAGCGATGACACTACAGACAATAGGCTGGGCCCTCTTAACATCTGTCACTAAGAAAATGCCCTATAGGCTTGCCTGCTGCCAGATAAGGAGGTGCCCTCTTCTCAGCTTTCTCTACCTCCACACAAAACTAACCTGTGCGGAAGGCATCTCTGAGGAGTGTCTTTAAAGCCGGTGAGTCATATCAGACTTACCTGTTGCTAAATTCTGTTTGGGGACCGATGCCTAGTATTGTTTCCTTAAGTAACTGTCTTGAGGGAGCAGTATACACAGTGAAGACAGCTTCTATGTTTAATTTTTTCCACATGGGTCACTTATTGGCCTAGCAGTATGCTTTGGGTATTAACCAAAGCACCTGTTGATTTTAGATCTCTAGCAAGGTTAGGACTGGAGGTGTGGCCTTAATCATGTTATCTTGGGGCAGGGGCTTCTTGCTGGTATAAGGTGTGCGTCTTTGTGGCTGGCTGTAGCAGGAACATCTGAGCATTCCTTCACTTTGAGGTAGGTGCCATGCCCCCCTGCAGAGGCACAGGGCAGTTTCTCCGTGGCTGTTGGGGAGCAGCAGTCTGGAGGAGGAAGCTAGGGGTCTGCTGGGTAGAAAGAAAGGGAAAGGATGGGCACCACTTGAGCTCTCAAGAGTGCTGTCAGGAAGGTGCCAGTAGCCTGCCTTGTTGCAGTCTTGGCAAGGGGCACTTTGGATCAACTGGGGTGTCTCACTTAGCTCCCTCATGCCTATGTCTTGTCACTGGGACAGGTCTGAGAAAAGTCCCCCCCCTTATATCATCATTCATCACTTGGCATGAGCAGTGTGTGCTGCTCTCAGAATGGTATTGACGTGAGCCACGAGAAAAGGAGGAAACGGTGTGACGTTATGGAGTTTACCTTTTTAAGGTTTAGCTCTCATTCCGTTTAGGTAATGTATTCAAAGGCAAAATCAGCTAATTGTAATTTGGTTGAAGATTCTTAGAGAAACTCCTGGGTTTTCTCGGTTACTAAAGCTTTTACACATTAATACCTGTACCTAGAGTTTTGGGAACAGTGTCTTTAGCCACTCTGGTCTCTCGTAAAGGGAGAAAGAGTGAGGAAGAGAATCTGACTGTAGTGCCCACATAGAGAGCAAGATGGCTTGTAAAGAAAGAAGGCTTCTCACATCCCAGAGCAGTGGGTTCAGTCTTCCTAATGCTGTGGCCTTTAATACAGTTGTTTATGGTGTGGTGACTCCCGGCCATAAAATTATTTTTGTTGCTACTTCGCAACTGTGATTTTCAACTGTGAAGTATAATGTAAATATCTCTTTTCTGATGGGTTAGTTAACTCTTGTTAAAGGGTCATTTGACTCCAAGGGATCACGGCCCGCAGGTTGAGAACCACTGTCAGAGTCTGGGACGGCAGAGGGCAGCCAGCTGAGGTGCCCTCATGATAGGGAGAAAATTAGTTTGTGGTCAGGCCCTTGAGTCTTGGTTATCTTTTTCTAAAAGATTCATGGCCAAGGCCATGTTGGAAGGATCACCAAGAAAGGAGAAGGTGGGAACCAGGTCTTAATTGGTTCCAGTCCCTGAGTTTGTATGGATTTTGTAGACTGGGAGAAGGAGTTGATCAAAGACCTTTGGAGAAAAATTTTCCTTCAGTCATAGTAAGTGTATTGTATTGTTTATGGAAAGGCCATAAAGATGAATGTTGCCACTATTAGAATGTATTGAAATTAAATATAATAAAACTCTTTTCATGCTTGAAACTTTTCAGTAATGTATTGTGTATTTTCAAAGTGAAGGCAAACAAGTGGCTATTTGAATAGATGCTTCAGCAGATTTCTGAGTAAAATTTTTAAAAATTTAAGGTTATCTTTCTTGAATAATGGAATCAATATATAATTAAAGATTTTTAGAGAAATGCATAGGCATTTTTTGTCAGTTTTCCAAAGGTACAATTTGATGTTGCTGAGTTTCTGAAATGGATCAGTTAGGACAGCTGCAGGAAAGGTTGTTAGTGTGGCTAGAAAATCCCTGTAGGAGTTGGATTAACATGTAGACTTACTAAAGCAGCATACGGAAGTAAACCTGGGTGGTTCACCATAGCCAGAGAGACAGTCTTCCCTCTGTGCTCTGGTCATTGGATGCTGATCACAGGGACAGAACTCCCCAAGTTCAGGCAGAACTTAAACCTAGGTTCTTTTTTTTTTTTTCCCCTAGGTTCTTTTTTTTTTAATTTCCTTTTTTTTATATTTATTTATTATGTATACAATATTCTGTCTGTATGCCTGAAGGCCAGAAGAGGGCGCCAGACCTCTTTACAGATGGTTGTGAGCCACCATGTGGTTGCTGGGAATTGAACTCAGGACCTTTGGAAGAGCAGGCAATGCTCTTAACCACTGAGCCATCTCTCCAGCCCTAACCTAGGTTCTTAAAATATCGTATTTGGGGCCTGGAGAGATGGCTCACGGATTAAGAGCATTGTGCTCTTCCATAGGACCCAGGTTCAGTTCCTAGCACCTGCATGGAGACTCACAACCGGCTGTAACTCCTGCTCCAGGGAATTCAACACCCTCTTTAGGCCTCCACGGGCACCAAGCATGGTGGCGCACAGACATACATCCTGGCAGAACACCCAGACACATAATTTAAAATTTTTAAAATAAAATACTGAGATTTACATTGCCTAGTTTATAACATTGTCATGTAGACTGTTGGTTGGAAGCCAGGCCTGAAGTTATGACATCTAATCCAGGGTGCTACTAGGGTTTCAGTTTCCAGAGCACTGCTGTGGCGCCCGGGATCTAGCTTAGTTCTTTTTTTTTTTTTTTTTTTTTAGTTTTTCGAGATAGGGTTTCTCTGTGGCTTTGGAGCCTGTCCTGGAACTAGCTCTGTAGACCAGGCTGGTCTCGAACTCACAGAGATCCGCCTACCTCTGCCTCCCAAGTGCTGGGATTAAAGGTGTGCGCCACCATCGCCCGGCTCTCTAGCTTAGTTCTTGTTTACGCTTGTTTTAACAGTAACAGCGTGATTCTGAGGGTTTGGAGCCGGGTGTAGAGTGTGCCATTTCACAGGTTTTTCCATTGGCGAGGTTCTAGAATCCTTTTACATGTTTTTGGGGGGCTTGTGGGGAGTGTGCAAGCAGAGGACAGAAATGACGAGGCTGGAACTAGCTATTTCTCTCAGCCCACAGTCCTACTGATGCCCTCCCTCCTGCATCAGGCTCAAAGTTCCTCAAGTTTGCTGAGAGTTTCTGGAAACTAGGAATAAGTGTTTGATTGTCAAATAATAGGAAGATTGCACATTTTTAGTTTCCAGTGTGCTTTGTTGGTTTTCAAGAACATGATTTTCGGGTGAGAATTTAGACACACGCAGAAGCAGATGAACTGTCGTGCCCCTCCGCCCAACTGTAGCTCTCACTGACAGGTACTGTGCACTTGTGAGGGAAGCGGGAGGAGGTAGGCACGTACCTGTTGAAACTGGTCAGTACAGCATTAATGCTGCACAGGACCTTCATATTTACAGCTGAGTTCTAAAGTTGATCATTTTTACATTTACTTCAACTGTGTTTTGGTAGAAATAACTCACTTAACACTTTACTTGCTTGCTGGGAATTTATGATAATTTGGATCTGGGTTTATTCACTTTTTTAATTACCCATGGAAAAAGAATGACTAACCAAAAGTAATTGGGCTAATGAGACCATAAGAGAAATGTCCTCAAACTTAGGGGACCCCATGGTGACCCACACCTGTGAGTCCTGTTTGGTAGCTGTGTTTCTCTCAGTCAGCAGTTAGAAAGCATGAGCTTGCTCACTCCCTGGTCTGCGCTTATTTACAGCCCTCGGGCAGCACCCAGGACCAGACACTGCTCAGCGTGTGAGGACATTTCTTCTAATATCTAATACAGAGAGTTATTGTGCTATTTCACAAATAATGACAAAAATTTATATGTGTTCAATATAAAAACAAGCTCCCCTACCCCATGCATGGATGCCAAATCTGTCCATATGGAAGGTCCATTGTGCCATAGATTATTCTTAGCCATATAGGGTGGTAGGGATGCTTACTTGTGGTCCCAAAACAAGGGAGGCTGAGGCTGGAAGGTAGTGCGTTTGAGTCCCACTAGGCTACACAAGATCAAATTCTAGAACTAGATCCCGAGTGCTGGGATTAAAGATGCGCACCACCACCACCTGGCTAGATAGTGTTTCAGTTACTTAGAAAAACCATCTCTAAAGAGTTAGTGCTGTTCAGTACTTCAGTAACTTTAATATGTTTTAATAAACATCTTGCACATTATTGCAAAGTTCAAATTCAGATTTGACAGACATCGTTGCCTGAGACAATGTAAAGACTGAATCCCATGCTTCTCAGGTTTGTCTTTTTAAAGTTAGGATTTGGGCTAGGGTTGTAGCTCAGTGGAGAGCTCTGGCCTCCCACGTTCAGGTGCTGAGTTCCATCCCCAGCACCAAACAAAAAATAGGCCTGAGGCACAGTCCTTTAATCCCCCTCACTGAGGAGGCTGGAAGCAGGAGGAACTCTGAGTTCAAGGCCAGCCTTGTCTACTGAGTGAGTTCCAGGTTCTAGCACAGCCAGAGCTACATAATAGAGAGAGACCGTCTCCAAAAATAAAAATAGTATTCTTCCCCCCCAGAAGTGGCTTAATTATGTTTTTGCTACAACACTAAGCTAGTCTATAATGGGTCAGGTAGTATAAGCAGTAGGTTTGTAAACTCGTGGCTGCTTTTGTATGGCTCAGATTTGCCATAAAAGAGTAAAAGTGTCTGTATAAATAGATGAACCTAAGATGTTTCCCAATAAGACTTGATTTACAACAGTTGAAGATGGAACTGTTTTTGACATGCTGGCCGTAGTTTGCCGACTTCTTTATTGTAAAATCCAAGGTCTGACACTTTTATTTTTACCCATAGTTGAGTCTCCAGAACATAGTAGGCCTTTGGTATATAACTTTACATAACTTGATAGAGTTACCAACTACTGAGGTGGACCTTTACTTTTCTGAGCAAGCTAAATTAGAACAAAATCGTAATTTGGGTTATATAATTTATTTTAAAATTAAACTTACTAGTTTTAAGTCTTCACTCTCACATAAAAGCAGCACTAATGTAGTGACTTTCTGGACTGACACTCCACCTGTATCCAGTCACTGTTAACATTCTTCCAGTTGGCTCTGCCTCCGTCCACATAATTATACAAACAGCCAAAATACATGGTTACTCTTAATTTCTGAGTGAGCCTTTCAGGAATAAATGGTTACCTCCCTCTAGTCCTCATCTCCTGAGAGCAGAGGCATTCTCTCCTGGACACAGTCACTCTTCGCTCTGAAACGTGTCGCACTGGTGGAAGTCTGTGTTGCAGTGCGTCATCCTTCATCGTGACTGCTACCTGAACTTCACACACCGCACTTGTGTCTGTTTTCTCAGCGCTCACCACTTGTGATGCTACATCGGTTTTATTTTTCAGTTTAATTTACCTATTTTATTTATTTATTTTAATATTTATTTATTCATTTGTTATATATACAATATTCTATCTGTGTGTATGCCAGCAGGCCAGAAGAGGGCACCAGACCTTATTACAGATGGTTGTGAGCCACCATGTGGTTTCTGGGAATTGAACTCAGGACCTTTGGAAGAGCAGGCAATGCTCTTAACCACTGAGCCATCTCTCCAGCCCCTCCCTATTTTATTTTTATTTTAGACAGTGTTCCCTATGTAGTGTAAAGTGGCCAGAGTTTATGTAGCCCAGGTTGACCTCAGACTTGCAGTCTTCCAGCCTTTGGCTCTAGAGACTGGGATTACGGGCATGTGAGCCCTGTACCAGAGACACTGGCATCTAGAGACTGGGATTACGGGCATGTGAGCACTGTACCAGAGACACTGGCATCTAGAGACTGGGATTACGGGCATGTGAGCACTGTACCAGAGACACTGGCATCTAGAGACTGGGATTACGGGCATGTGAGCACTGTACCAGAGACACTGGCATCTAGAGACTGGGATTACAGGCGTGTGAGCCCTGTACCAGAGACACTGGCATCTAGAGACTGGGATTACGGGCATGTGAGCCCTGTACCAGAGACACTGGCATCTAGAGACTGGGATTACGGGCATGTGAGCCCTGTACCAGAGACACTGGCATCTAGAGACTGGGATTACAGGCGTGTGAGCCCTGTACCAGAGACACTGGCATCTAGACAGCGTGCCCGTCTTTGTTTTTGCGTTTTGTCAGGACAGTGATGTGGTCATTTTATTTGCTCAGCACTCCAGCCTTTCAGTTCCACTTCTGGCAAGTAATGCCTGCCAGATTTCAGCACTGTAAAAGGCAGGCTCCTCTCTTGTAAGGAGGGAAGGAGTGATGACTGCCTGACACTCTCCACCCCAGTTAGAGTGACAGCTGTCTGTCCTGAGTCTGTCAGACTTACTGGAACTCTGCCTGCAAGGGAGCTCCCTGGTCATTTTTTGGTATGTTTATTTGTTAAAATATATTAAAGTCCCATTTTTATTACTTTAGTAGTAATTTCATACATGTTACATTAGTCAGGGTTCTCCAGAGGATCAGACTGATAAAATATATAGTCCACTAGTCCAACAATGACTGTCACCAATGGAAGGTCCAAGAATTTAATAGTTTTGGCCGGGCGGTGGTGGCGCACGCCTTTAATCCCAGCACTCGGGAGGCAGAGGCAGGTGGATCTCTGAGTTTGAGACCAGCCTGGTCTACAAGAGCTAGTTCCAGGACAGGCTCCAAAGCTACAGAGAAACCCTGTCTCGGAAAAACTAAAAAAAAAAAAAAAAAAAAGAATTTAATAGTTCTTTATTTTATGAGGTTGGATGTCTCAGCAAATCTTCAGTATACATCAGAATTCCCATGAAGCATGCTCTGATGCCGGTAAAAGAATGGACTTGTGAGTGAGAGAGCAAGCCAGCAGGGCAGGCTTCCTTCTTCCCTTCTTCCAGTCCTTTATATAGGCTGCCAGCAAAAGGTGTGGCCGGTTAGAGGTGGATCGTTCCACCTCCGAAGATCAAGAGGGGCCAAGCAGTGCTGGCTCACACCTTTAATCCCCTCACCGAGGAGGCAGAAGCTGGTGGAGCTCTGAATTCAAGGCCAGCCTGGTCTACAGAGTTCCTAGATAGCCAGATAGCCGGAGCTACACAGAGACCTGTCTTGAAAAACAAACAAAAAATTAAGGTTAAATAAAAGTGGGCCTTCCCACTTAAAATGATTTAATTAAGAAAAATCCTCCACATTCCAGGTGTAGTCTGTGATTACCTGCGCAGCTCCCTCAATGTAGACAGTGGATTTAATCGGCTCACCCATTACTCTGTCATCATCCCCTACTCTCAGGGATTGCCTTTATCTACTCTTCTACTTTTGTGCCTTTGGGGGCTGTAGCCATCGACTTTCCTTAGGGGCTGCTTCTGTGAGCAAGGCTGAGGGGGTATTTACAGTAGTGTGGACCCTTAGCAGTGGCCCCTTCTCCCCCAGTAACCTTTAACTGCCAATAGCTTCTTAGGTGGGTTGAGGCTCTGTGGAGTCCCTCAGCTCCTAGCAACTGTTAACTGCTTATAAAATCCTCAGGGAAGGGTGTGACCCTGTAAGTTCCTACCTTTTATAACAGAATGTTGACAGGCCCAGTCTTGTGCTGTGAGCTCTTGAGTGAAGTGGCCACGTCACGTCTGCAACACTCCTCCCCTTCATCATGCCTGAGCGTGCTGGTCCGCCTCTCCATCCCTGGTTCTGTGTTCTTATGCTGCAGTGTAAGCAATTGCTAATAAAGTATTCCACATCTAAACATACCCACACCCTGTCAGAGAGACTAACGCTTTTTGTGTAGAGTTCCTTCTTCTCAGCTGACTGGTTTGTGTTGTGTTGACAAAAACCGATGCCTTTTCAATAAAAATTTGTTTACTGTTTGTCACCGTCAGTGCTATATTCTCCCTGGTCAATTGCATTAAGAGCAGCAATGAAAACAAACATTTTAGGTTGTATGATTGAAGAAAAGTGTGTATGTGTTTGTGTACACATATGTGGAGATCAGAGACCAGTTTCTTTCTGTCACTCCTTGCTTTATCTGAGGTGAGGCTTCCCACCGAATCGAGTTCACCTTTGGCTAGAGCGGATTGGATTACAGAGACTAACTGCACTCAGCTCTTTATGTGAGAGCTGGGGGTCTGAACTTGGGTCCTTCACTCACTGAGCCATCTCCCCAGCCTGGAAGTTCACATTTTAGGCTTCTCTTTGGTTCAGAGAAACAAATTCGCAAACATAAAGTCATATTGGGATAAAATTCTGTGGTAAAAACGGAAAGTGATCTGGAAGAAAAAAAGAATGTAAAATTCAGTTTAGTGGATTTCTTTACTGGTTTCTTTAAACAAGTGGAAAACACATCTCTCATGTCTGTCATGAAAATATATCTGCAGGTTTGGCATCTCAGGCTTTTCCCTTCAAAAGTCTTGTACTGAAATAGAGATTTGGGCCATCATTTTGTTTTTAGACAGGGTCTCTACACAGCTCTGGCTGTCCTGGAACTCGGTAGACCAGGCTGGCCTCCAACTTGAGAGATCTACCTGCCTCTGTCTCACAAGTGCTGGGTTTAAAGGTGAGCATCATCTTTTGGATTTTTGCTTAAAATGACCTCTTTCTTGTCCTATTGGTCAAGCTTCAATCGCATCTCACCCCCCAAAAAAAACAGTTTTATTTCTTTATCAGGCCAACTAAAAGTAGGCCATGTGTGTACCCACATGTATGCATGCCGTCTCAGATATGTACCTCCTTAGGGTGACCTTTTCGCCTTTGCTTTGATTTTTGTTTTTGTTTTTTAATCATTTGGTCCATACCTGTCACTATTATAGTTAGGTGCTATCCTATTCACTGGTTTCATCATGCAGAAGGCACATTGAAATTTTGTGTTTCTAGTAACAGTCCTAAATGCAGAGTTTGCATGTGGAGAGGCCTGATATTTGTGGGCTCTGTCAGATCTTTATAGACAACATCATTGTTGTTGGCTCTCAGTGTAGTGATATACTCCTGTATTCCCAGCGTGGAGGAAGCAGCGGCAGAAGCATCATTGCAAGTTCAAGGCACAGTTGGGCTACATAGTAAGTTCTTATTTATATGACTGGATCTTGTCTGAAAAAAAATAGGGTACAAACAACTACTTTGTAAATGATAAAATCTATTCTAATTAAGTAATTGGTCAAGTTCAAGTAGATAGTTCATAAGTAGCCGCAGAGCATGAGACTGAACCTAGACCTGGTTGAGATTTTCGTTCTTTCTAGTTTTTAAACTTTTAACATTTTAGATCATGCTTTCTTGTAAAAGGCTAAAAATTGGGATGTTTCAACTACTTGGATTTCTGTTAAGTGCAAGGAGGTAGGTGTGCTCTTTGCACGGACAGCAAGACTGGCTTTTGTGACTTTGTTTTTATACAGAGAAGTACTCCATTGTTAATATAAATATTTTTGTTATTCCTTTGCTTTGTCATCTTCTTTCCTGGGTTTAAAATTTTAACAAACTACTTTTCTCATGCTCCAGAATTAGAAGAATATATGTGTTTAATTTAACTTACCTGGAAGTAGTTTTCAATGGGCTTTGAGATGTGAATGGCTAGATTCCTATTAGGAGTTCATTCTGTTTGAGTAGGACATTTGTAGGCCTGATTGGACTCAAATTCATGACCCTCCTGCCTCAGCCTCTTAAGTTCAGGGATCACCAGGGCTGTACATTACATAGTAAGTCTGAGGACAGTATGCCTTATACTGTCTCAAAAAAAAAAAAAAAAAAAAAAGAAAGAAACAGAAAAGAGGTTAATGGATAGTAGCTTATATTACTTTTGTCTGGCAATCCTTTTTAATTGAAAATAGTCCTGCCCAATTTTAATTAGCTGGGAATAGTTGGTTAGATTTAGGGCTGGCATTTTTGTTTCATTATTTTTTTGCTTATTTCCTACTTTTTCTTTTGGATTGGCTACTTTCTTTTTTTAAAAAAATGGAACGCTTAATGAATTTGCGTGTCATCCTTGAGCAGGGGCCATGCTAATCTTGTCTGTATCGTTCCAGTTTTAATATATATGCTGCTGAAGCGAGCACGGGTGAGCACTTTGTGCTCCATTTTAGTCCTCTTTCCCTCTGGTTATACCTTTTTGTATGTGTTAAAGGTTAGTTCCAGAATTGTGATTTTAATTTGTGTTATCATCTATTTAACGTGAATGTACTAAGGTGAAAATGGCTCAGTGCTTGCCTTCTTGTATGATTGAGGCCTTACATTCAGCTTTCAGCACTGCTGCCAAGCTTGACAGCCTGCATTTCATACAGCATCCACATGGTGGAAGGAGAGCACTGACTGTCACACATATCCAAGGAAATAAGTGTTTAAAGTGTAAGTTTAATGTACTGCTTCAAAAGACTGTGGAGACCTTTTCACAAACCTGTCCTGTGTATTGACCCTTACAATCTGATGCTGTTTTATTTAAAGATACCCTGTCATCCTTCAGGGTATATGTGATGCAGGAATTTTTTTCCAGCAGTGATAGGTTTTAAACATTTTTAGTGATGTTTTCTTATGTATGCATTACATCTGATATTTAATATACACATATCATTGTTGTTTGTATTGCTATAGGGTTTATTTTTATTTCATTTTATTTTTTTTTGGTTTTTCGAGACAGGGTTTCTCTGTGGTTTTGGAGCCTGTCCTGGAACTAGCTCTTGTAGACCAGGCTGGTATTTGGGTTTCTTTTTGTTTGTTTTGGTTTTTTGAGACACGGTTTCTCTGAGTAGTCCTGCCGTGTTATAGACCAGGCCAGCCTTGAATCAGAGATCTGCCTATCTCTGTCTTCCACGTGCTGGGATTAAAGGTGTATACCACCATGCCTGGCCTTTTTGATTATTTCTAAGTTTCTCATTATAACCGGTGGTAGGCATTTGCACGGTAGGCTAGGTAAGACAAACTATAGTCATCTGTAGTAAGGTTTTATGGCCTTCAGTGGGATGAAATCTACAGTTACAGTAAGTCCAATCGAGGACAGTGTAAAAGCAGGTTTGGTGGTGACAGCTCAGCATGCTGAGACACGAGGACCCTGAGATTAGGGGCACGTGGGCACATGTAAAGGGGGTGGACTTCTAAATAGACCAGGGAAGGTAACTCACAATGACTCCATGACTCCTGACTGAGGCAGCAATACTAGAACTTGAAAAATGAGCCTCTTACTCCAGACTGGAGCCTGATTTTTGTGTAGAATATCATCCATAATTGATAGAAGGGTGACAAGTTAGGAACAGACATGGTTTTCCTCTCGTCTTAAGAGTGTGTTTTTCAGATGTGGTTGGTAAACAGGCTAAATTAGTGAGGATATTTATTATACATAGATATCTGTAGGCCACCTTCTAGACTTGCATAAACAATTTCTGAGTCTTTGATAAATCTCCACACTGTCTTAAACACTGCAGTGTGTTTAATAATAGCTCCCCTGCTCTCTACCTTTTATGATCCAGAGTCATGTTTATCTTTTTTTTTTTTTTTTTCTTTTGGTTTTTCGAGACAGGGTTTCTCCGTAACTTTTGGTTCCTGTCCTGGAACTAGCTCTTGTAGACCAGGCTGGCCTCGAACTCACAGAGATCCGCCTGCCTCTGCCTCCCGAGTGCTGGGATTAAAGGCGTGCGCCACCACCGCCCGGCTCATGTTTATCTTTAAGGTGAACACCTGTGAGACGATGAAACAGTTTGGTCATAGTCGTAGAGTTCTAGAGCCCACATGAAGGTGTCTGATGAGATCACGCTAGTGCAGCAGCCTTACACTGTGAGAGAGAAAACTGACGGCCAGTGAGTGTCCAGTAGCTTTATAGCCTTTAGTTCATAATGCATAAAGTGTTTTATGAATTATAGGTTAGAAATTAGGTAAAAATTTTCTGCACTAATTATGTACATGGCTTAGTGTTGTTTTCTTAAACCTATTTTGAAGTCCCTGTTCTTTTAATAGATATATTTAGGCCTTTCACAATTAATGTTCCCAGTTATAATATGGCTGGGTTTAAATTTCTTCTGACTTTTTTTCTACCTATGGATCTTATCTCTATTTTACTCCCTTTATCTTTTCCCCCTTCCTTCATTTGTGTTGTTTATGGACTTTATTTTTTATTCACCTTTGATTTTAAAAGTAATGGTTGCTTTCAAGTTTTTAATCTGGGTGTGTTTTATTACAGCCGTGACTGATGTCATGTAGTATCTCTTCATGCGGCAGTTTGCAGAAGCATGCTCCATGCTTTTCTAGTCTTCTGACTTGTATGTTTGGTGTATATATTATACTGCTTATTACTCATTTTACTGTATATATTTTTGCTTTACCTTTCAAAGCTAATAGCCTTTTATTTATTTATTTTTGGTTTTTCGAGACAGGGTTTTTGTGTGGCCATAACTGTCCTAGAACTCGCTCTGTAGACCAGCCTGGCCTCAAACTCACAGAGATCCACCTGCCACTGCCTCCTGAGTGCTGGATTAAAGGTGTGCGCCACCACCACCCGGCTTAGCCTTTTTCTTTACACCGTTTCTGATACTCCTTATTCCTTTGTGTAGATGTAGGTTCTCGTCCTCTACTGAATGTCTGCTGACGTCACCCTTTGCATGTCTGCAGAAGCCTGTAGTTGAAAGGTTTCTGGCTGTTGGATATGGAGTGCTAGACTGACCTTACTTTCTTTTTCAAAAAAGATTTCTATTTATCTTTTTATCTATTTATGTTTTGTCTGCATGTATATATGTGCACCACGTGTATGCAGTGCTGGCAGAGTCCAGAAGAGAGCATCAGATTACCTGGAACTGGAGTTAGAAGCTAACATGGTCTCTGTAAGAGCAGCAAGTGCTCTTAAACACTCAGTCATTTCTCCAGCCCCTGATCTTTGTCGGGACTTTAAAGTTGCTGCTCTACTGACTTCTATAGAAGCCTGTGGAAGTCTTGTTCTGTTTTATACGTAAAATGAGTCAGCTCCAGTGTAAAAGGTTCTGTGACTGGTGTTAAGCAGTTTTATTGTAGATAGGTGCATTTTTCTTTATGGTTTTTCAAATAGCATTGATTCATTGACTCCTTTGGGCCTATGCATTAATAGTTTTCATCAAATTGAGTTTTATGGGGTTCATCATTTCTTCAAATATTATATTCCCCTTCCTTTGCAGACTTCAAATGTATGCATATTAGAATGCCTGACATTTTCCTATGGCTGAGTGATACTCCATTCTGCTATTGTTTTGTTCCTTCCCCCTCACCCTCAGGGTTTCTCTGTGTAGCTTTGGAGCCTGTCCTGGAACTCACTCTGGTAGACCAGGCTGGCCTTGAGTTCACAGAGATCTGCCTGCTTCTGCCCCCTGAGTGCTGGTATTAAAGGCTTGTGCCACCACTGTCTGGCTTTTGTTTCAAATTTTTAATGCTATTTCTTCATGTTCCCTATTCATTTGTTTTATATAATCTGTTGATCAAACCTAGTGTATTTTTTTTCCTTCACTCGAAAGTCAGGGGCTTTTGAGTATTTATACTCCTTCCCTCCTGTGCCGTCCTGATGCTTCTAGGTGTGCACTGCGGGCCGTGCATGTGCTCTTCGCAGCTGCAGTACAGTTAGATTGTGTCTGTGTCCTTGTCTGTAGTCCTGCTGTCTTGATTAATTGTGAGTCTGGTGCTGCTGTTGAATTTGTCTGTTTACACTTTGTTTCCACATCTATTTGTTGTTTTTGTTGTTGTATACTACGTCGGGGACTAGCCTCGACAAAAATACCTTTCTCCAAAATAAGGGCCTGGAGATTTAGATACATAGTAAAGAATATAACGATGCGAATGAAAATAATAAAACAGAGAAACATATAGGGTAGTTTCGGGAGGGAATTCCAGTGAGTACTGAAAATTCACCCACGTTTAATTTCCAACTACTTAAAATACTCTGACCCCAAAAGGTAAGAGTAGGACAAAAGACTGCACTAACATGATACGGGAAATGAACATGCTAATTGAAAGTCACGGACTACATTCATAGTTAAACATTCTGTAGCTAGAACCAAACAAGTCACTCTTGTACCCTAAACCAAAACATTCTGTAGGCAAACCACTCCCTGGGTAGAATCCCAAGTTTTCTCCATAAAGGGAACTGGAACTTACTTGGATCCTTAGACTCTTGTTTGAGGTAGGAACAGATCTTCTCTATTCCTGGAGCACAAGGTCTACAATTAGCACAGCTGTTGACAGTAGCAGGCTTTCCCTCTGTGCTGTGACAACAAGCAGCCTCCTAACTACTGAACTCTCTGCTCAACACCTAGGTGGGGCCTTTGAGGTAGAAGCACAAGAGCCTTGTAAGTTCCTACTCTCTGACCTTTGGTCTCCTAGAAATAGGCTCATATTTCTGGCCTCCGCAATACTAGACATCGAAGGTGTTCCCCTTGAGGGCCACGTCTGTTTTTGCAGTCGCTTCTGTCACTGTGGGAATTGTGCTTCAGAGCCTGACCATGATCACGAGAGCAGCCCTCGGTGTCGACTTGGCTCCTCCGAGGCTGCTTGTGATCCTGTGTTGGTCGGGGTTATTTTTTCACTATAGTGATGGAGACATGGACTTTTTGATAGAGATCTGTCCCCCTGATCTTGTAGTTATTCCTTGGACCCTTACATGTATGTAGTTCCAATGTTCATCTAAAGACTCAGTGGACCTTCTGAAATGGATGTGTGATGGTTCAGGGGCTGAGGCAGAATTGTGAGTGGAGAGTCCACGTGAACCTGTTTTAGAAACTCAAGAGGAAGGGGACCAACCCTCTGAAGCCCTCCCCTAAGATGTTTAGTCCTGCAAAGTTTGCAGCTTTGGCCTCCCTGGATTATCAACTCAATCTGCCAGGATGTTTGAGGATCTGCCTGGTGTGGCAAGACCTGTTTTTCCAGGCAGTCGACTGTGGCAGAATGGGGCTAATCTCATTTGTTTCATTAACCACCTAGTTTATGAGAATAAATTTGGTCATTGTTATCATCTTTCCTAGAAGTGGAAGGACATGTTTAAGTGGTTTACTTTTTTTTTTTTTAAGAAAAGATTTTTACTTTAACAAGTTAAAATAGTCTTCTGTGTTCACTTTAATAGTATTCCATGGGAATATTGTTTAGCGAGTTTTACAGGATAGGCCCATGCTGCACACTCATTTAAGGCATTTAAAAATTCTTTTTAAATAAGCAATAACATTGGGGGGATTTGATTGGGAAGTCAATCTTTTGTATTATTAAAGTAATATCTGGGAGAAGTTTTTGTAAGATTTTCCTTTTAACTAGATATATGTGTATATATGTATGAGATGTATATGTGTATATATGTATGTATGCATGTATATGAATGAGATGGAAAGGCAGTGACAGGCACTGATGAGAAAAGGCAATTACTAGAGCAAGGGGCAGAAGTGCCATAAAGTAAGAATAGGAAAAAAAATTGCTGTGACCTGGGGTAGATGCTTCTAACTCTAGTGCTTGGGAGCTTGAGTCAGGAGGATTGCATGAGTTTGAGGCTAGCCTAAGCTATGCTGTGAGTCCCAGGTCAGACTGGCTGCATAGTGAGATCCTGTCCACAGACAAACAGTGAAAGTTCTTAGGGTTTTGGAAATGCCCTGGAACCTATTAGATGGAATTAGCGCCAGGCTTCCCTGTCAGCCTCATTCTGTTGGCCACTCCTGAACTTTAACCTATGTTTCCTGTTGACCACTTACTTCATGTGTAACCGTGTCCCAGTTCTTTTCTTTCCTTTTATGTGTACAGATGTTTTGCCTGCATCACATGTCTGGCATGACAGTGGCCAGCAGAGGGCGTCAGGTCTCCTGGGACTGCAGTGCAGACAGCTGAGCTACCACAGTAGTGCCGGGAAGTGAGCCTGTACCCTCTGGAAGAGCAGCAGTGGCTAGGAAACCACCGAGCCCTCTCTCCAGTCCCTCTTCTTTCCTTTTTCCTTCATCATGACAGGATCTTCCTGTGCATCCTAGGGTGGCCTGCTGCTTAGTACATAGCCTGTGTAGGCTTCAAACTCAGTGTGATCTCCTGCTTCCGAGTGCTGTGATTACGTGTGCACCACCATACCCAGCTTCTCTTAACTATTAAAAAGAAAAATTAAAACAAAATATAAAATTTTAAAGTATTTTTGCTGGACATGGTGGCACAGACTCCCAGCACTCAAGAAGCAGAGATGGTGGATCTCTGAGTTCTAGGCCGACCAGGACTACATCGGAAGACCCTGTGCGCTAATTTGCTTCCTATTTCTGTGATAAACACCATGGCCAAAAGCATTTGTTCATTCATTCATTAATTCGTTTCTCTGTTTACCTATGTATTTATTATGGCTGAAGGGTTTATTTAGCTTACATATCCTGATCACGGTCCGTCTTTGGAATTGGGGGTGGCACTCAAGTAGGAGCAGAGCACCACCCATGAAGGGAAGCTGCTTGCCAACAACTTGCTCTCGGGTCTGTATTCAGCTTCTTTTCCTACATCTCCCAAGACCACCTGGCCAGGGTTGGCACCCATTGTGGTGCCCACAGAGTTGCCCACAGGACAGTCTGATGGCGACAGTTCCTCACTTGACATTCCCTCTTCCCAAATAACACTGCTGTGTCACACCAGCACACCCTTCCCAGTTCACACTGCTGTGTCACATCACACCCTTCCCAGTTCACACTGCTGTGTCACACCAGCACACCCTTCCCAGTTCACACTGCTGTGTCACACCAGCACACACCAGCACACCCTTCCCAGTTCACACTGCTGTGTCACACCAGCACACCCTTCTCAGCTCACACTGCTGTGTCACACCAGCACACACCAGCACACCCTTCCCAGTTCACACTGCTGTGTCACACCAGCACACCCTTCCCAGTTCACACTGCTGTGTCACACCAGCACACCCTTCCCAGCTCACACTGCTGTGTCACACCAGCACACCCTTCCCAGTTCACACTGCTGTGTCACACCAGCACACCCTTCCCAGCTCACACTGCTGTGTCACACCGGCACACCCTTCCCAGCTCACACTGCTGTGTCACACCGGCACACCCTTCCCAGTTCACACTGCTGTGTCACACCAGCACACCCTTCCCAGTTTACACTGCTGTGTCACACCAGCACACCCTTCCCAGTTCACACTGCTGTGTCACACCAGCACAGCCTTCCCAGCTCACACTGCTGTGTCACACCGGCACACCCTTCCCAGTTCACACTGCTGTGTCACACCGGCATACCCTTCCCAGTTCACACTGCTGTGTCACACCAGCACACCCTTCCCAGTTCACACTGCTGTGTCACACCAGCACACACCAGCACACCCTTCCCAGTTCACACTGCTGTGTCACACCAGCACAGCCTTCCCAGTTCACACTGCTGTGTCACACCAGCACAGCCTTCCCAGCTCACACTGCTGTGTCACACCAGCACAGCCTTCCCAGTTCACACTGCTGTGTCACACCAGCACACCCTTCCCAGTTCACACTGCTGTGTCACACCAGCACACACCAGCACACCCTTCCCAGTTCACACTGCTGTGTCACACCAGCACACCCTTCTCAGCTCACACTGCTGTGTCACACCAGCACACACCAGCATACCCTTCCCAGCTCACACTGCTGTGTCACACCAGCACACCCTTCTCAGCTCACACTGCTGTGTCACACCAGCACACCCTTCCCAGTTCACACTGCTGTGTCACACCAGCACACCCTTCCCAGTTCACACTGCTGTGTCACACCAGCACACCCTTCCCAGTTCACACTGCTGTGTCACACCAGCACACCCTTCCCAGTTCACACTGCTGTGTCACACCAGCACACCCTTCCCAGTTCACACTGCTGTGTCACACCAGCACACCCTTCCCAGCTCACACTGCTGTGTCACACCGGCACAGCCTTCCCAGCTCACACTGCTGTATCACACCGGCACACCCTTCCCAGTTCACACTGCTGTGTCACACCGGCACACCCTTCCCAGTTCACACTGCTGTGTCACACCAGCACACCCTTCCCAGTTCACACTGCTGTGTCACACCAGCACACACCAGCACACCCTTCCCAGTTCACACTGCTGTGTCACACCAGCACAGCCTTCCCAGTTCACACTGCTGTGTCACACCAGCACAGCCTTCCCAGCTCACACTGCTGTGTCACACCAGCACAGCCTTCCCAGTTCACACTGCTGTGTCACACCGGCACACCCTTCCCAGTTCACACTGCTGTGTCACACCAGCACAGCCTTCCCAGTTCACACTGCTGTGTCACACCAGCACAGCCTTCCCAGCTCACACTGCTGTGTCACACCAGCACAGCCTTCCTAGTTCACACTGCTGTGTCACACCGGCACACCCTTCCCAGTTCACACTGCTGTGTCACACCAGCACACCCTTCTCAAGCAGCAGCAGCGCTCACTTTGCCCGTGACTGTTGGTCCAGTTGGTTGTTCACAGCCGCAGTTCTGGAGAGCACGTCTGAATAGCCTCACTTCCCTACGCCCCTTCCTCCTCAGTCATCAGACAGTGGAGAAATGCCCTTGTCAGGCGGCCTGAGTGTGACGAACTCAGCAAACATAATGGACATCTCCCACTCTTACCTTCCTCTCTGGGCGCTCAGAACTCCTTAGTCCTCCCCCTGAACTCTTGGCTCTTCCCCTCCAACTGCTGTGGCAGATCTGCCTTGGGCTGTGTACATACGTGTAACCATAATGATTGTCTTAACAGACTCTTCTCAACAGAATGTCAGTTCTTAGAAAGCAAGCATTTTCATGACTGCTTCCCCAACACAAGTCAAGTAGTTGACACAGTAGTATTTAATATTTGTTTAATGAATATAAATGCTAATTATAGTTTTTAGTTCTTTTCCAGTAAGTGAAGTCAGACACTTTTCAGCTTTAGTGTCTTTATTATAGAATTGACTAAGTCAGTGTTTGCTTTTTCACAAGCTATTCTCACTGAGCTTGTAATTTATATATTTGTTTGTTTTTAAATTTTTTGAGTCAGGATCTCACTCTGTAGCCCTGGCTGGCCTGGACCCCACTCTGTAGACCAGGCTGGCCTGGACCCCACTCTGTAGCCCTGACTGTCCTGGACCCCACTCTGTAGACCAGGCTGGCCTGGACCCCACTCTGTAGCCCTGGCTGTCCTGGACCCCACTCTGTAGACCAGGCTGGCCTGGAATTCACAGAGATCTACCTGCCCCAGCCTCTCAAATTTGGGATTAAAGGCGTGTGTCACCCACCTGCTAAACATGTAAATTCTTGATACTGAGTTTGTGTCACCACTGGCTGTATGCTGCTGGGGGCTGTTAGAAGTGTGGGTGGAGGAGGACAGCGGCTAGCGCTGGGCTGATCTGAAGATGTCTTACAGTTCTCTGTACCGCTCCGGAAACACACACTGCTCCAGCAGGCAGGGTGTGTTCCCGTTCAGTGTTATAAAGAGTGTTTGTGATGTCTCTGCTAGTTGGTGTGGATGACTGCAGCTCAGAGTCTGACGTGATTATTCTACCTTCAGCCCTGGACTTCGTCTCACAAGATGAAATGTTGACACCGCTGGGGAGGCTGGACAAGTATGCTGCAAGTGAGAACGTGTTTAACAGGTGTGTGTGTTCTTCCTTAGCATGTAAGGGAAGAAAGGGGCTCGCCTCAGCAAGGATATAAAATTATCCATCCCAGAGGAAGTGCCAGGTGGCAGTCAGTGTCCCCAAGTTTACAGCTTGATCTCTATTGTTCATTGTCCTTTACTGCTTTTTGTTTGTTGTTGGGCTAATTTTGTTATTCATTTAATTGCTTGTTAGGGAGCGTGTTGCTCCTCCACCCAATGACATGACGCACTTTGTGTGTGCCAGGGCCCAGAACACAGCAGTGACCGAGAGCTAGAGCCTTCCTGCTGCACTCGGCTGAGGCTGAGTCTCTGCAGCAGATTTTCACTGTATATTAAAAAAAAAAAAAACTCGTGCTAGTAAATATAACATTTAATATAATGAAGAATGAATATATTTTACTGTTAACTCTGATAAGAGGATAATTGAAATGAAAATTCAGTGACTACAAATTTCCCTAATTATTTGGATAAAGGTTTAAAAAGCTGATAATAATCTTATTTGTAAAATCGGTACAGTTTTTGCTACCTAGGAAATTACGAGTTTAGTATGTGACTTGCAATAAGAAAAGCTGTCTTTATGAAACATAAGGTTTCTGTATTTTAAACTTGTGTTATGTCTGGAAAGCCTTGAACCCCATGGACTTCTGTCTGTGCAGACAAATGGTGGCTCGGAGTCTGCTGGACACCCTGAGGGAGGTCTGCGATGACGAGGGTGACTGTGTCGCTGTCTTGGAGAGAGTTGGCAGATTAGCGGATGACTCGGGTATGTGTCCACACAGAGAGCAGGAGTGTGTTGTTACTTCTAACCCTGTTGGAGAGAGTACCATGGTAAGAGAGTTCTTTAAGATTTCCTGAGACTTGGCAAGTGACCCACACCTGTAATCCCAGCACTCTGGAAAACCTTGAGTTCAGAGCTGCCCTTTACTACATCGGGAGACCCTATCTCAGAAAAAAAAAATTTTTTTTTAAAGAAATTATTAAACCCACTAGTCGTAGGGGGGGGAAGATCAGTTTATAGTGCCACCATGTCGTCTTCTAGTCATTATTTGTAAGATGAAAATTGGCTTGTTAAAGACGGGAGAGCTCTCTTAGGAAAGAGGTAAACCTAAGTACGGCATGGCGGTTCACTTGATGTGAACATTAGGTAATAATGATGTGATGTTACTTAAGAGCTTTTGATTGTGGTAAAATGAACACAATGTAGAGTGTGACATTTTAAGACAAGTGTGTGTGGTATGTGCCTGCAAAGGCCAGCGGAGGAGACCAGCTGTCCTGCTGTGTGACTCTGCCTTACTCCCTTGAGACAGGTTTCTCACTGGACCTGGAGCTTTCTGTGTGGCTAGGATGGCTGCCTAGCAAGTTCCCAGGATCTGCCTGTCTCCTCTCCTCTGGGTGCTGGGCCGCAGGGTCACAGCACTTTGACGGGAGTGCTGATGGTTGGTGGTCTGGGGCCCATGTCTGCACAGCAGGCACTCACCCTTCCAGCTGTCTCCCCAGCCCCAGTAGCAAGTTTTAAGTACATATTTATACTTGAATTTACAAGTAATCCAAAAATAAATGTGAAAAATCTCTTTTTCCTTAAGTCCTTATTAAAATGTTTTTAATTTCTCACAAACTCTTTGGCTTCTCAACAAGACTCATTTTTTTTAAATGAACTAATCATTTAATAAACTTAAAGTTTTAAGGTAAAAATTTTAATTGTTTTTTTCAGAGTGGAAAGAATATTTCTAAGTGTACTATTTTTTCATACAATTGTTCTTGTGTTTGCTTACTCTGAAGTGGCCTTAGAAAGTCTAGTAAACTATCATTTTGTAGTTTTTGTTTAAATTCTCTAGTCACATGACAGGTGTGTTGGATTTGTTGGGCTGACACAGAGCAGGAGGGAGAGGGCATATTTGAGGAAACCAAGGGTAGAAGCCAGAAAAGTTGAAGATGGCAGTCTTGGTCACAGGTGTGTGGGTGGAGGCCATGAAGGCTGGTTTATAACAGGTGAGCAGTGTGAACTGGCTCAAGAGATGTGGGGACAGGAAGACTAATTGAGAGGTCATACTGATTGTTACAAAGATGAATTATTGGACAAAAATTGAAGTGCCTGGAGCCATTCTAAAGTGACTTCCAGGAGTGAGAGCTGGGCACGCTTAGCTTGACTCAGAGTTTCCCTGGTTGGGCTAGCCTGACTGTGTGTCAAAGAAAGAGGCTGTGTGGAGCTGCAGGGGCTTCCTGTGGAGAAATTAGCTCGTCTGGTTTTGTCTCTGTTTCTTCCTTTTAAAAGCGCTCTCCATGTAGAGCTCTAGTTTTATTGTGCTGTGTTTTGGTGCAAATGAATTCTACTCAAATTTGCCATTTTTCTTGAATTTGAGGGTATCTCATGAAATTTCAACCATTAATTTCTTGAGTATTGTTTTTCCTCTACCTTAAAATCTTTAGTTTGGTTGTGTATCTGTGTGTGTATTTAGATTTCATGATTTCCAGTTGGTCTTGAACTTGCTATGTAACTGAGAATAATCTTGATCTTAAAAAAAATATAATCTAAAAAATTTGGTTTATTCTTTTGATCTTGAATTTCTGATCCTTCTACCTTAACCTCCCAGGTGCTGGGATTACAGGCCTGTTCTCTGCCATGTTTAGTTTTTCTGCAGCGCTGAGCACTGGGCCTGGGGTTTGGTACATGCTAGATAAGCATTCCAAATGTGCTACAGCCCCAGCTGAGTAGATATTTTTAACACGGTTGAGAATGTGGAGCTGTTAAACAAGTGTATAATAATAAATAGATCTCCATTACTTTCCACTGCTTTTACTTTTCAGTCTGGTTTTCAGTGGGCATTTTGATAGTTTCTCTCAGCGAAGTGCTTGCTGCAGGAGTCCAGCCTGCCTCCTGATCTTGAGGGTGTTTTTTTGTCGCTGTTAACGACACTTTTGTTTCAGAGACTTCAGGTTCTCTATGTCCATGGTCTTGCTTTCTTGCCCCATGGTGTTCTTTCCTTGGTTATGTCTCCTGATGTGTCTTTGAAGTAAAATATTTGAAGTTTTTCAGCCCTGTCTAGTTGCTGAAGTCTTGGTATCCAATCCTTCTGTTGGGGTTTAATCTTTTTACTGCCAAGGGCTCATTTTCATGTCTCTTAGGGTCTGCGAGTCCCCGGGAATTTTGTGTTTGCTTCCATCTTGATAATGAGTGTCCCACAGTGACTTGGAGATGTTAGCAATGGCAGTGGTTTCATGTCGATTTCATGGTATGTCAAGTGTGGGTGTGTATTTTTTGTGAGTATGGGCTTTGGCTATGTTGGATATGTAAGGTTGGAACTCTATCCAGTCTAGATATTTATCTGGCTTTCAGAAATACATGGAAAATATTTTTTTTTGTTTTTATTTTAGTTTTTTTTTTTTGCTGCTGTTGCTACTTTTTTTTAAAGATTTATTTTAAATGTAAACAGTGTTCTTTCTGCTTGCGTGTATACCTGCAGGCCAGAAAAGGGCACCAGATCTCATTACAGATGGCTGTGAGCCACCATGTGGTTGCTGGGAATTGAACTCAGGACCTTTGGAAGAGCTGGCAGTCCTCTTAACTGTCGAGCCATCTCTTCAGTCCATGCTGGTGCTCTCTTAATACTGAATATAACACACTGCTACAGGACATGAGTAAGTGTACAAACCTTACCACATTCACACAGTTAAGATCCAACCGTATGATTAGAAATCAAATGAGTGTTATCCCCCCCTAAAAGTCAGCTCTGTTCTGACTCCTGAATGAATAGTGGTCAAATAGTTTGTCTCTTCAGACTTAATGTAGTTACTTTGTCTGGCATACCCATGTGGCTGTGTGTATGATGTATTAGTAGTCAGATACATAGTATGCTTATGCTGTATGTATAGTTTATTACTAATCAGATACATGGTATGCCTGTGCTGTGTGTATGGTTTATTACTAATCAGATACATAGTATGCCTGTGCTGTGTGTATGGTTTATTACTAATCAGATACATGGTACGCCTGTGCTGTGTATAGTTTATTACTAATCAGATACATAGTATGCCTGTGCTGTGTGTATGGTTTATTACTAATCAGATACATAGTATGCCTGTGCTGTGTGTATGGTTTATTACTAATCAGATACATAGTATGCCTGTGCTGTGTGTATGGTTTATTACTAATCAGATACATGGTACGCCTGTGCTGTGTATGGTTTATTACTAATCAGATACATGGTACGCCTGTGCTGTGTGTATGGTTTATTACTAATCAGATACATGGTACGCCTGTGCTGTGTGTATGGTTTATTACTAATCAGATACATGGTATGCCTGTGCTGTGTGTATGGTTTATTACTAATCAGATACATAGTATGCCTGTGCTGTGTGTATGGTTTATTACTAATCAGATACATGGTACGCCTGTGCTGTGTATGGTTTATTACTAATCAGATACATGGTACGCCTGTGCTGTGTGTATGGTTTATTACTAATCAGATACATGGTACGCCTGTGCTGTGTGTATGGTTTATTACTAATCAGATACATGGTATGCCTGTGCTGTGTATGGTTTATTACTAATCAGATACATGGTATGCCTGTGCTGTGTGTATGGTTTATTACTAATCAGATACATGGTATGCCTGTGCTGTGTGTATGGTTTATTACTAATCAGATACATGGTATGCCTGTGCTGTGTGTATGGTTTATTACTAATCAGATACATGGTATGCCTGTGCTGTGTGTATGGTTTATTACTAATCAGATACATAGTATGCCTGTGCTGTGTGTATGGTTTATTACTAATCAGATACATGGTATGCCTGTGCTGTGTGTATGGTTTATTACGAATCAGATACATAGTATGCTATGCTGCACCTTCCTTACTGCTTGCAGCTTCAGGCTACTGACACTGTTGTTAGCAGCAGGGCAGTCATGTGGAAAAAACAAGCACAAATATTTTTGTGAGTGCATGCTCAGAAAGGAGTCACAAGGTTATAGGATATGCAGAGATTATTATCCGTGACAGATCTGCTATTGCAGTTGCCATTCTCACAAGCAGTGTGTGTGAGTTCCTGTGATAAACATCTTCAGACACTTTAGACATTAGAGGCACGGATGGGTCTGTCGTGGTGTGGTGTTGTGGAGCTAACGTAGGCTTCTCCAGTGACCTGTGAAATGAGCATGCTTATTGGCTCTTGGACATCTTCATTTTTTAAAACATTTTTTCTGATCTCTCCCTTTTAAATTGCCAGTTTTTTTCCTTAGAGTTTTTTTCACAAGGAGTCTTCACACTACGCGAGCCTGCCATGGTTGATGCTCTTCTCTACCGTGTCTCTGCACTTGTGTACTAGAGTCTCTGGCACAGCTTTGTTCTCTTCTGCTCCGTCCCACCACATAGCTCTGGCTGTCCTGGGACGTGCTATGTAGACTCAACTGTCCCCAAACTCTCAGAGGTCACCTACTAGATCTGCTCAGATTAAGGGTGTATACCACCAGGCCCATCTAGGATTCTTTTCTTTTACAGGCAATATTGTTTGGATCGTTTTTGAGAAATTTCTCCACCTCAAAGTCTTAACTATTTTCATGTATTATCTAATGTAAACCCTTTATTGATTTTGCTTTTGACATTCATCTTTATAGTCCACATATAACTTTTAAAAATTGACAAATAAAGGATTTGTGTGTGTGTGTATGAGAAGAGATCTGGTCAGTCGTCCTCATCAACTTAGACCATGAGACCCAATATGGACAAGTTCAACAGAACCGCCATATACGGGCTGTCCATGCATGCTTCAGCATTGCCAGGGCATAAATTTCATTCATTCATTTATGTTACATGATGAATATTCCTAGAACTATTTCTTACATATTTTTAAACATTATTCTAGATTTATTTCTTTTTTTTTTTTGGTTTTTCGAGACAGGGTTTCTCTGTGGCTTTTGGAGCCTGTCCTGGAACTAGCTCTGTAGACCAGGCTGGTCTCGAACTCACAGAGATCCGCCTGCCTCTGCCTCCTGAGTGCTGGGATTAAAGGCGTGTACCACCATCGCCCGGCCTAGATTTATTTCTTAAGGGTATGTGAGTGTGTGTTTGCCTGAGTGTATATATGTGCATCGTGTGTGCAGGAGCCCACAGATGTCAGAAGAAGCTGTCAGATCCCCTGAAACTAGAGTTACAGGCAGTTGTGAGCCACCAGGTCCTCTGCAAAAGCAGTAAGCACTCTTTGCTGCTGAGCCGTCTCTCCAGCCTTTCTGTGGACTTTACTGGAAAGGCTTTCTCCTTCCCTCCTGTAATAACTGACTTATCTCTGTGTGCATGATCTGTCTCGAGTTTACTTCTGCTCCCTTTTCTGTTTGCCTAAGCATATCTCTAAAAAAAGGAAAGTTTCTGATTTCTTTCTTAACTGAAATTGCGTCTGTGACTCCTTTTACTTTACAAATATGTGGGAGCAATTAACTTATTGTTAACTTCGTAAATGGAGTCTGTGAAGGGAAGTGTAAGCCTCTATGTCTGTGTTTTAAAATTTGAATTTTATTCAAGAGAAGTCCTCTCACATTACAAAATATAATAAAACTCCAAATGTGGTTTGTTGCTAGGATCCTTGCATTTTTAACTGAAGGCTAGATGAACTTATTTTGAGTCTGGAGTCCACTAGAGCACCGTCACCTCAGGTCTATGTGATTGAGGCCGTGATCCTCAGGTCTCCTGCGATGGCGGTCACTAACTCTTTCAGTCACATGCTTGTTCTCAAGTTTGCGATTTGTTTCTTACATCCCTTCATCAGTGACAGGAATATATTTGACTGTTAATACTTTTTCCTAGGCTGTTTTACCTTTTTACTAATGTGATACCTGTTGTCTATAGTGATGTTTTTGTACAGTAAAATTAGTTGTTTTAGGTCTAGTTATAAATCTTTCATAGATGGCACTAAGAGGAGGAGCCAGTGGTCCTTATAACTGGTCCTAGGAGGTTCTTAAAGTCTCTGATAGTATTGACATAGTTTACAAATACTTTCTTGCCATATAAGTGATAGAAATACCAGGTAAGGTATTTAACCCCCAGCTCAGTGTGACTCATTGTAAGACTTGGTAAATGTGCTCATTACCCAGTGCACATTGTGACTGAAAGGAGGATGATTGGGAGTGATGTCCTCCTTTTATTTAAGGAAAGAACTGCAGGGTTAGAGAACGTGATCAGTTCTTACCGTGCTGGTTCCTAAGTCACCTCCAGCCCAGACAGAGCAGTTTTCTCCACGAAAGGATGTGTTTGTTCATGTTGCTATTATTTCAATAGAACCAACTGTGAGAGCAGAGCTGATGGAACAAGTGCCACATATTGCACTGTTTTGTCAAGAGAACCGGCCTTCGATACCATATGCTTTTTCCAAATACTTACTACCAATTGTGGTTAGATATCTCGCAGATCAGAATAACCAGGTAAGAGTCTCATTTACTTGTTCATAAAGGAACTTTCTGTAGCATAATATATGCAGAATGGCCTAACCCTAAGTGATACAACTGGAATATTTTTTAGGGTCTAATTTTATGATTGTGTTTTCTAGAAGTGACTACTTGTCTTAGATTAAGGCATGCTTGTTAGAGCCCCCAGTGCTATCATAAAGAGTGCCGTTTACCAGTCTTCCCAGTGCCCTCAGTGTCCCTGTTTGCCAAGCTCTGTCTCTATAAGAATTGAAGGGAATACCCACAAATGTCTACTAACTAGGTTTTGTAAGTTATGGAATTCTACATTGTGTTTAGAAGCATTTACCTTTACAAAAATTATGTTGTAGAGTTTCTTTGTTTGGTTTGTCTTGGTATTTTGAATCAAGGTTTCTCTGTATAGTCCTGGCTGTCCTAGAACTCGGAGACCCGCCTGCCTCTGCCTCCCGAGTCCTGCGACTAAAGGCGTGCGCCACCACCGCCAGGTGTCTGTGTCTGTGACTTGTTTATACTGTGGGGTTTCTCTTGGCAGGTGAGGAAAACCAGTCAGGCAGCTTTGCTGGCTCTGTTGGAGCAGGAGCTGATTGAGCGATTTGATGTGGAGACCAAGGTGTGCCCTGTTCTCATAGAGCTGACTGCTCCCGATAGCAATGATGACGTGAAGACAGAGGCTGTGGCTGTAAGTCTATCTCTTCATTTAGGCAAACCTAGAGTAAGGCTTGAAAACTTAGTAATAGATGTTGTCGTTCAGATCTGTGGTTCCTGTTAGCAAGATAGAAAAGTCCTAAATTAAACTAGGGCTTTATTCACATTTCAGTGGTTACTTGGCATTGTTCTTATACCTATAACGCTGGTCTTTTGTTGATATAAAAAAAATTGTAACAAGTTGCCAGTGTTCCCAGGTCATTCATGAGAACAGAAATGATCTCTAGTTTCTGTCCCTTGAAGAATTCCCTTTTCATTATTTTTTAGAGACTCACTATCAATTAATAATCAGTTTAGGTGCTTTTTTTTCTTGGTATTATTTTTATTGATGTGAAACTCAGAAAATTAATCATTTAAAATAGTGTTTCATTCATTTTTTTAGTACAATCACAATATATGGTCATCGCCCATACCTAGCTCCAAAACACTTGCTTTTAATTTCAGAAATTCCTCAGTAAAGAAAATCAGTTTAGGCATAATGCTGGTTATAGTAAGGAGAACCTAGCCTAGGAACGTAGCTCTATTGTTCAGCACTGGTAAGAAGCCTATGGTTTCCCCACCCACATCTGCTTTACGTTTGTTTTAGGAAAACAGTAATTCTAATATGTTGCCTAGACCAGTGAGCAGACTGGACTTCAGATCTCAGCTGTGCTTCTGGAAACACAAAGCTGGCTGTGCGAGTTGGGGGTTGTAGGTTCTGCTGCAGTCAGGTGAAGCTGGGGTTGGTAGGGATCACGTTGAACCTTCAGGTCAGTTAGAGAGCATTACCAGCCTAACAACCCGTGAACATGACAGAGCTTGAAACTTGTTTAAGTATTTGGTTATACTAAAGTTATGTTTGTAATTTTTAATAGAAATATCTTACTTTCTGTTAGATTTCATATTTTAACGTTGTAAATGATGTGTTCTTAAAACTTTCTAGGTCATTGATATTTTATAGAACTATAATCCCTTTTTAGTCTGATGTAGATATCCTGCAACTTTTTTTTCTCAAGACACGGTTTCTCTGTGTGGCTCTAGCTGTCCTGGAGCTACCTCTGTAGACCAGGCTGGCCTCAAATTCAGAGATCCACCTGCCTTTGCCTCCCAAGTGCAGGGATCAAAGGTGTGCACCACCACCACCCAGTGATACCCTACAACTTTCTTAAATCTGTTTATTTATTCTGGTGACTTCTTTGTAGACTGATTGGAGTTTTCTTTGCAGACAATCTTGCCATACTTGACTAAAGAGTTTCTTTTCAATCTTTGTGCCTTCCACTTCTTGTTGTCAGTTTGCACAGTCTGGGACTAGATGTATTTGGAAAATGCCAACGGGCATCACGTTTCCTTCTGTGCTAACTTACAGTAGGAGCTAATTTTCAGTAAAGGTAACTCTTGCTTCATGCACTATTAGCTGAAAAAATCTGTGTATTAGAACTGTGTCCTGAGTCCAGACTCTGCAGAGGCAGGCCCCACCTGCCACGTCAGCTTCAATTAACTCCATTCTGAGTCGACAGTGTCTGCTGTGGAGCTTTCCCTCACTAACATAGCTGTACTCAGTCCTCTTCTTAGACACAAGCACGCCTTTCTACAGGCTACTCTTTTTATTGGTGGTGGTGGCTTTTTTTTTTTTTTTTTTTTTTTTTTTGAGACCTGGTTTCTCTTGTTTAGCCCTAGCTGTCCTGGAACTCCCTTTTTATATCATGCTGGCCTTGAATTCACAGTCTACCTGTCTCTACTCTCCAGTGTTAGGATTAAAGATAGAATTTTCTTTTTTCTCTGTCTGCTTTTTTTTTTTGAGACAGGGTTTCTCTTTGTACCTTAGGAGCCTGTCCTGGAACTTGCTCTGTAGACCAGGCTGGCCTCGAACTCACAGAGATGTGCCTTCCTCTGCCTTCCGAGTGCTGGGACTAAAGGCATGCGCCACCACTGTCCAGCCCTTTTCCTTATTTCTTACTTTCACAGTTATTACCAAAGTGATTAGGTCATTAAATAATAATTAAGTAATAGAAAAATAAAACGGAATTTTTTCTAGATTTAGTACATTTGCTGTATATTAATTAATATGTATTTCTTTAAATTATTTCATTTATCTTAAAAGGCCTTAGATGTTTTCAATGTGAATTTCTTTCTCACTTATTTTAGATAATGTGCAAGATGGCTCCCATGGTTGGGAAGGACATTACAGAGCGTCTCATCCTCCCTAGGTTCTGTGAGATGTGCTGTGACTGTAGAATGTTTCACGTTCGGAAGGTGTGTTTGCATCCTGTTCTGGTCCTCGTGTTTAAGAATACATGGTACTCTAATGTGATGATAATGAAGTTTAATAGACTGTTTTAAAGGAACTCTACATATGATACTGAAGTGTTAGTAATGGTTTTGTTACAGGTCTGTGCTGCCAATTTCGGAGATATTTGCAGTGTGGTTGGCCAGCAAGCTACAGAGGAAATGTTGGTAAGTATCTCAGATGTTGAAGAACAGACAATACATTACAGAGTAGTAGAGAGTTTATTAACATGGCCCCATGAGTACAAAATAGAATGATGTTTGTAAATTTAGTACTTTAAGTTTCTGCAAGGTGGCATTTGAAATGTTTTGATAATGATGATTCATTAAAAATTAAAGTGTGTGAGAAACACATGCACAGTTAGCTTCCCCATTTCAACTTAATAAATAAAGTCTAACTTACTCAACTGAATCTTTGGTCTTTCACTAGTTAAGCTGTACAAATCCATATGTGTAGGATTTGCAGATGGCTCAGATGTGGGCTCTTGGGGTGTCAAGTCGTTTGTCGGTGCTTTTGCATTTCTAGGGTGAATTCATTAAAACTTTCTGAGTACTTTTATTAAACACATTTTCTACTTTTAAAGAATATCCAACATTTAAAGTAGAAAATGGAAGGTAGCTGCGGTCACTTTCTGTTTGTGCTCACGTAGCTGCCCAGGTTTTTCCAGCTGTGCGCTGATAACGTGTGGGGAGTACGAAAGGCCTGTGCTGAGTGCTTCATGGCTGTCTCCTGTGCGACATGCCAAGAGATCCGGCGGACCAAGCTGTCGGCGCTGTTCATTAACTTGATCAGTGATCCTTCACGCTGGGTAACGTGCTTTTCTTTAAACATTTTGAGTCCATTTCAAACTAAATAGGATTTTTTTTTTTTTAAAAAAAGTTGTTTTAATAGTTTATTCTCTTGTATGTCTATGTATGTTTTGCCTGCATGTATGTATACCACATGTGTGTTTGGGGCCCATAGAGGCTAGAACCTCTACGTCAGATCCCCTGGAATAGGAGTTACAATCAGTTGTGAACCACCATGTGGGTGCTAGGAATTGAACCCAGGTCCTTTTAAAGAACAGTCAATACTCTTAACCACTGAGCCATCTCTCTAACTCCATGTTTTAAAATTAAGAAATAATTTAAAATGTCAGGTGGTGGCAGTGTGTGCCTTTAATTCCATCACTTGGGAGACAGCACCAGATGGTTCTCTGAATTTGAGGCCAGCCTGCTCTACAAAGTAAGTTCCAGGATAGCCAGAGCTACGCAGAGAAACCCTGTCTCCAATTGCCCCCCTCCCCGCCCCGGAAAAGGAAAGAATTTACAATATATGTGATTCATACATGTAAGAGAAGATAATGGAAGGTTATTAAAGGTTGTCTTTTTGGTACTTGGAGAGTATTTTTTTTTTATTTTTGCAAATACAAATCATGTTGATTTAGCTTAATGTTTAATACTCACTGGCTTTTTCTTTCCTTTTTAAAATTTTTTTTCATTTTTATATGCTTTGGTATTTGGAATCAGAAACACTAGAACTTGAGTTACAGACTGTTGTTAGCTGCCATGCGGGTGTGGGGAATTGAACCTAAGTCCTCTGAAAGAGCAGCCAGTGCTCTTAACCACTGAGCCATCTCTCCCCCACCCCTTTTAATGTTTATTTTTACTAGACACTGAGTGTATCCATCTTTAATCTAAGTACTCAAGAGGTAGAAGCAGGTAGTTGCAGGCCAGCCTTGGTCTACATAATTAATTTTATGCCTGCCAAAACTACATACGTAGTAAGTGTGTTGTGTCTGTGTCCGTATGTGCTCTTGGGGTAAAAGGGAGTGTTGGATTCTCTAAATCTAGAGTCACATAGTTTGTCTGCCTCGTTATGGCTAACGGTCTCCCCTCTTTGAAAGTGCTAAGTGTACTTTCTGTTTGACAGTCTCGCTTCTTTTCACTTTTGTTTTTGAAGCTTACAAGAAGACTTTTTAAGGATATGATTTATTTGTGTTTAATAATAGTCTGTCTTATTCACACTCTCATTGTTCGAATAGCCAAGTCAGACTAAAAACTGAAGGTTAAAAAAAAATTACAATGCTTTGTAAATTTTAAGTAAAGAAAGATTCAGGTTTCTTTCACAAGGCTTTTCTATTCTCCTGTACTTTGGTATATGCAGAATCATCGTTGAATATGTGTGCATTGTCATCTTACGTTTGTTTATTGTTTTATTATTGCTCTTACTTCCCCTTAGGTCCGCCAAGCAGCCTTTCAGTCTCTGGGGCCTTTCATATCCACGTTTGCGAACCCGTCCAGCGCAGGCCAGTGTTTTAAAGATGAGGGCAAGAGTTCAGAAGAGTCATCAGCAGAAGACGGAAGCAGGTATGACGTCAGAGCTTTGTGTTCCACTTGGCCTGTTTAAACACATGCTTGTATTTAAGTTAGTTACGTGTTGAATGAGAAAATGAATTTAACACATTTAGCTTGATGCTTCACACAGAGAAAACTGAGTGACAAATTTGATAGTTTCTGAATATTTAATGAATTATTTGCCTAGTAAATTGTTGGTGCTCAGAATACACAGGCTAATGATTATAAATTTATTAAATAGTTTTTAAACTTTGCCTCTAAAACCTACTTTAATAATGTTTATTTTTATATGTAGTCCACTCTTACTTTTATTTTTCCTTAGAGTCAATTAATCTATGTATCTTGGATTCTGTCTACAGAATGATCATTATAATCCCTCAATTGGAGGAAGCATTTTAGTAATTTGTCCTAAATTAAACAGAAGCATAACTTAACCAAAAGTTCAATAAAGGTTGACAGTATTATTTCAAGATTTCTGCTCAAAAGAATTTCAGTTGATTTATGCGAGTTATATGTCTAGAGAACTGCTTGGGTCTAAGAGTGCCTGGGAAGTTGCATAAGCTTCTGCAGTTACGTACATGTTCTTGAAACAGCCCCCTTGCCATGATGCTAATGACCATTCTCTTCTGTAGGTCTTGATACTGTGGTATTTGCTTTCTTGGTGTTTTGATTTGACAGTTCTTCCTTTCTCCTCTGCTGCCTTGTTTTACCCTTTTGCCCGTTCTCCTACTGTCCTGCCAAACACATCTGAGGTACTGTCTTTTTAAAGGAAGAAAATGGCTTCTATCAGGCATGGTTGTGGTGCTTTTGAAAACAGATGTTGGAAAATGGTGGGGTGGGGGAGTGTTAACCTGCTTTACATTTTTGAAGTCAACTTACTTTTTCTTAAATGATCTTTTTAAGTATAGTGAAGGTGGCACATAACTTGGTTTTAAATCTGGAAAGGTCTGGTAAGTGAATGTGCGAATATATAGGGAAGTGTATGAGACAGCACAGAGCGTTTTCAGTAGAAGCAGATCGTAAACCTTTTCATTCTTTGTCACAAACACCTGGCTCTGCTCCTGTAGTAGAAAGCGCCGTCAGCACGGCGTGAACAGTGCAGAGCTGTGCTTCATTAAGATGTTATTAGTCAGAGCAGTCGCTGGGCTGCTGCGCTGACTTGATGACTGGAGGGATGTGGCTTTATGGAACAACTATTTAACAGTAGTTTGGTTTTTATATTGACTTTGCATTATAATATGAGCTATGTATGGTATCGAGTATATTATTTGTAGCACTGGACTATCTGTATTACCATTGAATTGTGTTATGACTAGTAAAGGGAAGAGAACTGCTGAGTAGGGAAGGATTTGTTATAAATGCTATCAAAGCTTGGGCACACGTCTCTTCTACATCCTAGTCTGGTATTGCTTTGCCTTTGATAGCACTGCCATATTTTCAAGCTAGTATAGAAGCTGAGAACCCAGTAAGAACTTAGAATTTGGTTTCTCTTCTCAGGGTTTTCTCAGTTCCCTAGAATTCATATCTCTTAATATCAGACCAAGAAAGGAATGTTTTGTTTTTATTTTTTAAATGATATATTGTATCTTTAGCTGTGTATGTGTATCTGTCTGTGTATGTACACGTGCACCGGTACCCATAGAAGCTAAAATCAATTAGGTCTGCTGAAGCTGGATTTACAGGCTGTTATAAGCCACCCGTTGTGGCTGCTGAGACCCAGACTTGTGTCTTCAACAAGCATTGGAGTCTTCATGGCTGAGCCATCTCTCCAGTCCTAGTAAAGGTTTGCTTCTAGGTTTCTGTAGTGAAGCATTTACTGTCACATAGTATTCTTAGAAAGATTTATTGATTATAGACATGTTGTCTTTATCAGATCTGTCAGGTTATCAATACTTCTGAAGATACTGATAAAGGCTCCTTACAGAGACTGGGTAAATAAAGCTTTGAGATCTGCTTTGTACAGTTATGCAAACCTTAAAATAATGAGGTCTGGGGCTTTAGCTCAGCGATGGAGCCCTTGCCTACAGTGTGCCCTGGATCGATTCCTATCAGAACACAAGTAATTATGCAAATTGGACACTCCTGTGTCTGTTGGAACAGTTGCATTGTTCTCTGGCTGCTTGCTGTTCTGCCTGCACCCTGCTCTGTGGGCGCACCCTGCCTGTTTTGCCTACTGCTCTGTTGGAAAGCAGTTCATTTCAGGTGTATTGTCTGTTAACAAAATCCTTGTCAGTATGTCTACTGTCTCCATACCCATACCTTCCAGAATCATAGCCTAACTCTGCCAGGAAGTTAAAAGCATTTTTTATATACCACTTGTTTTAAACTATGCCTTTTTAAAATGACATGTTTGCTTTGATCATGCTGTTGTGTGTAAGCAATCCAGTGTAGCAGTCTGATTTTTATGTTTGTTTAACACCTTCACTGGCCCTGGCACATACTGGGTACCTTTATTATTATTATTATTATTATTATTATTATTATTATTATTCTTTGGAAGATCCATACATTTATGCAGTAAATCACTACCTCCATGAAGCTGTTCCTAGTGCCCCTCCCTGCCTTCTCCCACCCTTGTGGGTATTTGATACAGGGTTCTGTCTGTATATTCCTGGCTCCTGAACACAGATCTGCTCAACTCTGCCTCCCAAATGCTGAGATTAAAGGAGTGTGCTAGCACACCCTGGCTTTTGTTTTTTCTTTAATTAAAACCCCCATAAATAAAGATCTTGAATGAATTATTCTAAGAACCTGTGGGTTTGATCTTCAAAATCTTAAGTACATGAACAATAAAACTGATATTAGCATCAATACTTTGGAGATATTTCACTAACATTAAGGCTTCATCTGATTACTTCCTGGGGTAGTTCTTGGAAGTTGTGTCATGGTATTTTCTTTAGTTTGGCTTGGTTCTCTTTAACCACGTTCTGTGAGTCAGTTTCTCCTTGAAGTAGTTGTACTAGGTTTGCCAGGTACCATGGCCTCTGCTAAGAAAGCCTGAGGGTGTTGATTATTTACGTGCATGGGAATAAGAAGCAAGACTGAGAGGGTCTCATGAATCTGGAACTGGTCTTGAACTCTGATCTTCCTGCTCCTACTTGCCAAGTACTGGAATTACAGGCTGGCACCACCACACCTGGCTTACATAGGGGTTTTTTTGAGAGAAATCTCTAACCTACCTCTAGTGCTCTTGTATGCACATATCTTAGAGGCGAGTGTAGACAGAGACTATTTGTTCCCACGCCTAGGCGCGAATAATCACATGGAAACTATATTAATTATAACACTGTTTGGCCTTGTTAGCTCTGGCTTCTTACTAACTCTTATATCTGGAATTAACCCATTTCTTTTATTGTGTGTCTCACAAGGCTGTGGCTTATCTGGTAAAGTTTCAGGTGCTGTCTTCTTCGGCAGCTACATGGCATCTCTCTGACTTCTCCTTCTTTCCTCCTCCATCTGCTTGAAATTCCCACCTTACTCTATTCTGCCCTGTCATAGGCCAAAGCAACTTTATTCATTATCCAGTAAAAGCAACCCACACACAGAAGGACTTCCCACAATAGGCCAGTATAGCATAGTTCTGTAGACCAGACTGGCCTGGAACTCACAGAGATTCTCCTGCCTCTGGGATTAAAGCATGCACCACCACACCCAGCCAGGGTTGTTAGCTTCTAATTAGTGCTATAGGCATCCGTTCCATTGCCCTAACCAGAATCTGGGTGCCCAGCAGGTTCTTCCTTTGTTTCTTACCGCCAGCATGAAATGAGTGAGTGCGTCCTGCCACCCACCCTTTAGTGACTGCCGAGTGCTCCTCTGCAGCCCGCAGGCACCATGTCTGCTGTTGACACTCCAGCTCTTGCAGCTTATTTCCTACACTGCTTCTACAAAGGTCTTGGGAAAAGAAGACCCATCTGTTAGGTTTTACAGTTGCGTCATTATTTCCGACAGCCCACAGCAGTCAAGAGCATCTGGCTGGGCTGCAGTGGCTTTCCAGAGACTTTGCATCCATCTCACCCGTGTTTCGCCCCCACTCCAGAAAGTCACAGTTGGCTTTTGGTTTTGCATCTCTGTGTCAGCACTTGCCTTTATACTGCTGTTTCTTCTTGAAAATGCTTTTCCATTTGCCTCATAACCACATCATGTTCTCTAAAGCCATGTGGTCCCTTTGCTCGATGATGTCAGATTTCTTTGCTTGGAATCACATGCTGATTTGGGAAATGGGGTAGAAATTTATTTTTGAGTCAGTCTCTCCCTGCATAACCTGACTGTCCTGGAACTCACTCTGTAGACAAGGCTGACCTGGAACTCATAGAGATCCCCTTGCTTCTTTCTTCCTCTGTTGGCACTAAAGGTGTGAGCCACCACTCCTGGCTGCATTTTAGTCGTCATGATGGTAATTTGCTTTTGTAGTTTACTGTTTGTTTACCTGTAATTATAATCTCAAGGGTAATAGCTACAATTTACATTCAGATTTAGAGTTTTGGTGAGAATTTTTGTTTTGGGTTTAGCTATGTAGGGCCAGGCTCCTTTCAACTTCTTGATTCTCTAGCCTCAGTCTCTCAAGGGCTGGGTTTACAAGTGCGCTTGGAAACTGCAGTGTGTGTGTGTGTGTGTGTGTGTGTGTGTGATATCACTGTACTTGTGTGTCTGTGTGTAAAAGCCAGAGGCCAATTCAGGCATCTTTCTCAGTTGTTTTCCACCCTATTTGTTGAGATAGGGTCTCCTACTGAACCTGGAGCTTGCCAGTTCAGTCATGCTAGGAGACATGGGAGCTTTGTTTCCATCCCCAGCACTGGGACTAGAGGTGTGGGGTTCCTCTTGGCTTTTTTACATAGATGCTTGAACATGGGTCCTTACACTTGTACAGCAGGCCCTTTACCTAGACCTACATACTAAATCCTGAAACCTGATTTGTTCCTGGGTCCTAGTAGGTGCCCAGTAACTACCTGTTAATAAAAGATAGGAGAGAAATAGTAAAACTGAAGGCTGTAGTTGAAGTGGCAGGTAGCAGTTCATCAGGAGCGTATACTGTTTGTCCTTATCTGTTGCATCATGATTTCCTTCTTGAAAAACCTGGTTTTGAAGTATCATGAAAGATGAAGAAATAAAAATAATCCTTTATTTACATTAAATAGATTTTAATGTATTTTATGAAATGGTTAGTAAGTATATTCTCTGCTACCCTCCTTATCCCTTTTATAAGCAAAAATGTTTTGATTCTCAGCTTTCACTGTGTCATTGGAACAGTGGCAATATAAATAATCCCCAAATAAATAATTAAAAATTTTATGTATCTTAGAATCCACTGTATTGGGTTCTTCCTGCTGTTACTGATATTACAGTAGTATTATAGTATTCCAGGATTCCTAAGTGTCACCGTCTCCAGCTGTTAATAATGCTTGACTGCTTAGACAAGTTTGACACGTGTTTACATCTCTGAATGCAGAACAACTGATGGGAAGAAGTGGTGTGTAGCCCACAAGACTATTCAGTTCCTGTGGGTAATCTATACTCTAAAGCCCTTAGCTAGTCTAAATGCTGTATGCCATACTTTACATTATCTTTTCCCAGTAACTATTTCTGTACTTCCATGTTTCTTTTTTTCCCCTAAATGAATCAAAGGATCAAAGATTTTGATGCTGTAGAAGAGGAGCAGGTCCGGCCAGAGGATGCTCCCGCAGACTTCAGTGCCAGCCTGGAGAGCAGACTCGAAGACTGTGCCGCTGAGACTGCTGGGAACTCTGCAGGTGACAGAAGTGTTCCAGAGGACAGCTCCTCACTCTGTACTTTGTCCTCAGAGTCTCATCAGGAAGCAGCTAGCGATGAGAATGATAAAAAGCCTGCTAACTGCACGACTGCGTTCCGGCCAGAGCTTGGCACCAGCTCCCCAGATTCCACTCTCTTAGATCAGGATTTGTTCAACTCCTTCCATTTCTGGAGGACTCCTCTACCTGAAATAGATCTTGATAGAGAGCTCCAGCAGGACTTTGGGGAGACACCCAGCCCTGAAAGAGCAGGAGATGCACCTGGAGTCCCTGGACCAGGTTCTCCTAATATCACCATGGCTACCCGGAAGGAACTAGAAGAAATGATAGAGAACCTAGAGCCACACATGGATGACCCGGATGTTAAAGGTATGGAAGAGTCCATTATATTCTTTGTTTATTCTAAAGGTGATTTTTAAAAAAAAGTGCTTTGTTTTTGTTTTTTTGAGACAGGGTTTTTCTGTAGCTTTGGGGCTTGTCTTGGAACTCACTCTGTAGATCAGGCTGGTCTTGAACTCACAGAGATCTGCCTACCTCTGCCTCCTAAATGCTGGGATTAAAGGTGTGTGCCACCACTTCCTGGCGTTGGGTCTCATTTTAAAGGAAGAACTATAGTCTATACGGTGGGCATAGGTTTCTGTTTTCCCACATACATGTTGCTTTAGGAGCTGTAGACTTTTACAAGAATGATTTATTTTTCAATTTTGTGTTTTGTTTGGGAGATTATACATGCATGGCCTATGTCTTCCATTGTGAACAACAGCTTTAGTATTTTAGTGGTTGTTCAGTTCTAAAGATAGCCTCTTATCAAGTGGAAGATGTATCAAGTCCTTAGGAATGGGAAATGGGATGTTACAGAGCCCTCCTTGTTCTGCCTGCTGCAGTCATGGAGCTAGATAGGCAGGATGGTGCTTTCCTGTCCCTTGGTGACTTGTGGTGTTCACTGAAATGTTCTGAAGTGTAGGCATGATGGCACACCTTTAATCACAGCATCAGGAGGCAGAGACAGGCAGATCCCTCTGAGTTCATCCAGGGAGAACTTGTTCTTAGGAAAAAAATAAAACCAAAATTGTAAATCCCGTAACTGCAGATCTTCAAATCCAATACCGCTTTCTGGATTTTTCCCCTTTGTTCCAAAAACAAACATTTCTAAAATATAGAGTTGCTCAGTATTGAGAAATCCCCATTTTAATGCAAATAAAGTAAAATCTTAAGTAATCCTTTTAAAACAAAGGCCTGTCTTATGGTTTCTTTGTGGGGAAGATCTCATTCTGTAGCCCAGGTTAGCTTCAAGCTTGCAGCAATCTTCTTCCTGCCTTATCCTCCTGAGAGCAGGGATTATAGGCATGAGGCACCATACCCAATCCAAAACCTTGTTAAACTTTGAAAGACCTCGACTGTCCGGTAGGTTAGCAGGCATCTTTGTTTGTTTTCATTTATTGTGATTTTTAGAGTTTTCCTGTTGTAATTTTACACCTGAAAAGAATGAAATTTTATTACATCTTTGATCATTAATATTATTTTAGTTTGACTGACTTTTATATCTATCTATATAGATAGATATTTTTAAAATCAGGTCCCACAAATGACAACATATTATCATATTTGTCTGAGTCTGGCTTATTGTGCATAACATTACTTCTAGTTCTGATCTTAAAGACTCACTGGGGCATAGTTCATACCAATAAACGTCCTTCTGTGAGATCTGAGAAATAGCCAAATGACTGCTGCTACAGTTGAGCTACAGAACATCCATCCATCTATGCCTTCCTGCGTCTTCAGACAGCTCAGTGATAGAGCACTTCTGAGGGTTGATAAACCGGAATTCTCAGAAGCTTCCCTTTCTTCCCTTCCATTCTCCTCAGCCCCAGACGAGAAGAAACTAGGCGTATCCACAGCCAGTGATGGTCAAGTGTTTAATATCTTTATTGCTTTCAGCTTTTTAAAAAAGATGTATTTTAAGTGTATGAGTACTCTGTGTGCATGTGTGCCTGCACACAGAAGAGGGCACCATGTGGGTGCTGGGAATTAAACTCAGGTCTTCTGGAGAGCAGCCAGTGCTCTTAACAGCTGAGCCATCTCTCCAGCCCCCACCTTTTTGTTCTATTTTAATTTTTGTCTTTTGAGATAGGGTTCTCTCGGTTCTGGAACTCATTCTGTGTAGACAAGGCTGGCCTCGAGCTCAGAGATCCCCTGTCTCTGCCTCCTGAGTGCTGAGATATAGGCCTGTACCACCACAGCTGGGCTCATTTTTATTCTTCCTCAAACTTAATATTTATGAGAAAGGCTGGCCAGCCAGGCTTCAGATCTGCTCTGGGTCTCTCATTACACTATAGTACCTGTTAGTTTCTGACATGCAGTAGACACTCAACAAATACTAATAGAAATATTTGATGCTTGGGGCTGGAGAGATGGCTCAAAGGTTAAGAGCATTGCCTGCTCTTCCAAAGGTCCTGAGTTCAATTCCCAGCAACCACATGGTGGCTCACAACCATCTGTAATGGGGTCTGGTGCCCCCATTACATACATACACACAGACAGAATATTGTATACATAATAAATAAATATATTTAAAAAAATATTTGATGCAGGGTTTCAAGTTTTTCAAAAAATAAAATGATAAACCTTTTTTGTTTCATAATATGTCTGTGTTTCTGAAGATGGCTATTATTTGACTTAAAATTACATTGTAGTTAAGTGATTTCATTATAAATATTATATTGTAATTTAACTGATTGTGTTTATAATTCAACTGTGACACCCGGAACAATTTAAATTTGTCATGCAGTGCTTTTAGTTTTTATTGAAATCTGAGAGCATATTGGTTTAATCTATGTTAATTTAAGTAGCTGTTTTCCATTGTATCATAAAATGTTTTGAATTTTTAGAAGTTTGTTCATTAATTTGGGGCTCTTTTTCTTTTCTTTTTTCTTTTCTTCTTTTCTGGTTCTTTCAAGACCAGGGTTTCTCTGTTTAGCCTTAGCTGTCCTGGAACTCACTCTGTAGACCAGGCTGGCCTCGAACTTAGAGGTCTACCTTCCTATGCCTCTCAAATGCTGGGATTAAAGGTGTGCGCCACCACCACCTGGCTTCTTTTTCTTTTCTAAAATGGTGTGTTATAGAGCAGCCATTCCCTTTAATTTGTGAGAACATACCTGTGTGTATGTGTGTGTTTTAAGGCAGACCTTTGATCTAGAAACACAGGTCTGAGCAGGTGGGGAGACTAAGTGTGATGCTGCCTTGCAAACCATCTCTTCCTGGAAGTGAGACCAGCAGGAAAGGAAGCCTGTGGCTCCTCCAAGGGAGTTTCCGTGTGCACATCCAGGGCACAGCAGCAGCTTGTTGTCATCCTATAGGAATCATCATGGGAACAAGATAGCTTCGCCCTCCTGTGATCATTGGTGTTCTTATTCCTTCTTTGAGTTTTCGTCATAAGTTTAAACCTTTCCATTAGACTACAACAGGAGAAGGAAAAACCCTTTTGCTAGCGGTGGACACAATAGCTCTCCAAGGAGTGGTCGACAGGACACATCCTATGGGGTGAAACACAAAAGATGGTAGAAAGGCCCCCTTTCTAAGAGATGGCATGTTGAACTGCGGTCATAACTACCTTGATAGACGTATGGCCTGCGGGTGGACATGCCCGGATGGAGACATGTTCTGATGCTCTTGAGCAGCGATTACAAGGTTAAGATCCTGTCATGTGCACTTCAGTGGCATGGTATGTTTTACACATTGCTTTTTGTGTCGTCAGCTTTCAGTTCTCTTCAGCATTAGAAACCTGAAAGACCCCAAAGAGAGCTAACGTGTAATGATAATTACAGATTACAGCTGAATTTTTGAAAACAATGAAAATCACCAGACTTTTCCAGGAATAAACACCTTTATTGGCTTTATTTAGGTAACGATGACCCACTGAAACAGAAGTTCCTGGTGTGTCCATGGCCAGGTGCTTAAATGTTTGTAGATGACCCCCACACACATAGTAGAAATACAGTTTATTAAGAGTGAGAGTGGGCCCAGGGACTGCTGAGCTCACAAGCCACGCAGTCTGCCATAAGGCTCATTGCCCTTTCTAGGTCCTTTACGTAGTGCCTGCTTTTTAGGCTTGCTCTGTTACATGGAGCCCAGTGGGAAAGGTGTCCAGTCCTCTGTCTGCCTGCTTCTTGGTCTCTCAAAGTTTTTATTTTTTGACAGTTTCTTACATATATACAATATTGTGATTATATTGACCTCCATTACTGCCTGCTGTCCCCCTTTCTTTTCCTCTATACCTGGTCTTCCCACATCATCCCCCAGTGACCACACCATGAAAGATGACATTCCTTCTTCCGCCCCATTAACAGTTCCTCGGGACACATCTGTCTATGATGGAACGTTCAGGGATCCCTGCTGTGTTCACAGTCATTCACAGTCACAATTGCCAGCTGGATCTGGATGACTGTTTCAGGGCAACCCTTCCTCTCCTTTGGCTCTTCACAAGGGTGTGCCTTTGTTGGGGGGGGCAGCATAAATGGCCAGTTGAAGGCTGAGCGGGCAGCAATCACTTCTCACAGCACTTTGACCAGATACGAGAGTCTGCATTGATGTCTGCACAAAAGGCAAGAAATTCTAGAAATGTTGTCACATACACATGTTATTTTAAGCAGTAAATTTGCATTTGAAATGTCATATTTTATATGTGCAAGAGGAATGTTACTTGAAATAAATGTTAATAATATATGTATCTATACGCATGTATAAATTTCTCATTTATTGGGTGAAGAGAATGCCTTTTTATTAATTTGAATTTTTTGTGTATAAGGAAAGCAGTATTGTCAGATTTAATAACTAATGCTTGCTAAGTTGTTTAGGCTTTGGGCAAGTAAGACAATATTCTTGGGATCCCAATGTTTGGAACAAACTGTAGTAATTTCAATATCAAAAAGGGATAGTGAAGTGGGGTAAAGTCAGTGTTTAAGTGTAACTGCCGTCACTTTATGTTGGCAGGTTTGTGTCACTGCCTTTCTGCTGGAACAGGTTCATAAGTAGGGCTGGTAGAGAAAAGCATAAACTCTGAAAGTGACCCTGTGGTGGCCCAGAGGAACCTCCAGCAGCCAGGCAGCATCGTGCACAATACCTTTCTGCTTCTTCTCTTGAAAGACTGATGATTGGCCATCGTAGATTTTTTTGCTGGCTGTGTCAGACATACACGTTGTACTGATAACTTGTTTGGGTAGAGAAGATGTTGCCGTTCCACTCACTGTTGTCCTTTGCCCACAGCACAGGTGGAAGTGCTGTCGGCTGCACTGCGCGCTTCTAGCCTGGATGCTCACGAAGAGGCCAGCAGTGGGGAGCATCGGAGTGAGCTACAAGATGACCTGGGTGTGAATGAGCTGCCGGACTGTAGCTTAGAGCAAGACGCTGCTATGCCTTTAATCAGCGCTGCCGAGGAGGTAATGAGCTCAGTGGTGTTTACCAAGTGAGGTGTGTGAACACACAGTCTTGTTGGGGACGGTTGTAAGCAGCACTCTAGTTAGTGAGTTCTGTTTTGTTCCTCATTTTCTAGCTTTTCCTTTTGTATGAAGTAAAAATAATTATCCTCACCACATCCTGTCCTTGTGACTTTAGTGTCATATTAAAGGCTCAAAGTCATTCCCAGTCCTGTCTATATGACCCTTATAGGCGAGTGGATGTTAACGTAGCTCACTGCAGTGAAATAGTCTTACTGGAAACAAAGCCCTTTATCAAGAATAATTAACTCTTCCCTTTTCTTTTTGGAGAGGCACTTTGTTTCTGATCGGACCATTTCACTGCAGCAAGCAACACAGTATTCTGAGCAGAAGATCGGGACTTGAGGCCATGTTGCGGAGGGCTGTGGCATTGTCTGGACTCAAGTGTGAGGGTGGGTACTGTTACTAGCACCGTCTTTGCTGCATCCATAGCTCCTACCCTGCTTTCCTACTGCATTTCCCTCAAGCCAGAGTCACACAGCATCTGTTTCTTCTCCTGTTTATAGACACAGAGAAGGAATCCCACTCGTTGCCAGAATGCAGTGTGCAACTTAAGTGATAGCCTTCAGGGAAGAGTCCCGCAGTGAGGGGAGAGTGAGTTCTTAGCGCTGCAGTGTATTTCTTTTGTTGATGGCAGCCGATGCAGTTGGAAATGTCCAGTACTTGTGCTTTGGAGAGAAACCCTGACCATGTAGTGGAGATTTGACTGCTGTGATACATACGCATTGCAGAGCAGATTTTGTGTTTGTTTGTGTAGGAGTGTGGCTGGTAAAAGCAGCTCCTTGTAAAATGAGTTACTATGAACCATGAGGAGGAATAATAGAAAACTACAAGACACTGTTGGCTGCTAAGAGTTGACTGGAAGAACTCTCCTGATGTTTTTTAATGAGCTGATTAATTTTTCATTGTTTTTATAATTTTTTAGATTTATTTAATGTGTACGAGTGTTCTGTCTGCTTATGTGTCTGTGTGCCATGTATGTGCTTGGTGCCCACAGAAGTCAGAGGAGGGCATCGGATCTCTGAGAACTTGAGTTTTAGAGGGTTGTGAACCACCATATGGGTACTTGGGATTGAATCCAGGTCTTCTTAACCATTGAGCCATCCCTCCAGCCCCATGAACTTTCATTTTTCTGAAACTCATTTTTCTACATTTAACAGCTATTCCACAAGCTTGGTTTAAAGCAGGACTTCTTAGGAGGCCTTAGCATGTTTATAAACCCTTAAATTTTAAAGAATCTCTCTTATCTCTATCTTTTGACTATCATGAGTGGTAAGTACCCAGTCAGAGAGGTTGAGAAGGGAGGACAGTCCTGGGCAGGGCAGTTTTTGAAGTAGATTTTTCTCCTGACAGAATATGGATGCCACTCCTCACTATGTCCACGGAGGTGCGGACATGACCGCCAGTGGTGGCTTCAGCCCTGAAGAGAGGAGATCAAAAGTGCAAGTGAGTGGCCCATGTGTGGTGTGGCGGGATTCTTAGTCCTCCTTCAGAGCTACTCTGACCCAGTGGACGGTCCTATGTAATGGGTGGTGATCACGGGTGATTGGTAGAAGTAACGCAGAGCACGTGATTTCCCTCAGATCTGCTAAGGCCTGGTGTTCATAGGGTATCTAAACCAAGGTGTGTGCCCTTTTGTCTTTGGAGATAAATAGTCATCTCATGCTGCTTAGCTATTTCCTCATGTCTAAGTTGCTAAGAATTGCACAGTATAGCTTGACCTAGGAGATTTGAATGTAAAAATTTGCCCAAAGCCAATATAAAATATTATTGATGTTATTATGATTGCATTCCAGTTTTAGAGATTTTTATTTACCTTGTTTTGTTTTTGTTCTTCAGTCAGGGTCTCACTGTGTAGTCTAGGCTACCTGCATCCTTATGGTCTTCATAATGTCACAGACATGTAAATGCAGGGTATGCCTTACCTTGTCCTTCATTTCCTTAGTGGAAACGTACTTTGGCAGTCTTCCCTTGAGCAGGTCAGAGCCTCCTAGCCTGAGAGCTGCACCCCAATCTCCATAGGTGCTGTGGGTCCCTGCAGACCAGTCTCCCAGACTGACTCTGGGCATGTTGTTTGCCTCGGGGAGGTGTTATTAGACAGTATATGGTCATAGTAATGTTTCTCATCTAAAGTAAAATCATCACGCATCTGTTTTGAAACACAACTTTTTCTCACCTATATTGTAAGAATATTTTAAAGTCAGTTCATATAGATCATCTCATTCTTTTAGCAAATTCCTTATGTTTGTGTGCAACATAGTTAGAAGAGAAAGGCAGTAGATTCTCCTCCACTCGTCCATTTTACCTCCGGAGAAGCACCTAGTCTTTTCCTCATCTTCCAAAAGTACACTGCACACACCTTAGCAAGACTGTATGCATGTTTTCCTCATAATCTCCCAACAGATGTGTGCACTCTGGTTTTTTAAATCTCCTAGAAGGAATATGGCTTTGATGATTTTTTAAGTGGTAGGTTTGTTTTGTTTTGTTTTTTTGGTTTTTTGAGACAGGGTTTCTTTGTAGCTTTGGTGCCTGTCCTGGAACTAGCTCTTGTAGACCAGGCTGGCCTCAAACTCAGAGAGATCTGCCTGCTTCTGCCTCCCGAGTGCTGGGATTAAAGGCGTGCGCCGCCACCACCCGGCTAAAGTGTTCTTGAGACAGGATCTCACTCTGTAGTTCAGGTTGGCCTCAGACTCAGATCTGCCTGCCTCTGCCTCCTGAGTGCTGGGATTCCAGGTGTGCATGGCCATGCCCAGCGCAATAAGTTTTACAATTTCCATATAAGTAATGTGGCTTCAATATTTTGTTCCTTTATTTGAACATAGTTCTAGTACATATAACCCAGGCTGGCTTCCGGCTTGATCCTCCTGAGTTCTGAGATTACAGGCACACAGCATCATGCCCTTGCTTAGAAACACATTGGCAATCATGTGATCATGGCGGAAGCTCAAAAGGAACTGCCACATTACAAGTCTTGCTTGTAATGTTTCTTATCAACTTAGCAATTAATTCTGGACTTTAACTTGTTTTAAGTGAATTTATTCATCTGTCTAATAACTTATATATGTGTGTATATATGCATACATATGTACATTTGCTTAGTATATGCCCTCTTTTGGGGTGTATGTTTGTGACATGTTGGTGTACATGTGTGTGGAGACCACAGGTTGATGGTGGTGTCTTCCTCAGTCAATCCCACCTTATTTTTTTGTAATTTTTAAAATTTTATTTTATGTGTATGGGTCTTTTGCCTTCATGTACATGTGTGTACCACGTGTGTGCCTAGTGCCTGTGGAGGCTGGAAGAGGACACTGGATCCCTTGAAGCTGAAGTTACAGGTGTTTGTGAGGTGTGACGTGGGTGCTGGGATCTGAACCCAGATCCTCTGCAAGAGCAACAAGTACTTTTAATCACTGGGCCATCTCTCCAGCCCCTCAACTTACTTTACTTTTTTTTTTTTTTTTTTTTGAGACAAGGTCTTTTGTTGAACCTGGAGCTCACCAATCTGGCTAGACTAATTAATTGGCCAGCAAGTCCCAGGAATGCTTCTATCTCCTTACCCAGCATGCCTGACCCTTTTTAAAAAATTATTTATTTTATGTGAATTGTGTCTCTGTGAGGGTGTCAGATTCCCTGGAGCTGGAGTTACAAACACCTGTGAGCTGCCTTGGGGTGTTGGGAATTGTACCCGGGTCCTTGTGAAGAGCAGCCAGTGTTGGTAACCCCTGAGACATCTCTCCAGCCCTGCATGTGTGACTCTTTACATTTGTCACATTTATGTCTGACCTCCTGAAAATGGATCTGAATGTTGACAGTGTGCTATGTCACTTCTCTTTCTTGGTTAGGATGTTGTACCACAAGCGTTATTAGATCAGTACTTGTCAATGACCGATCCCTCCCGAGCACAGACAGTTGACACTGAGATTGCAAAGCACTGTGCATACAGCCTGCCGGGTGTGGCCTTGACTCTCGGCAGGCAGAACTGGCACTGCTTGAGAGAGACCTACGAGACCCTGGCGTCAGACATGCAGGTGAGTGAGTGTGGGTCTGGAGGTGGCATAGTGTTGGCTTCCAGAGTCTCAGGAATTGTGTCCTAGATGTGTTTGGTGTTACAGGGAACCGTGACTGGGTGTAGCAGCACGAGCTCTCCACAGTCACGTGTTGTAGACCTCAGTGTAGAATCATTCTTGAGACTAAACATCCTGCTTTGATTTCTACACTTAACATGATTTTTCACACCGTAATAGAACTGTAATTAGACCTAAGTTCTGGTGCCTGGGTGCCCAGAGCATTGAAGAGCACATGGGTAAACCCTTGACCTAGGGGTGTATGCACATGTTTTCTTCTAGGCTTTGACTTAATTTCTTGTTTAGTCTGATTTCTATGTGCCAAAAATTGGTTCCTCCTGCCTCCTATCCATCCCAAAAAACAAACCAAAAAGCCAGTAACAAAAATCCTGTCCTTTTAGTGCAATTTATACTTAGAAAGGGACTGGTTTCTGCAGGTAGTAAATGCAGTGATTATAACCATTCATGGCACAAGTGCTGTTGACTCAGCGGGATAGAACCCTCTGTGATCCAGGCCCTGACGCTTCCTAACCGCAGGCCCTGGGCAGGGAACCACAGAGCCCCACTTCCCATCCCGTGAATTCTGCCATCAGCAGTTTTCAGTCTCTGCTCTGAGAGTTCTAGGATGCCCTTACATGGCCTTTCTTTCTGTTCCATCCTCCACAGAGCCCCTCTGGCTTGTCTCTTTCATGTGGTTAGAGTGTACAGGTTTACCTTACGTGTGTGTGTGTGTGTGTGTGTGTTACACACACATCTTTTATTCTTGTGTTTCTTAAGTTGCCAGTTTCTTACAAACAAGTTTTGGGTTTTGTCCAATATAACGCAGCAGACTCTGAAGGGAAGCATCGTGTGGGGCAACAGGGGAATGCTTACTACAAGTGGACGTCAGCAGATGAGGGATCTAGTGCTCACAGAGCTAGCTACACAAGTTTGTGAACTGATTCCCAAACACTTTAATTATAAGTGAAAGGGAAACTACTTACTAGTACCATAAAGAGATCTGAAATTTTTATCATTCTATTCTGATGTAATTTGTTTTGTTTTGAGACAAGGTCTCACTATGTAGCCCTGGGTGAACTGGAACCAGGCTGGCCTCCAATTCAGAGATCCAACGCCTCTGCCTCCCAAGTGCTGGGATTAAAGACATGATGTGATTTTTTTTTTTAAGTGTATCTGTGCATGTGGGTGCCGGGAAATGTGTGCGTGCATGCACAGATCAGATTCAGCTCTCCAGATTCAGCTGGATTCAGCTCTCTTCTGCCAAGTGTGGGATCCATAAATCATGCATCTACCTGCTGAGCCATCTCACTGGCCCTGATCTAAGTTTTTGAGATTAATAGCATTTAAAGTACAACACACTTTGTGTTTAAATTTCTAACACAGTTTTTTTATTTCTACAGTGGAAAGTCCGAAGAACTTTAGCATTCTCCATCCATGAGCTTGCGGTTATTCTTGGAGATCAGTTGACAGCTGCAGATCTGGTTCCAATTTTTAATGGATTTCTAAAAGACCTTGATGAAGTCAGGATAGGTGTTCTTAAACATTTGCATGACTTTCTAAAGGTAACTTTTAAACTCTTTTGCATAAAAATGTACTAAAAGTCTACTCTAAGCCTAAATTCCTCTTTTTTTCTTTTTTGTGCTAGTAATTTTTTTTTGTTTTTAAGACAGGTTTTTATGTATTTTTTTTGTTTTTGTTTGTTTTTAAGACAGGTTTTTATGTATTTTTTTTTGTTTGTTTTTGTTTGTTTTTAAGACAGGGTTTCTCTGTGTGGCCTTGGCTATCCTGGAACTCACTCTGTAGACCAGGCTGATCTCAAACTCAGGTGGTGCGCCACCACCACCTGGCTGTTTGTTTCTTACTAAAGAAATGTAGGCATTATGTTTTGTTGGTTGTGGCATGATATGCTTTTCCAAATGTGTTCACTTAGGTAGGGATAACAGGACGTTGACACCTTCCATTAAGTTTGATCACTTTCATGTGCGGTCTACTTGATTTCCTTGAGAATCAGCCATTCTCCATGGTAGTAAGAAACTGGAGAGACAGGCCTTGAGTTCTGTGACTGTCTTATCCGTAGCCTGTTACTCTAAAGCCACAGGAGTCTGATGTGCATATGTGTGAACCACACATATGTTCAGAACCTGTGGTGGTCAGAAGGTGGGGTCTGATGGTCTGGAACCAGAGTCGCTATCATGTGACTGCTGGAAACAGCACTCCTAACCACCGAGCTTTCTCCCTTCTAACCCCTCAGACCCAGTTTTAAAACAAGGTCTGGGGAGATGGCTGCTGCACTTGCTGAAAGCCAAAGACCTGCGTCTGTCCCCATGATGGGCTATGGAGAAGGGCAGATCGCAGCAACATGAGCTAGAGCACATGAGGCTCTCTGTGGCCTCCACATGTGCCTGCACCTGCCTGCACACTTCTTTAGGGGAATTATCATTCTTCAGTCTAAAATAATGTCTGTGCCTTGTCCTAGCTAAATACAAATGTCTCCTTGTGTCACTTCAGCTTCTTCACATTGATAAGAGGAGAGAGTACCTTTATCAGCTCCAGGAGTTCTTGGTGACAGATAACAGTAGGAATTGGCGCTTTCGCGCTGAACTGGCAGAGTAAGTTCTCACCCTGTTGACGTTGACTTGCAGGGATAGGTTTGTCTCAGCTGTCCCTTTTCATGGTCCTCCTGGCCATATGCCACCCGAGCTTGTTTAGGTTCTGAGCCTTTATCGTCCCTGCCTCACCTCCCTGGCCGCCATGGAGTTGGGTATTAATAAATCTACTTGTATCCGTTCCCAGGGCGCTGTCTGTGCCCTCTGCCTGTCACTGTCACTAGGACAGCACTGCCTTTGCTGGGTGGGCTGGGATGCCGGTGCCTTTTCCTAGTGTACTGCTCCATCCTCAGCTCCCCGCTGTCCGCTCCACTGGTACCCAGCTTCAGTCTGTGCCAATGTTCAGTCTTGTGCAGGTCTTCTACAGCTGCAGGATGTTTGCTTGGTATCAAAAGAAGGCCCTTAACTTCAGTGTTTAATTTTATGTACGTCAGTGTTTCATCTTAATGTGTTACCAGTGCACCTCATGCGTGCCAACTGGAGTTACAGGTGGTAGTGAGCTGTCTGGTCAGCAACTTGAGCTGGGTTTTCTCATATTGCCTGGCACATTTTATCCTCTTGGGAATTAATGTCAGGAGGGGACTTCTTAATCCCCTTGCCCGTAGCATGTGCCCTGAAGAGCGATGGAGTCCTGTCGTGACCCGTGTGGTGGGCTAGTGCTGCTTGCTGCAGCTCTCCACTGAGCTCACTCATGCTTTTCGCTAGTCTCAGACCCTTGTAGCCAGTGGTTCTCTACCTTCCTAATGTTGCAGTCCTTTAATATAGATCCTCATGTTGTGGTGATCCCAACTATAAAATTATCTTTGTTGCTATTTAACTGTAACTTTGCTATTGGTGTGAATTCTAATGTAAATATCTGATATGCAGGATGGTCTTGGGCAGCCCGTGAAAGGGGTCAATCTACCCCTAGAGGGGTCAAAGCCCACAGGTTTGTTCTAAACCAATGCAGTAGGGAAACCATGCATAATGTCCAGTGAACAGACAAGTGCTTTGCTCTGTTCCATTCCTAAATGCTTTTAGCTCAATACCTGACACTGGGTAATACGTACAAGTGGAAACCATCTGGTGCTGCTGTCCCAACACAGAAAAAAAAAGGCCCCCCCCCCCATTCTTGGGGATGTGGCATGCCTCAAACTCACTGCTGTTGAAGTCCCCTTCTGTGTATTCCAGGAGAGCCTAGGGTTGCTCTGCACAGAAGCCTATTTGATCATAAGAACTTGTCTGATATCACAAAGTTACAACACAATTAATCTGCTGTCTTATTTTTAAACCTTGGTTGAATTTTAATTCTTTTGTCATTTATATCTTTGTAGACAGCTGATTTTACTTCTAGAATTATATAGTCCCAGAGATGTTTATGATTACTTGCGTCCCATTGCTCTGAATCTGTGTGCAGACAAAGTTTCTTCAGTCCGTTGGATTTCCTACAAGTTGGTATGTTTGAGCTCGCTGGCCTTCCCATCATTGCTGTCTAGTCACAGGACTGATGGGAGCCAGCCTTACCTTATTCTTCCTTTAGGTCAGTGAAATGGTGAAGAAACTCCACACAGCAACACCCCCAACATTTGGAGTAGATCTCATAAATGAGCTGGTAGAGAATTTTGGCAGGTGTCCGAGGTGGTCTGGTCGGCAAGCCTTCGTCTTTGTCTGCCAGGTAAGAAAGGCCTGGGCACAGGCAGTCAGACTCCTCGCAGTCCCTGCTCTTCTCGGACCTCCTCCCTTAATCTCAAGACTGAACTCACTATCTGGCCGCCTATCATGAGGTGCATGCTTCTCAAAGTTAGGCATCTGTCTGGTTCCTCCAGCCAGCTGGCATACCCACATCACCACAACACTCCATACACATGACAGTGCACACCTGAATCCAGGTTGGAAATAAAGGTATAAATCTGCCATCCTTGGTCTCCGTAATTTAAAACTGCAACTGAAGCCAGGCATGGTGGATGGAACACACTCAGCGCTTGGGAAGTAGATGCAAGACTATGATTCCTAATGACCTAAATGTAATGGGGGAAGGTAGCTGAGGGATGTAAAGATCAAGTCAAACTGGCAAAAAGCCCTAAAGTTAAAGATAAAAGGAAAGGTTCTGATTGTTTTTACCAACACCAAGGATGGGGCAGCATTCCAAGTAGACACAACCCTCTTTATCCTGACTCAAACATTGTAAATGTACTGAAGCACGATTTGGTACCTTACTTAGCACGAACAATATACGTGTATTGTTTGGGTTTGAGTTCCCTGGAATTATGGTCTAAATATGCACACAAAAGTCCATACCCCTTAAGTTGTCACTTAGGGCTCTGGCCTCTGTATGATGGTTTGGGCACTAGCCCAACAGCTGAAGCACGTGCTTCTTTCCCCCAGACTGTCATTGAAGATGACTGCCTCCCCATGGACCAGTTTGCTGTGCACCTGATGCCACATCTGCTGACCTTGGCCAATGACAGGGTTCCAAACGTTAGAGTGCTGCTTGCAAAAACCCTACGACAGACTCTGCTAGAGAAAGGTGGGTGGCGGTGATAGGGTAGTGTGGGCAGCAAGGAGGTTCTGGTCACACCTGAACAATAAAGAACCTGACAGGAAGATAAGTTGATGGTTTCTGCAGAGTGTATAGAACACTAACGGTCTTTTAATTAAGATATTGGTATGTGGGCGGAAATTTTCGCTAATCCTATGCATATTTTTATAGCTTAAAACTTTAAATTTATTTTTAGTTTATGTGCATTGGTGTTTTGCCTGCATGTATGCCTGTCTGTGAAGGTGTCAGATCTTGGAGTTACAGACAGTTCTGAACTGCCAGTGGGTGCTAGAAATTGAACCGGGGACCTCTGGAAGAATAGCCAGTGCTCTTAACCACGGAGCCCTCTCTCCAGCCCAAAACTTGGCAGTCGTAAAGGTTTGGTAATGATGGTGTCTGGGGAGACGGTTCAGTCTGTTTTGCTCTGCAGGCGCATTTGATTCCAAGAACCTATGTAAAAAAGGGGGTGTGGGCATGGGCTGATGCTCAAATGCTTTGAGGTAAAAACTGGAGACCACTGAGGTTCAGTGAGTCTGTCTCAAAATAAGAGGTGGAATACAATCAAGGAAAACATTTAGCTGGCCTCCAAACACGGTGCACCTCTAGTTGCACACACCCAGACACATTCATACATATGCAAAACTTTTAATAATTTGAGTAAGAGGAGCCAAACTGGTTCTGCAGGTTAAAGCATTTGCTGCCAAGCCTGAAGACCTGAGTTCAATCCTCATTACCCACAGGATAAAAGAGCACCAACTCCTAAAAGTTGTTCTCTGCCCTCTCCATGTGCCACGGCTTACATATCCACTTGACTGTTGGCGTTGCAGCTGAGGGTCAAGGAGGTTTGTCTTTTTCCTCCATTCACCAGGCACAAGACACGGGCACCGCATATTTGTCTTGTTGGTTTGGGTACTGACTGCATCTCCAGATGCACAGAAAGTTGAGTGTGTGAATTCGTGACTGAAGCATGAAAGAAACTTGTAGTGACCTCATACAATGTAAATAAATCAATGCTGCTTTCTGTCTATGCAATATGTATACGTTTTTAAATGACTAAAGAAAATTTGTATTTTTCCAGAAAAGGGGTGCATATATAGTTTTTTCTGGGCATGAGCTTAATTCACTATCAAGAGATTTGTCTATCATAAAAACAATAAATCTTATCTTTTGATTCTAGTGGTTTTTCTTTTCCTCGCAACAAACGAGTTGCAGACTATTTGAGTCATGGTTACTTATACTTGGGAAGAGCTGTATTTATTAGACAGTGAGCTTTTTATACGTGCCTATATTGCTCCAAAACTGCAGAACTAATCTGTGTACTGCTCGTGTCACTTGCAGAATATTTCCTGGCCTCTGCCAGCTGCCATCAGGAGGCCGTGGAACAGACCATCATGGCCCTGCAGATGGACCGGGACAGTGACGTCAAGTACTTTGCGAGCATCCACCCATCCAGCACCAAAGTCTCTGAAGATGCGATGAGTACAGCTTCCTCCACTTACTGAGACCCAGAATCGCGTGTCCTTCCTGTTTCTACCAGAGCCAGGCCTGACTGCCCTGCACCAGTCTGCAACAGCTATGGGGGGACCTTCCTCCTGCCAACTCATTCGCAGGTGCAAGTTGCCTACTCCCAATACCAGTGGTTTTAAGAGTCAAGAGAAAGTACAGTAAACACTATTATCTTATCTTGACTTAAGGGAAAGTAATTTCTCAGAGGATTATAACTGTCACCAAAGCCTTAACTTGTTACTTCATCTTCCTGACTGAATGACTTGAATTGGCAGAGCATTTTCCCTTTGGAAAGGATGAGGTTCCCAGAGATCTGCATTGCTTTCTCCTGGTTTTATTTAATGGCTGATAATTGAGATTCTCAAGGCCGGAGGTGGATGTGCACGTTGGGAAAGACCTTCAGTATTAGCCTAAGCATTCCTTACAGGTGCGGAGCCTGTTCAGCTCCTTGGCTGCCCTGCCCAGCCCTCAGTGTGAATAGTTCTTGGCATATATAAATGACAAAGGAGATTTTTTTCTCCTAAGGGCTTGATGTTAACACTAAATAGAATTTTGACTCCTATTGCAGCACATTGCTGTACACATTTACAGAATGTTTGCAGAATCTCTCTCCTGATTTCTTTCATGCTGGTCATGACCTGAAGGAAATTTCTTAGCACGAATATTGTGTCAGGTGTTTTAACTTGATCATGGTCAGCTCTGAGGTGCAACCTTTTCGTCCCATGCTGCACACACCTGTGACCACTCTGGGGCGTGCAGCCTTAATCATGCTGTTAGAACTGTTGTGGTACAAGTTCCAAATAAAATTTATTAATAGGATCTATAAAGAGATATCACCCACTTCGTTTTCTTTTTTTCTTTTTTTTTTAAATATTTATTTATTTATTATATATATATATATATATATACAATGTTCTGTCTGTGTGTATCCCTGCAGGCCAGGAGAGGGCACCAGACCTCATTACAGATGGTTGTGAGCCACCATGTGGTTGCTGGGAACTGAACTCAGGACCTTTGGAAGAGCAGGCAATGCTCTTAACCACTGAGCCATCTCTCCAGCCCCCCACCCACTTCGTTTTCTAAATGTCTACAAATAAATGTAATGTGTGACCTGTATTACTTAGCTAGCATAAGATGGGGGAAAGATTAAAATGTCTTCACCTAGCTCGGTAGTCTGTTTGAAATCTGCCAGGTGTTCATCCATCACTCCTTGGCAGACAGCAGCCTAAAGACCAGGGATGCTGAGATCAGCAACCTTATCCTGAAGCTTCTGAAATATAGAGAGACACCTCCAAGTCTCAATTTACTTATCTATATGGGAACTAGAAAAACCCTGTTTCCCACAGAGTTGTGTAATTACATGAGGGCGTGCGAAGGCACTGTGTTGCAATGCAGAGTCTAGTTCCTGCTGTGCAATCCCTGTCTGTTCTGCGGTCCCAGTGACGGGCTGACTTATACTGGTCGGAACTGCTATCAGAAGACATAGATTGCTTCCATGTAAACTCCTACAGACAAGCCTGTGCAATAAAAATGGAAGTGTGGGTAAGAAATGCACGCTAACACTCATGGGTGGGCCAGGACAGTAATTGCTCTGGGTGTTGGCTCGCAGACTTCTGAAGACAACACCAGAGCTGTGTGTGGGGAGAGGGTCATCTCCCCTTAGTTTGCTCTAACTGCAGATTTTCACGTTCTACAACAGTAATCTTGCCCCTCAGAACTTCGGTTCTGTAACTGATGTTAGCAGGTGCAGTTTCTGAAGACAGTGGCAATGGAAACTATTTTAGGGTGAAGCGAGTCAAGAGTGCTAAAAGGTGTAGCCCCTAGACACCAGGCCTCCTTCAGAGCTCAGTGCAGTCTCTGCAGACAGGCGCAACACAGTGCGCACAAAAGCCTTCCTGGTGAATTACTCTCCAGTGAATCCAAACTAAGAAAAAGGGTCTTCATAACCAAAACAACTTGAGAAGGAAGTCAGGGCAGGCGCCGTGGAGGAACAGTGCTTACTGGCATGTTCTGTAGAGCCCAGGACCACTTGCCCAAGGGGCAGCATTACCGACATGGGGCTGAAAAAGTCAAGGAAATGCCCTACATCAATTACGAGGTTCCCCCTTTCCAGGTGACTCCAGTTTGACAAAAAACTAACTTGCATAATTAGCCCTTCGCTGACGCACAAATACATCACTATTCAACCATCACCTTTCCTTTGTCCCCAGTCTGTCACACAGAGGTCCTGTCTTTAAATTTTTCAACACTTTTACTAGTTCAAGATCTCTTGTCCCTTAATTGTGGACTCCTATAAAATAATAAACAACTTATAATTTCTTATTCCAAAAGGAGAACAGTACACAGTAAGAGTCAGATCAGTGAAATCCTGAGCTCCCAATCTTCAGGTCCCATGAGCTTTGCCCCCACGACTTGTCTCAGCAGGCATGCTCTGCTCTACACTGCTGCGATCCTTGTTATCTAGTAATGGTCCTGGCTCTGCAACGTGCTGACGTCGTCACTGTGCCTGAGGCTGCAAGAACCTTTCCTGGCTCTTTAGGACCCTTAGCTTCTCTCCAAGACCCCTTCAATCCTGGAGCCTCCCCTACAACCGAGTCACAGTCCCTTCGCCCTGGCCTCCTGATTCCAGACCTCAGCAGCTCTCACACCCTCAAAACCAGGACCAATTGCCAGGCTGAGCTACCAAACTTTGTGATGCAGCATTGCCCGTCCTGGACCACACCTGTGTGCTGACCCTTAGGAAATACTCCCCAGAGACTTGACCTCAGTGATGCTGGGTTTTCAGCCTGAGCTAACCAGCACCAGCTGTCTCAGTAGAGCAAACACTTCACTCAGTGGTACTGGTCCCGTGTTAATCACAGTTCATTTTCCAACCCTAGCTGACCAAAACACAAATACTGTATTCCAAATGTCACACAAACAGCAATAGTCTTTGAGGGACTCTCAAACTTCCCAAGTCAGAACCCCACGCTGCATTTCTCGCAGTATTTACCAAGTTACTGCAACAGCTCATTAAGCCAAGCACTTGACCGTTTTTGCAGGACGAGTTCCTCACAGTCAAATCTGCCACAGCAATGCTCTACTTCAGGACCAACTGCCATCCTGGTTTGTTTGATGTGATAAACACTAGGACCAAAAGCAACTTGGGAAGGCAAGGGTTTGTTTCATATGACAGATCATAATTTACCATCAAGGGATGCTAGGACAGGAGCCTGGAGGTAGGAACTGAAGCAGAGTGGAGGAGCACTGCATACCGGAAAGCAGACAGTGATGGAGCACTGCGTACCAGGAAGCAGATGGTGGAGGACCACTGCGTACCGGGAAGCAGACGGTGGAGGAGCACTGCATACCAGGAAGCAGACGGTAGAGGAGCACTGTGTACCGGGAAGCAGACTGTAGTGGAACACTGCTTACCGAGAAGCAGACGGTGGAGGACCACTGTGTACCGGGAAGCAGACGGTGGAGGACCATTGTGTACCGGGAAGCAGACGGTGGAGGACCACTGTGTACCGGGAAGCAGACGGTGGAGGACCACTGCATACGGGGAAGCAGATGGTGGAGGAGCACTATCTACTGGCTAGCTTCCCAAGGCTTGCACAACTTGCTGCTGCTGCCTTTTTTTATTTTTTTAGCTATGGAGCCTGTCCTGGAACTCGCCCTGTAGACCAGGTTGGCCTCAAACTCACAGAGATCCGCCTGCCTCTGCCTCCCGAGTGCTGGGATGAAAGGCGTGCACCACCGCTGCCTGGCTCAACTTGTTTCTTTTACACACCCAGGACAGGGTGGCACTGTCCACAGTGGGCTGGCATTCCCATACCAGTCATTAGTTTTTAGAATAAGGAAGAAAGATGCTTTGCCAGTCTGATGGAGGCGGTCCCTTAGCCGACACCCCGTCTTCCTAGATATAGCTAGTGCTGTGTCCAGCTGTCAGACCCAACATAGGAGACAGCTGCTCTGGCTTCCATGCCTTGATCACCGTCAATCCCTGAAGGAAGTCAGGGCAAGAGCAGAACAGGAACTGGAGGAACATAGCTTACTAGCGTGCTCCCCCATGGCTTACTACAATTCAGGACTACCTGCCCAGGGATGACAGCCCCCCTCCCCCATATCAATCACTGGTCAAAAAAATGCCTCACAGCCCACTGTGATGGAGACAGACCAACCAACCTCAATGGAGGTTACTTTTCCCCTAGTAACTCATCTGTGCCAGGTTGACAAAAACTAACCAGTATACACGTCACCTTCTAATATCAGCTCCTCAGCAAATGACATGGCGAGATGCTCAGGAACAGCCTGCCGGATGCAGGACGCAGTAGGAGCTAAGGGAAAAAACATACAGCTACCTATCCCAGGGAAAAGCTGACAGCAGTTAGTACTTGAATTTTCTTGATGTAAAAGTGAGTAAGGGATAATGTATCCCCTTGACATTTTATGAACAGTTCATAATCATAATAATACCTTACAGCTACTTGATGCTGTGTAGCCAACCATGGAAGGTCCTTGTTGGACTATGGAGTAGGTGAATGTCCACAAAATCTCAGTACCTCACCTCAAAAGGAAATAACAGTTATTCTGGAACCAGATGTGAACATCTGCTCTGGCCCAGGAACAAACTCAGCTTACCCCAAATACCATGTTCCAATGTGGCAACAGTTTCATGAAGTTTTTCTAGCAACAGGACAAAGGAAGATCTAAATCATGACCCTTTTCACGTTGTGGAAACATTGGGTGGTTAGTGACTGCAAAACTGAATGGTGGTGTGGCCTCGTTATCTCGTGACTGGTTGAAATTAGTGGTTTGCTGAGAACACATTGTGAGGTGAGTGGGACATAAGGGTGGGCAAAGAATGGCTCTCAAGGAAACTAAGATCAGCACAGGCAGTGTGGCTTTGCTCTGCAGCGTTTTGCCTCCCTAGCCACCAAGGTCAGTCATCTAGCCGTGGGATTTAGTACGGCTGCAGCCCCTCTCGCCACTTCTGCTCACTATGGAGAAAACCTGACTTCAGACTCAGCTTGGCCACCTCTCCCCAGGCCCCCTTAGGAAGTGTTTGCAGCTTCTGACGTCAGTCAGCTTTGCTGGCAGTTCCTGTTTGCTTGCAGGGTTGTCTAGGGGAATGGCCACTTACTTGGTACATGACCTTTCTTCCTGAGGTCTTGGAGTTAACTGTGGTACTCACACTAGTTTGTTTTAACCCTAGAACTTTACACTAAGAGCTGGCAGGCTTTGTTACAGAATACCTGTATTCGTTGGCTCTTTTGGCTACTGCACAGGCAGTGGGCAGCATGGCCCCAGCTCACCTTACACCTAGCTGCTGAGGTCCCGTTTCTCTGGAGGCATCTCATTGCCTGCCTGAACCATCAGCCATGCTCGGCTATCAGGAACAGATACTGAGTGGCTGCACAGGGCAGAGGTGCAGGGCCTCGAGTGGGAAGGTTCTGAGAGGTGCTTCCAACCCAATGGTGTTTCTACGCAGGCTTCCACAAGACAGAGCAAAGCAAAGAAGCTCCTGCCAACTCAGTCTTCTGGCCCGTCCTAGCAGAGAAACTGCCTGGAATCAAGTGCATGCACACAGACTATGGATGGCTTCTACTGCATTTTACAGTCCCCGCCTTTCTGGTCCACACAGACCAGGGCCACTGCGGGTGGAGCTCCCACAGGGACTCTGAGTTTAAAGTGGCTTCCTGAAAACCTACAGAGTGTCTCTCATCCCACAACACTAAATCCTGATTCTAAACTGAGGGTGGGGAGTGGCCCAGCCCTCAGACACCTGCTAGAATTTCATTCTTAGGCAGCAGAGGAAGGTTCTATGACAACCGCCCCACAGACAAGGTGAAGAGAGGCAAAGATGACCTGGGAGCCCATAGTCCAAAGTAGGGAGGCAGGGGAGCGAGGCTGCTGGCCTCCTTGGCTCTCGTTTACTAAGATTATCCTGGGATGTTATTGTGCATTTGAATTAGTGAGGACCTGGTAACTGAGGGGGCAGTGTAAATTCACACCTCAAAATCCTAGCTACTCCAGCAGAGAGCCAGGGGAGTGGGCTAGCAGGATGCGTGATAGCACACACTGAGTCTGATTCTGGGATCCTGCAAAGTACATCAGTATTGTTTTAACTTTCATGTTACCCATGACTGCAGGTATGTCTGTTTCCCACGTGGGTCAGTGTGGGCAGAGGCCAGAAGAGGGTGCTGGATCCCTTGGAACTAGACTTACAGATAGTAGGTAGCTGCCTATGGGTACTGGGAATTGAACCCAGGTTCTCCAGAGGAACGGCTAGTGTTCTTGACCCGAGTCATCTCTCCAGCCCCCCAAATCAGTGTTTCAAAGGCACTGTGCCCAGGTTCATAGCCCACTTAGCAACGATCAGACTGACATGACCACAATAGGTGGAGAACAAATCTATACCCGAGAAAGTATCTGGGGAACAGCAAGAACCATTCAGTTTCCAAGGACACCACAAACTACCCCGTCTATTCCACTTAGCTCATTGTTTTGTTTTGTTTTTTTAAATAAATTTTATTTATTATGTATAAAGTGCTCTGCCCACATGTATTTCTGCAGGCCAGAAGAGGGCACCAGATCTCATTACAGATGGTTGTGAGCCACCATGTGGATGCTGGGAATTGAACTCAGGACCTTTGGAAGAGCAGGCAGAGCTCTTAACCACAGAGCCATCTCCACAGCCCCCACTTAGCTCATTGTTAAGCAGTTCTTAGGCCCAGCACCTCTGCAGTGGAGACAACTGACCGTTTCCGAGTTGAGACGCCACAGCAGGGTGGCCAGATGTAGCAAATCAAAACACAAGGCTACTCACTAGAGTCCTATGAACACTGAAAACATTTGGTGACTGCATTTTAGACATAAGGAGGACTCTGTTTTAACCTAAGCGAACAGAAGGAAGCCAAGGGATGGTACACACTCAGGTACCAGGCTGTCACGGGGTCATGGCTGGCCCCATCCACACGATTTGTAACCATTCTTCCCATCAACTGCCCTTTCCATGTTAAGTCTGACAGCAAGGAACACTAATGCAAATTTTTTTTTAATGTCTATGTGAGAAATTCAAGACATCTGATGGACCTTTGCAGCTAAAGACACCTCCCACAAAAGGGATTCTTGCTTTCTCTACTTAGAACTGGAATATTCAGCACTGCCTTGCCTGGATCTACAGGCCACAGCCCCAGACAGCAGCCAGAAGTATGGGCATGAACTCAGGGAGAACCACCATGTTCCTCCATATTCACCTACTCTGACTCTACTGGAGGCCCTGGGACCAGGGTGAGTGGGGAAACACTAGTTTCTCATCTCTAGCCGTAGTGACATAGATGCCGCCATCTGGAAAAGGGTAGACAGGATCAGGTTGGCCTTGTGGTCAGTGGTGTGCCTGACAGACAGAACAAAGACTTAGGTTCCAATGCCCAGGATTTTACATGTAAAATTTTACATATACATCCAACAATAGTGTGTGCCTATAACCCTGCTACTGGGGCATGTAGGAAGCAAATAGGTAGACTCCCAAATTCATTGGCCAGCCAATCTTGCAGCAATATGAATACCACAAATGCAAGCATAAACAACAGAATGAGATGGAAGAGAGAAATCTCAGGTGCTGAAGATACAATAGAGGAAATAGATTCATCGGTCAAAGAAAATGTTAAATCCAAGAAATTCTTAACACAAAATATCCAAGAAGTCTGGAAAACCATGAAAAGACCAAACCTAGGGATAATAGGGATAGAAGAAGGAAAAGTCCAATTCAAAGGCAAAGAAAATATATTCAACAAAATCATAGAAGAAAACTTTCCCAACCTCAAGATATGCCTATGAAAATACAAAAAGCTTATAGAACACAAAGTGGACAAAAAAAATGCCCCAATATCATATAACAATCAAAACACACACACAAAAAAACAAACCAGGTGGGCTGGAGAGACGGCTCAGAGGTAAAGAACACTGGCTACTCTTCCAGAGGTCCTGAGTTCAATTCCCAGCAACCACATGGTGGCTCACAACCATCTGTAATAAGATCTGGTGCCCTCTTCTATACTGTAGGTAGGATACATGCAGGAAGAACCCTGTATACATAAAAATAAAAAAAATCTTAAAAAAACAAACAAACAAACCAGAATAAAGGAAAAATATTAAGAGCTGCAGAGAAAAAGGTCAACTAACATATAAAGGCAGACCTATCAGAATTACACCTGACTTCTCAATGGAAACTCTGAAAGCCAGGAGGTTCTATATAGACATTCTGCAGACACTAAGAGACCACGGATGCCATCCCAGCTACTATACCCAGCAAAGCTTTTAATCACCATAGATTGAAAATAAGATATTCCATGCACCGCTGCTCTCTAACGCCAGCGCCGCCTCTCGCTTGCCGAGCTCCAGCCGAAGGAGAAGGGGGGTAAGTGAGGTGCCCATACCATGGCTAGTACAAAGCAGACTGCCCATAAATCCACCAGTGGTAAAGCACCCAGGAAACAACTGGCTACAAAAGCCACTCGCAAGAGTGCGCCCTCTACTGGAGGGGTGAAGAAACCTCATCGTTACAGGCCTGGTACTGTGGCACTCCGGGAAATCAGACGCTATCAGAAATCCACTGAACTTCTGATCCACAAACTCCCCTTCCAGCATCTGGTCCGAGAAATTGCTCAGGACTTCAAAACAGATCTGCGCTTCCAGACTGCAGATATTGGTGCTTTGCAGGAGGCAAGTGAGGCCTATCTGGTTGGCCTTTTTGAAGATACCAACCTGTGTGCTATCCATGCCAAACGGGTAACAATTATGCCAAAAGATATCCAGCTAGCACGCTGCATACGCGGAGAATGTGCTTAAGAGTCCACTATGAGGGGAAACATTTCATTCTCAAAAAATTTTTTTTCTCTTCTTCCTGTTATCGGTAGTTCTGAATGTTAGATATTTTTTTCATGGGGTCAAAAGGTACCTAAGTATATGATTGCGAGCGGAAAAATAGGGGACAGAAATCAGGTCCTGGCAGCTTTTCCATTTTCATTTGTGTGTGAATTTTTAATATAAATGCAAGATGTAAAGCATTAATGCAAGCAAAATGTTTCAGTGAACACATTTCAACAGTTCAACTTTATAAAAATTATAAATAAAGCTGTTAAAATTTTCTGGACAATGCCAGCATTTGGATTTTTTTTAAATAAGTAAATTTCTTATTGACGGCAACTAAATGGTGTTTGTAGCATTTTTATCATACAGTAGATTCCATCATTCACTATACTTTTCTAACTGAGTTGTCCTACATGCAAGTACATGTTTTTAATGTTGTCTGTCTTCTGTGCTGTTCCTGTAAGTTTGCTATTAAAATACATTAAACTATAAAAAAAAGATATTCCATGACAAAACCAGATTTAAACAATACTTATCCACAAATTCAACTCTACAGAAAGTACTAGAAGAAAAACTCAAACCCAAGGAAGTCAACTACATCCACAAAAACACAGGCAATAAATGAGCTCACAGCAACAAATCCTAAAGAAGAGAAATGCACACATAATGCCATAAACAACAAAAAACAAAAATAACATAAGTAGCAATCATTGGTTATTAATATCCCTTAATATAAATGGACTCAATCCACCTATAAAAAACACAGGCTAATAAACTGGGTATGAAAACAGAATCCATCATTCTACAGCATATAAGAAACTTCAACCTCAAAGACAGACATTACCTCAGAGTAACGGGTTGGGAAAAAAATCCAATCAAATGGACCTAAGAAACAAGCTAGTATAGCTATCCTAATATTTAACAAAATAGGCTTCAAACTAAAACTAGTCAAAAGAGATGAAGAAGGTCATTTCATATTAGTCACAGAAAAAAAAAACATCAAGATGAAGTCTCAATTCTGAACATTTATGCCCAAAATAGAAGGGTACCCACATTTGTAAAAGAAACATTACTAAAGTTTAAATCATACATCAATCCCCAAACATTAATAGTGGGAGATATCAACACCTCACTCTCACCACTTCAGGACGGCCAGACAGAAATTTAACGGAGAAAAAAGGGAACTAACAGATGGTATGACTCAAATGGACTTAACAAGTATCTATAAAACATTTCCACACAAACACAAGAAAATACCTTCTCAGCACCTCATGAAGCCTTCTCTGAAACTGACCACATATTCAGTAACAAAGCAAGCCTCAACAGATACAAAAAAAAAAAAAAAAGAATTCAACAGCAACACTAAATCCAGAAAGCCTACAAACACATGGAAATTGAACAATGTTCAACTTGAATCACTACTGGGTCTAGGAAGAAATAAGCAAGACTTCCTAAATTTTAAGAAAATGACCGCACAACATACCAAAATTTATGGGACACAATGAAAGCAGTGCTAAGAGGAAAGTTTATAGCACTAAATGCCTATATAAAAGCTGGAGAAACCACACACTAGCAACTTAACAGCTCTAGAACAAAAAGAAGCAGACTCACCCAAGAGGAGTAGATGGCGGGAAATAATCAAATTGAGGGCTGAAATCAATAAAATAAAAACAAAACAATAGAAAGAATCAATGAGACAAAGAGCTGGTTCTTTGAGAAAAATCAAGTAAATTGGCAAACCTTTATCCAACCTAATCAAAAGGCAGAGAGAGAATATATAATGAAAAGGAAGACATAAAAACAGACACTGAGGAAATCCAGAGAATTATCAGGTCATACTTTAAAAATCTATACCCCAGGGCTGGAGAGATGGCTCAGTGGTTAAGAGCATTGCCTGCTCTTTCAAAGGTCCTGAGTTCAATTCCCAGCAACCACATGGTGGCTCACAACCATCTGTAATGAGGCCTGGTGCCCTCTTCTGGCCTGCAGGGGTACGTGTAGGCAGAACATTGTATACATAATAAATAAATAAATAAATATTTTAAAAAAATTAAAAAAAAATCTATACCCCACAAGATTGAAAGATTTAAAGGAAATGGACGATTTTCTGGATAGGTATCGCATACCAAAATTAAGCCAAGATCAGATAAACAAATAGACATATAACCTATAAGGAAATCATCGAAACAGTCTTCAAAAGCCTCCCAACCAAAAAAAAGCCCAGGGTCAGATCAGGCTGAAGGTGGAGGGAGAGGAAAAAGAAGTGGGAACTGGGATTAATATGTAAAATGAGAAAAGACAGACAAACCCTTAGCCAAACTAACCAGGCAGAGAGAGAATATCTAAATTAACAAAATCAGAAATGAAAAGGGAAACATAACAGACACTAAGGAAAACCAAAGAATCATTAGGTAATACTTCAAAAACCTGTACTCCACAAAATTGGAAAATCTAAAGAAATGGACAATTTTCTGGATAGATAACACATACCAAAATGCAATCAAAATAAACAATTTAAATTAATAGACCTGGAACCCCCAAACAAGAAAAGCAGTCATCGAAAGTCTCCCCCACCGGTCCCCAAAAAACCAGGACCAGATGATTTCAGCGCAGAATTCTATCAGAATTTCAAAGAACTAATATCAATATTCCTCAAACTATTCCACACAATAGAAGCAGAGGAAACATTGCCAAACTCTTTTTATGAGGCTATAGTTACCCTGATATCCAAACTACACAAAGACACAGAAGAAAGAAAATTACAGACAAATCTCACTCATGAACATTGATGCAAAAATAATAAAATAGTGGCAAACCTAATCCAAGAACACATCAGAAAAATCATACACCATGATCAAGTAGGCTTCAGCCCAGAGATGCGGGGATAGTACAACATATGAAAATCTGTCAATGTAACCCATCATATAAGCAAACAGAGAGAAAAAAACCACCACATGATCACCTTATTAGATGCAGAAAAAGCCTTTGACGATGATGAAAGTCTTCATGATGAAGGTCTGGGGAGAGATCAGGGATACAAGGAACATTCCTAAACAAAGGAAAGGCAATTTACAGCAAGCTAACAACCAATACCAAACTAAATGGAGAGAAATTCAAAGCAATTCCTCTATAAACAAGGCTGTCCATTCTCTCCATATCTATTCAATACTCAAAGCTCTAGCTAAAGTAATAAGACAACAAAAGGAGAACAATGGGATGGGATACAAACTGAAAAGGAAGTCAAACTTTCGCTATTTGCTGATGATATGATAGTATATATAAGTGACCCCAAAAATTCTACCAGGGAACTCCTACATCTGATAAACATCTTCAGTAATGTGGCAGGATACAAGATTAACTATAAAAAAAAAATCAGTAGACCTCCTATATACAGATAATAAAGGGACTAAGAAAGATATCAGAAAAACATCACCCTTCACAATAGCCACAAACAACATAAAATACCTTGGGGTGATTCTAACTAAAAAGTGAAAGACCTGTTCAACAAGAACTTTAAGTCTTTAAAGAAAGAAATTGAAGAAGAAATCAGAAAATGAAGAGTTCTTCCATGCTCATGGATCGGTAGGATCAAGATAGTAAAAATGGCAATCTTACCAAAAACAATCTACAGATTCAATGCAATCCCCATCAAAATCCCAGCACAATTCTTCATAGAACTTGAAAGAACAATACTCAACTTCATATGAAAAAACAAAAAAACCCAGGATACCCACAACCACCTTGTACAATAAAGGAACTTCTGGAGGCATCACCATCCCTGAGTTCAAACTCTTTATAGAGCTACAGCTTGGTACTGGCATAAAAACAGACAAGTGAAGCCGGGTGATGGTGGCGCACGCCTTTAATCCCAGCACTCGGGAGGCAGAGGCAGGTGGATCTCTGTGAGTTCGAGACCAGCCTGGTCTACAGAGCTAGTTCCAGGACAGGCTCCAAAGCCACAGAGAAACCCTGTCTCGAAAAACCAAAAAAAAAAAAAAAACAAAAAAAAAAAAAAACAGACAAGTGAATCAATGGAAAAGAGTCAAAGACACTGATATTAACCCACACACCCATGACCACCTGATTTTTGACGAAGACACTAAAAATATCAAATGGAAAAAAAGAAAGCATATTCAACAAATGGTGCTGGTATAACTGGATGTCACCATGTAAAAGAATGAAAATAGACCCATATCTATTGCCATGCATAAAACTCAAGTCCAAATGGATCAAAGACCTCAACATAAATCCAACCACACTGAACCTCATAGAAAAGAAAGTGGGAAGTACACTTGAATGCATTGGCACAGGAGACCACTTCCTAAATATAACACCAGTAGAACAGACACTGAGAGTAACAATTAATAAATGGGACCTTTTGAAACTGAGAAACTTCTGTAAGGCAAAGGTCACGGTCAATAAGACAAAACCGCAGCCTACAGAATGGAAAATGATCTTCACCAACCCCACAACAGACAGAGGTCTGATCTCCAAAATATACAAAGAACTCAAGAAATTGGTCGTCAAAAGAACAAATAATCCAATAAAAAAAATAGAGTACAGACCTAAACAGAGAATTCTCAACAGAGGAATCTAAAATGGCTGAAAGACACTTAAGGAAATGCTCAACATCCTTAGTCATCAGAGAAATGCAAATCAAAACAACTCTGAGATTCCATCTTACACCTGTAAGAATGGCCAAGATCAAAAACACTGATAATAGTTTATGCTGGAGAAGACGTAGGGTAAAGGGAACACTCCTCCATTGCTGAGGGAGTGCAGACTGGTATATTCGCTTTGGATATCAGTATGGCAATTTTCAATCAATATAACACAACCTCCACACCTAAGGCTCAGAGACACCCTGGACAAGAGCACAGAAAGATTCTAAGAGCCAAGAACCAGGACATCTGCTGTAAGATAGTCTCTTCTTAAATAAAAAGGGGTGAATACAATCAAGATATATATAAAATCCCCTAAGAATATTATTTTTGAAAACTGTATATATAATTTAATCCTCAAAGGACCCTTATTCATTTAATAAATATATACTTGCTATGATAAAGGTACTTAATAATAAAACGTGGCGAACAATTCAGGAACAACACCCATGTCAACCTCTGGTCTCCACACATATTACATACAAAAAGACAACACACACTAAGAAATGCTGGAGCTGTATTGCATCCCAGAGATAATGCTCACTTTACAAGTGTGTAATCTTAATAGAACTCTTCACCTAGTTGATGCAGGTCTTTGATTTGTGCCCCCCATTGAGTATCAACTAAGCTTGCATGACACCCAGGGCTGACACTACAGAAACATCAGCAAAATGCCCTGGAAAAAAAGCTCCATAGAGCCCAGGCTGCAGCTGGATCCACCAGCAGGGTGTGTTTGTGTGTGTGTGTGGCTGAACGTGCATGTGGAGCCTAGATGCCATCATTGGGTCTTCCTTAATCACACCACGTTAATTTTTGGAACTCACCAATCAGGCTAGACTAACCTGCCAAGAAGCCCCAGAAATCCTCCGTCTTTGCCTCCCCATCAGTAGGCTGACAAGCAAACCATGTAAAACGTGCTTGGTTTTTTACATAGGTAATGAGGACTCAAACAGATCCAGAAGCTTGTATAGCAAGCACTTTATGGAATGAACCATATCCTTAGCCTGCTCTTTTTAGATACTCTAATATTTATGATACAGAAACATTTTGTACGTACATTCATGTACATGTAGGAGGTGGTCTTTTTACTGCAGGTGCACATGTCTTTGGAAGCAAGACGTCACCCTTGGGTGTTGCTCCTCAATCATCTTGCTTCTTTAAACAGGGTTTCTCACTGTCAAACTGCTTAGACTAGGCTGGTTGATGAGCAAGCTCCAGAGATCTACCTCCCTCTGCCTCCCCAGCACTGGGGTCACAAGCATGCACCACGAGGTCTGGCTCTGTATGTGTGCAAATGTGCTGTTGTGTACACATCCATATGGAGCAAGAGGCTGATATTAGTGTCCTTTAACAATTCCACCTTGTTTTTTTTTTTTTTTTTTTTTCCCTTTGGTTTTTCGAGACAGGGTTTCTCTGTGGTTTTGGAGCCTGTCCTGGAACTCGCTCTTGTAGACCAGGCTGGTCTCGAACTCACAGAGATCCGCCTGCCTCTGCCTCCCGAGTGCTGGGATGAAAGGCGTGCGCCACCAACGTCCACCTTGTTTTTTGAGATAGTGTCTCCCACTGGACCCAAAGCTAGACTTATCTAGACTAACTAGCTAGCAAACTCAGGGGATCCTCCTATTTGCACCTCTGCAGAGGAAGAATTACAGGTGTTCCCACCACTCCTGGCTTCCTATGTGGATACTAGGAAATAGTATATTCAGGTCTTCATGCACACATGGCAAACACGTTAGTGATACACTAAACTATCTCCCCAACCCACACCCAGCTTTTATGTGGGTCCTGAGAACTGAACTCAGGTCTTCATGCTTGTACAAGCACTTACCCTTCATGCTGGCTCCAGTCCATGAGAAACATCACTTAGCATAGAAACATTTGCAGTAAAAAGCTGACCACCATGAAAGCCATAGTTCCTGGTTGGGAGTTGATCCACATCCTCACCCTTCTATCTCAGATCCCTGAAGTTAAATGTCACATCAGGATGTCTGGAAACCAAGTCACGTACATAAATATTGTTGTATAGTTTAACTATACAAAATAGAGAATCCAGATATTTGTCATGCTTTAAATATTAGATATTTTAATTGTGGAAATTTAAGTTATCCCCCCCCCCCAAAAAAATAAACAAAATGAGAAGGCTGTTTTATTCTAAACCTGTCCATTCCCAGCATGCTAACTGTTCTAAGTCCTCATTTCATATTTAAAATGCAAACCTCTGTAAACGCCAACAACCAGGGCCAAGATGGGCCTGGACTTGACCTGGAAGGCAGAGCTTGCTTTCCCAACAGCATCAGAAAACTGTCAGAGTTCAGGAACTGCAGACTGAGCCTGTGGGCAGCAGGATCAGCAACAAGCACGGGTGAGACAAAGGTGGAAGACTACAAGCAGGACATGGTCTGCGTGTGCCCTGGTGAGGAGCACAGGGAGTAACATCTCATCACTCAACATGAATGAAGCTCTGGTGCCAACTCTGTGGCAGCTGCTGGGCATGCAATTAGTTCAAAGAAAACAGTGTACAAGAAAAACTTCTTTTTTTCTCAAATGGCTGTTGAATTTATTTCCTTGATCAATATCAATCCTGGCAAAAGTTAGTTAACCAACATTGAGACATTTGTAATGAAATACTAATTTTAAAAACCCATGATACCTTGATAGAAATTAGAGTTTACACAAACAAAAAGAAGTCTTCAATATGCCAGCAAATATAAAATGAATGTAGTACGTCTGACAGGACACAGCAAGGCGTTTATACATTTATATTTGACACCTGACCATATTTCCAGTCACCATAATATCTTCTCTCCAGATTTAAAAAAATAGTATGCTGATTTCTATAACAAAGCTTTTTTTCCGTACAAAAATCAAATAATGGCCAACAAGTCACGACAGTGCAATAGGTAGAGGCTAAAAAAAAAAATTGCATTAAACAGGTGCTGAAATAAATACTAACTAGGAGGGGAGACCAGAGCCCTCGTGTGGGTTTGTTTCTCACTTTAGTGTGTGCAGTTTGTCTTCAGAGCCTCAGGGCACCTCCCAAGGGGGCCAATCTGGCTGGCTGCCCAGAGTCAGGCCTCTTAGACATCTCGGAGCAGTCACCTGATCTAGAAGCAAAATCAGGTGGGATCATGTCTTCCTCTGCTCAGTGTTGTCAGAGGGAGTCCTGAGCAGCTCCTGGAGAGGACATGAATGAGGAAGAACTTCTGCATGACAGCATCCACCTAGCTTACTCTGGCAGAGGTGTGCACATCCTAGCCCAAGCAAGCAACTGAAATCGTCTGGTTTTCCTGGAAGGTCAGTTATGTAAAAGGTTTCTGGCTTGAGACGCATCCTTTGTGTTAATGTCTCAGGGTCAAGGTGGTCACCTCTGACCACCTCAGTGAAAAGGCCTTTGCTGATCCCTGGCAGTGAGTGACTGGGCCTGCACTGCCGAGTCTGGTGGCAGGCTCCACGCATACAGAACTTCTATTTGCCACCAGACTAGGCCATCCTGATAACTCACACTGACGGACTCGATTTTTAACTATAAAAGCAAAGTGGTACAGGGCAGGGAAGGAACACCCAGAGAGAGCCTTTTTGGCCAGTCAGAAAATATGAGGCAGCTCCCCACTGAACAATCTGCACCAAAAGGTGTGGAAGGCACAAGCAAGAGTGGCCAGAGACCCTGTGGGGCTGCGAGACCACAAGCGTCCACAAGGCAGGTGCAGAAGTGACCTGGTTTGGTTCCCACCCTTTGATAAGAAATCCTGATTCTGCTGTGATTTAAAAAAAAAAAAAAAAAAAAAAGCAAAGAAAGACAATTTTTGGTTTAAAAAGAAGCCACTCAAGGGTTAAAATAGTTATTTTTAACAAAGAAAATTAATTTTCAAATGAGCTGACACTATCTGGAAACTCATGTGTTCCCTGTAAGCCCCTGGTGTGTCCACTACTTCACCCTCCCAGGACCTGAGCCTGACGAGGAGCCAGATGTGTACAAGAGGAAGCATCTGTGAGAACCTCTACAGCATGGATAGCAGCAGAGTCCGCTGACTTGCTTACAGTAAGACGCACAGGGCCCGGCAGGCAGTTCAGATGGGCGTCTCCTTCCGGTCTTTGCTGGGGGAGGGCTTCACCTGCTCCTTAGCTGCTTTGACCTCGAGGACGCCATCACAGGGCGGCGGGCCTATGCCCCCTCGCCTCTCAGGCTCCTCGTCCTCCTGCAGCTGCTGCTCAGACTTGGCTCGCTGCATCTGGAGCAGTCGGAGCTGCACACGCAGCTCAATGATGGCCTCCCGCTCCTCATGGACTGCCTGGTTCAGGTGGTTGTTCTTTATCTTAGGGGACAACAAAAAGGGCAGTCAGAAGAACAGGGAATCAGGGCAGAGCACAAGCTGCAAGCCCTCCCACACAAGGATCTACTTCTATTTTAGCCAACCTGGCTGGTTCAACAGAAGACACAAACATGAATATGCAAATGACCAGATAAATACAGCTCTGAATGGGGGGAGAATATAAACTCTGCCTGGAGTTACAAAGGAGTAAACACATCTAGAAAACAAGGTGTCAACAGAAACAGTTGTTCTAGGAAGTATTTTAGTGTTTAAATGGGCTTTTTTTTCCTTACACTGTTTTCTGAACAGACTTCAAGGAGAGTACAAAGATAATTTTAGCCGCAATTAGGAGAGGGAATTGGAGCTGCGACTCTTTTCCATATCAAAATCCGTCTGTATGACTATATTCGAAATGTGCTACTTAAAAGTCTACAGGAAACCATGCTCACTTCTAAATGATGTACACTCCCTCATTCAGCAGAGTTTGCTAATCCCAGGCTCTTGGCAGTCTCTTTCTGGCAGCAACTGCCTCCATCCTTCAGAGCCCTCTCTTCGTCCTCAGTATTTCCCAGCATCCCTTGTTCAAATGGGTTGAGACAAGGATAAGTCCTACTTGTATGCCCCGACATGACACTGGGTGTCCTGGATCCTTCCCTCCCCTACTAATACATGGCAAGACTCAGGACAGCCACTTTGGCCCCAAATGGGAAAGCTCCGTGAATAATGGGCCTACACAATCCGAACAATAAAACACTACGCGGATTCTGCCATTTGTCTTCCTATTCAGTAAAATGAAGAGATCAAACTAATGTGCCAATGTTGTCTTCTAAACAGCAGACTTCCCAAAGACCCACATCTCATTTCTGCTTATTTCCTTTCCTGTTTTTGTTTTAAACAAGGTCTCACTGTGTAGACCAGGCTGGCCTCAGACTTATGGAGTCCCAGTTGCCTCTGCCTTCCTAAGTCCTGGGATCACTTCATAGGCATGGATACACGGTGCATGCATATGGGGATGAGAGGACAACCTGTCCTGCAGGAGGGAGCTGTCTTCCTCTAACTCAGATCCTCAGCTGCAGAGCAGCATGTTCACCTGCTGGGCCACCTCCCTGGATCCCTGCACCTCTCCCCCAGGACGGACTCCTGCAGCAACAGGTGTTTCTGACACCAGCACCCTCCTCTCACTCTGCCCACCCTCCACACAGACAGTGGAAGGGCAGAGGTCCTGGGCAATTCTTAAATATTTTTAAATTTTATTTACTTTTATGTGCAATGGTGTTTTGCCTGCACGTATATTTATGTGAAAGTATCAGATCCCCTGGGACTAGAGTTATAGACAGTTGTGAGCTGCCATGTGGGTGCTAGAAATTGAACCTGGGTCCTCTTCCAGAGGACCCAGGGCTCTCAACTGCTGAGCCATCTTCCAGCCCCTAAAATGATAGTTTTCAGATCTTTTCTTGTTGTTTTTTTTTGAACCCAACTGTCCTGGAATTAACTCTGTAGAATAGGTTGGCCTCCAACTTAGAAATTCACGGCCTCTGCCTTGTGAGTGCTGGATTCTGTGCAACTCTTGACGCCCACATGGGCATGGCTACGCTTTGTTTGGCAGTTCGATGACCATGAATAAAGCAAGCTGTCCCTCTGCTCACTGGGTCCTACCACAAAAGACAACATTTTTACTTCGGATAAGAAAGGAGATCTTTTAAATCAACCTTCTCTTCCCAGCACAGCTGCTGCCCAGAGCTTTCTGTCACACTGACTTTGTGGCACAAGGACAAGACAACTGTCGCTCACTTTACCTCTTGCACCTCATCTCTGCCAGTGGAAGGGCTAGCCCATGCAAAGGAAGGTCCATTTGTACACTAAGGTCAAGGCTACCACACTTCAAGCAGCCAAGATCACATATTTCATGCTGGGGAGAAGGCCCTTGGACTCCTCTCTGCGAGTCTGCAGTGGGAAAATAGGCAGCAGTCTCAAGCACATTTTAGAAACTACTGGTTTCTGGCTGGTGTCTACCCAGACTCACTTCTAGCTCTTCGTTCTGCCTCTGTAAGTCCTCCAGGATGATCTGCAGCTCCTCCTCGTCCTCGCTCTCACTTTCGCTCTCAGAGGAGCACTCCTCGGTCTCGCTCCGGCCGTGCTGCTGGCGACTGTGAGGAGACAAAGGGAACGCTACTGTGGCCTGATGGCCAGCTCTCTGAGGTCTCCCATGCTCAGGAATTTACCTGCGCTGTTTTAAGACCCGATAAGAAGCTCGAAGTGACTACTTCAAAAGCCTAGTTCCTTTACAGGAATGTTTAAACAATTCTGTTCAAAGTGAGAGCCAACATGGCAGGAACTTCCAGCCCCACAGCTCTCCTTTACCTCTGGATTTCTGCAATCTCAGCTCGGAGGCGCTCAATCTCTTCCTTCTCTGAAGCAATCTGACGTCGCAGAAACTGCTCCATGGCCAGGAGCTCCTCCTGCTCAGTCAAGATCTCATTCTCCTGAAACGATTGCAGAACACCTTTCCGAGTTCTGGTAGAGGCAATGCCCCCTATTCAGTCACTACCAGCTTGGTGCTGAACATGAGTTACTTCAACCAAAACCACATATTTCCTCAGAATCAAGAAAGGTTACACAGTTATTTTGAGAGACCGTCTAGACTCTCCACAACAACAGGGTATATACAAGAACCTGTTGTGTTCTTTTTGCAAGGCTCCCTATGAGCCTACCACTCCAACACCAAGGATCAAAGTCAAAATCTGCTTCAGATTCCCGGGGGCTAAACAGATTGCTTAGCAGTTAGGAGTACTTGCTTTTCTTACAGAGAACCCAGTTCAGCCCTCAGCACTGGCACTGGGGTACCCACAACCATATGGAACCAGCTTCAGGGGATCCAACACCCTCTTCTGGCCTCAGCAGGTACCTGAGCATGTGTGTGCAACACATACACACAAATAAAAAGCACAATCTAAAACTCATCTGCTTTAGCTTCCTGTCTCTCAGAATTCACGGTCACTAGGAAAAGAAGGACCCCAAGAGATGATGTGTAGCTGGTTCCAGCGTCAGTGGAAGGCAGACCAGAGAAGGAAAGTTACAGATCTTACTTCCTCGCTGCACTTGGCCACGCCCTCCAGATAAAAGAGAGAACTCTACTTGACAAGTTAACCATCCTGATCTGCTTGACAGATAATCATATGGGGAGAACCTCTATCCTCACACATTCAGGGTCCCCCAGCCTAGGGAAAGCAGTCAGCAGGAATGAGGAGCTGGAGACAAAAGCTTCAGCATCTTTCCAAAGAAGGGGGAAGGGAAGGCACCATGGTCATGATGCAGTAAGTACGGAAAAGCTATCAAGAAAGTTACTTCTCCTCCGTGTTTAAACACAGACATTTCCCCTTTGCCTTGGGATACCTATGTAGTTAATATTCCAAGAAATCTCAGACGGAAAACCTTGAAGAGAATAATGTAGAACTTTATTCTCTCCTGTTCTCGCTGACACCTGTAAATCCAGAAAAAAGCCTACAACATAAACTTACTTGTGGACTAAACAAAACTAAGAAACTAGACAGAAGGCCGCTTCTCCTCCACACAAACACCACACAGGGCAGGGCCATAGATCACAAGTCCTTGGGAGTCACTTTACAATTTTGGTTTAAAAAGTCTATAGTTGAGCTTCTATTTGAAAAAAAATGACCAATAAATGACCTCAGAAATTAAAGAGTTTAGCTTACCTGGGCAAGGAGGATATTTATAACTTCCTCATTTTCATTCATTTCTTCTTTGGAAACGTCCTCTTTTGAAAGACTGGCTATCTCCTGTGCAATCTTGGTTTCACACTCCTGTCAAAGCAGACAAATGAACTAACTGTTCAGCGCATGTCTAAAACAGCCAACAAACGTCTCTCTTAACTTACCAAAATTAAAGAAAACCCCAGCAGTCATCAGGGGCACTGCCTAACAGGATGGACGGGCATTTGCTAACCGGGCTTAGAAAATAATGTGTGTAGAACCAGGCATGGTGATGGCACACACTTTTAACCCTAGAGGCAGAGACAGGAGGATCTCTGTGAGTTTGAGGCCAGCCTGGTCTACAGAGTGAATTCCAGGACAGGATGGCATAGAAAGATCTTGTCTCAAAAAAATCAAAAACAAAAACAAAAAAACAAAACAAAAAAAACCACAAACACAAACCAAAACAAGAATATAATATGAGCAGAAACAGCAAGGTAGTTCAGTGGTAAAGACATTTGCTGTCAGGAAGCCTGACAACCTGAGTTCATCCCCTCCCTGGAACCCACATGATAAAGAACACTGATTCCTGCAAGTTGTCCTTGGTTGTCCACACACAAGTGCACACTAACACACAAACAAATAATACAAATGTAAAGGTAAGAAGAGAGCATAACATGGTTCCCCTTAGCCTGTGGCCACACTATGAAGAATGCTCAGCTCTCATGAATATGCTCACTACTTCAGTACCACGTGTGATGCCTTGAAGGGGGCTACTAGGGCCGTCAGTTCTAAGCCTGGTTTAACTAATTTTACCATACACACACAATCAAGAAGCTGCCACCCTTTGTTAGAAAATATCCCCTTGGCTCCACTATCTGCTGACACCCAGCAACTATGGGCCTGCTTTCTATCCCTACAGTCTCTCTCCGTTTTGGATGACCTGACTCCATCAGTCAGCAGGCTCTCGAGCCGCACGCTTAGCTTAGATGCTTCTGTCTACTGTGCTGATGTGAGTAGCTGAGTGACGGCCAGGGCACAGATGTGCTCAACCGCCAGTGGCTCGGGGTCCTCTGCTGCTCTCTGCTGTTACGAACACTTCACAGATACTCTGAAGGCTTAAGGGCTGCTGCTCTCTTAGAGGACAAATTTCTGGTACACTTTTATAAGAAAGTGACCAGATGATATCATGGTTTAAATTGATACTGTATTTTTCTTATTTTCAGTCACTAATCCACTGAATGATGCTACTTCTGTCTCTAAGTCATTTTACCCTCAAAGGCGAAGTCAACACAATGGAATCTGGGGGTACAGCTACAAAAAAAAAAAAAAAAAGCAAGAAGAGGGAATGGTAGGGGAAGAAATACAGGCTAATAAAAAGAAGATATTCATCCTTTTCGAACTGCTATACTGCCTCTGGTTTCAATCCAGAATTCTCTATGTGCATGTGTGCACATTTGTGGACTTGGGTGCCTGTATATAGAGGCTAGAAGGCATTTGTTGGATGTTATTCCTCAATCAATTCTCCATCTTCCTTCTTTCTTTCTCTCTCTCTCTCTTTTTTTTTTTAGTCAATGTCTCTGTAGAGTGTGCTGCTTAAATCTTGTTGCTGGATCTGCATGTAGATTGGAAGAACTTCTGGAAATGTGTATTTTAGCTTTGGTGCGGCCAGGAAACTTGAGTCCAGTACCAAGCCTCGCACCTTAAACTAGTGCGACTTAAAGTCACACCTTAAAGTGTGACCTGTGACCTCTATCTGCAGCAGCAGTTGCATGCAGTTCCTCCCCTGCTGTATGGAACCCTCCTAGGCCTTCATCCCTGCATTTCTATTCAAAATTCAAACTTCTCGGAAATCTCCAAAGGTCTCACACCCAGCCTGCTTCTCACCCTTAGAGAGTTGTTTACACACACAAACCAGGCAGGAAATAAACACCTTCTTAATTCAAATAAAAAAAAATGTCTAAACTTAATGAAACATTTGATTTCTACCAAGCTAAAATATGAATAACAGCACAAGAAACATTTATGAATAAATTTTCCACTAGAGAATTTGTCAATCATATACCTATTACTTTTAAAAGAAATAACTTATAACAATGTAAAGATGTGGTACATTTGTTTATGTTGCAGAATATTAATTAAACTGTGTAATGGTGTGTTATAATTGTTTATGCTGCATTTGTTTAACTATGTAAGATGTACTGCCATTTGTTTCACCTTGCCTGCCTAAGGTACAATAAGTCTAATAAAGACCTGAACGGCCAATAGCTAGGCAGGAGAGGGACAGGCAGGGCTGGCAGGGCAGAGAGAATAAGTAGGAGAAGGAATCCAGGCTCAAGAGAGAATGGGGGAGAAAAAGAGCAAAATGCCTGGGGTCAGCCAGGCAGCTGCCAGACAGACAGACACAGAGGGAGCAGTGAAGCAGGACATACAGAATGAAAGAAAGGTAAACATTTCAAAGTCAAACTGCTGCTGATGGGAAACAGGATAAATGAAGTTACAAGAGCTAGTGGGACAAGCTTCAGGTAAGGCCAAGCATTCCTAACGATATTAAATATCTCCGTGTCACGATTTGGGGCTGGCAGTCGGAGAAGGTCTGTTACAATCTGTTACAAGTCAGTGTACAGAAGACTCCCACACTCTGCACCTTTGGAGACACAGGGTGTAAGGCAGTAACTCACTTGTCTTTTAGCTTCCCTCAGTTTTCTCTTGAGGGCAGTCAGAATCCTTTGTACTTCCCATAATCTTTCTTCTTTAGATAAGTCCTTTATCCCACCCTGCAGATCTCGATGTAAACAATTCAAAAGAAACTCCTAGAAAACAAAAGGACACATGGAAAGCTGTTCATGTCTTGTTGTCTAAAGGCAGCACGTGCGACTTCTATGATGAAGAACCAGCTCTCTGCGGGAAACAGTGCGGACTGTTCTCTCCACAAGGCTGCCGCTAGCTTGCAAACCCACCCTTCATTTGCTTTACCGAGGAATTAGGCCCTCATTCATGTGTTTCTAGCAGTTCAACAGCAACCAATGCACTTCCTTCTGTCTCCTCCTCACAGCAACTGACGAGGAGAACGCAGCAGAGAAGCAGACATGTGACCATGTTCATGCAAACACAATGTATGCAAGCTTTTTATTCAGTCTTGAATTTCTTACCAGGTCATCTCAGTCTCTCCACCTCCTCCCTACACACACACACACACACACACACACACACACACACACACACACAGGCACACACACATTTACTGGATTTCCTTTATATCAAAGCAGCATAGTGGGAAAGTTCAAATTTTGAGCTAAATATTGGTTACATGGTCTAGAAATTATGCCACAAAGTAAATTACTAAAACTTCCCTTTCCAGTATTTTAGCTATAAAATATGATAGATAACAGCACATTTTTGAGATCCTGGCTGTGGTGATTCCTTCCAGGTATTATCCCCCACATTAATTCCGGAGCTCATCCATTTTAAAATGAGAAGACCAAGGTTTACTACGAATGCTGAACAATTTGCCTAAAATTAGCATGTCAGGAATGAGCAGAGCAGGAGCTTAAAACCAGTTCTTCCAGTTTAAAATCCTATGCCATTCCCACCATGGTTACTTACGTGGTGTGACTAGGGTCAGCTGAAAACATGCCATGAAGAGCATGTTCCCAAGACAGGGCCGAGTTCAGAGGGAGGAGCGGAGGGCTTCCTTCCATCAGGCCTGTGCTCCATCCCCAGGGTGCACCAAGAGATAGAGGAAGGCACACAGGAACCACACTACTCAGGAAGCTAGAGTTCATGTGGTCAGCACAGAAGCAGGCAAGGACAGGCAAGGAGAGGGTGGGGTCAGAGCAGGGCAGGGGCAGAGGCCAAGTACACACCTGTCTCCTGATCTCTTCCTTGATGCCTGCCTGGGTCTCTGGCAGTGTGGGCATTGTAGCCATGTTGGACCAACGCAGAGGTCTTGTCACTTGCTTTAGGACCACAGTGCCAAAGAGCTCTTGCACATGTGTGAAGAGCACATACAGGACACGGTTGCTGATCTGTAGAAAATAGGTGCAGAGTTCATAAAACCGCTGAGGAGATCTCTTACTCCATCGGCACCGGTCACAGTGCATCCGTTAATCCTGGACACGGAAAGGAAACTCCACAGCAGAGACAAAAGGGCTTTTCTAACGAATGGTCAATGTAAGAAGAGAATACGAAAGCCTGACTTAATCATGCCTCAAGCACCATAAGGGAAAAGCCTGGAAAGGATACAAAACACATGCCCACCAATCTGCACTTTCCTGTCACCCATTAGCTGGCTTTGACTACCTAACAGTCCTCTCCACTGTATTCGAGACCTTTCACACACAGCTGGTGGTGGAGCACCTGCAGGTGTACAGAGCAGGCAGTCTTGTGGGGCGTGCACCAGCATTCCATGATGTCCCCAGACTAGGAAGGCAGGACTGCAGGATGGCTAAACAATGGAGACAAGTTTTTTCCTGGTTCAAACTTTCTCTTAAAATTCCTCTAGGGAGCTGGAGAGATGGCTCAGAGGTTAAGAGCATTGCCTGCTCTTCCAAAGGTCCTGAGTTCAATTCCCAGCAACCACATGGTGGCTCACAACCATCTGTAATGGGGTCTGGTGCCCTCTTCTAGCCTGCAGTCATACACACAGACAGAATATTGTATACAAAATAAATAAATATTTTTAAAAAAAATTCCTCTAGAGCTTCTGTGGTATAAGCACCCATGCTATGGCAATGAGTAACAATGTAGTATTGACCAAACTCTGAAACCCAGGCTAACAAAACTGATATTTGAGAAATTTAATAAACAGTTTGTTTCCTGGGCAATGTTGGTGTACGCCTTTAATCCCAGCATTCAGGAGGCAGTGGCAGGTAGATCTTTTGAGTTTGAGACCAGCTGGAATTTCCCAGAGAAACCCCATCTCAAAACACCAAAACAAAACAAAATTTAGACCTACTATCTCCTCTTTTCTTTTGACACAATAAGGTATAGTTTACTACAAATGCAAACACAGTCCTGGACAGCATCACTGAGCAGTGGTGAGGGGACAGGAGGCTAGGAGGACAGCTTAGTCACTAAAGCACCTATGGTGCAGGCAGGAGGACCTGAGCTCCATCTCCCCAGTTCACAGGTGCATGACTGTACACACTTGCAATCCAGTGCTGGGGAGGCAGGGACAGGAGGGTCCCGATGGTTTGCTGGCCAGCCAGCTTAGCCTATTTGTCAGTTTAGGCCAGTGAGAGACACTGTCTAAAGGAGGGGGAAAAGGTGGATGGTTAGTATCTAAGGAACAATACTTGAGTTTGTCCTACGACCTCCACATAAATATGCATACACCTACGTGTGCAGCCACACACATGCAATTCCTACATACAAACAGAAAAGAATGCCAGGTATGTTATGACCGGGTTACCCATCATTCGCCTTCTTGGAGTCAATGTTTCACAGACACTTTGGCAACAGATTGCTCCCTAATTTCCCAGTCTCGACACCCAAAGGGGCGTGCAGACAGGACCCATACCTGGACGGTCGGGCTAAGTACTATGGAGATGTTCTGGATATTCATTTTCGTCTCTAGCTCCTTCGCAATGACGTGGTCCATGTGCACAATGAGCCAGGAAATCAGAAGATGGTTACATTCTGGCAGTTCCTTGAGCAAGCGCTGGAATTCCTGTACTTTCTCCATCTCCGTGGTCCTCCCACAAGCCTCTTCAAATCGGGGCATAAGCTCTTTGGTAAGCAAATTCTCTGGAAGGTCTCGCAAATACTGCTTCAGCAAACTGGCTACAGTGTTAGGCTCATATTCTTCCAAGTTTGGAGACTCCTCTCGGTCATAGGCCGCTTTTAGCTCATCTACCTTTGATTTGATTCCTTAAAACATTAAATTTAAAAGAGAAATAATACCAGAAATCAGACATGCTTTCTCCACCCCTATACACGCCTACTGCAGAGACACAGAAACATCCAGGAACCACCTCTGGAAGCCAGGTGTGGTGACTCACACCGGTAATCTCACTACTTTGAGACCGAGGCAAGAGGACAGCTTCAAGTTCAAGGCCAGTCTGGGCTACAGAGCAAGACCCTGCTCAGAACTAAATAAGAGCCCTCCTGATGGGAATTAGTACTACATGTGAGCCATACAACTCCTCTACAAACATAAGCACATAAAATCACAATGAAAAACTGAATATTCCCAGAAGCCATAGTATACTAAGAAAATATGCTTAATCCAGAAAAATTAAATATTATGGCAATTAGATAAAAATTCAGGGGGAAATGAAACTATAAACCAAGCATATACACTGTACGAATAAAAGGCAACTTTCTAACTCCTCACAAGACAGACAATGTAAAAAGAAGCTCCCACACACAGTAGCTTATCCACAGGGCAGTAGAGAGCTGTCGCTTTGTAAACAAGAGACAAAGTTTCCTAGTTTATCAGACTCACTGCAAATATCAAAGACAGGTCAGAAACAAAAGAATTCTTTGAACAAAGTTACAGAAAATTTCAGAGAAACTTTTATCCCCCCCAAAAATGTCTTCATGCTTATCAAGATCATATAGGAAATAGTTTCTAACGCTGTTTAAACCATCAAAACTTTTCAATATATAATAAACGCTTAAAAATCAAATTTGCAAGTTTGTCTTTAATTTTATAAGGAAGTAAGAAATTATACAAAAATGCACTGTGTTTTACTTTGTATAAAATAGTAGCAATGCAGCATTTATCTACTGAGTCACAGAAATGTTATCCCAAGTATCAAATCTATCTCCTGGAAAGGATATGAACCAATCAAGTGGAAACTTTGCTTATTCTTTCTCTCTGTTCTGAATGCATATGACTTACCTCTCACCCCATGAAGAGATGTGTGGTCAGGGGCTTCATCACAACAGCCCCCTGGGGAGCATAATGACTGATGCACAGACACTGCTCAGCCTGGGACCTGAACGCCATGGCAACACAAAACTCATGCTGCTTTTGAAGAAAGAAATCTTTGTACTGCTTAGATATCTAATATGAAACACATTCTGGCCAAGTATGCACTACAATGGTTCGCATAAACTATGTAGATGAATGGGTCAGTCTTGGGGACAGCTGCAATAGCTCTACGTGGCTGGCGGAGTATACACATTTGGGGCCCAGCTACTTAGCAAACAGCACTTGGCGTCTTTAGTCAGGCTAAGGAAACACATAGCACGGCCATGTCATTAGTCATTCATCTTGGCTGAGAAGCTTCCTTCACACCAACCTCAGACTCCCCACCACTGGGCCGAGACTTAGAGAGGCGAGCCCAGGCTTGGCACAGCATCCTGAGAGGTGATTCACTCTGCCCAGCTGCAGCTGTGAATAACTTAGGAATAAATCCTAATGGAAAATCAAACGCGGTGCAAGGACCAAGGGCGTGAGGAAGGTTTAGATCCAAACCAAAGTGTTCCTGACAAGTTAATAGTCTTTCCTTCCTTTAGGAAATAAAGAGAAGCTAATTTTTGAAAACCATCAAGCAACATGTATGTCCCCGATACCTGAAACTCTGTAGATGCCTTCGCACTTCATGCCATGCTTCTCCATGTAATCTATGCACTCACGGAAGACAGCTGGCAAGCGCACACCATCATACATCATGGTCCTCTCTACCGCGTCAGCCAAGGGAACACCAAAAATGGGTCTGAGACTCGGAACGTCAACCTGAGGTACCTCTGGCTCCTGAATTGGCTTTTTCTTTTTCTTCTTTTCCTTCCACTGTTTAACAACATCAGCTGCTGTCAAGTCTTTAGATTTCTTTTCTTTGTGCTTTTCTTCTTTATGCTTTTCTTCTTTGGGTTTTTCTTTGATTTTAAAATCCTTCTCCTTCTTTTTAGAGAAGCTGGGCTTCTTGAACACATGGATTCCCTTGGACCTCTTCATCTTGGATGGACTTTCGGCTTCATCTCCAGAGCTATCTTCCTGGAAGGCAGCATAGCCTTCAGCTGCCAAAGAAACGCAGTAGGTATAAATTACATTTTCAACGTCAAACTGTCCACATGCTTCATTTATTTATTTATTAAATATTTCTGCCTCCTCCCCGCCACTGCCTCCCATTTCCCTCCCCCTCCCCCGATCAAGTCCCCCTCCCTTATCAGCTCGAAGAGCAATCAGGGTTCCCTGACCTGTGGGAAGTCCAAGGACCGCCCACCTCCATCCAGGTCTAGTAAGGTGAGCTGAGCTGAACAGAGAATTCTCAACAGAAGAAGTTCAAATGGCCAAAAGACACTTAAGGTCATGCTCAACTTCCTTAGCGATTAGGGAAATGCAAATCAAGACAACTTTAAGATACCATCTTATACCTGTCAGAATGGCTAAAATAAAAAACACCAATGATAGCCTTTGTTGGAGAGGTTGTGGAGAAAGGGGTACACTCATCCATTGCTGGTGGGAATGAAAACTTGTGCAACCACTCTGGAAAGCAGTGTGGCGGTTTCTCAGGAAATTCGGGATCAACCTACCCCTGGACCCAGCAATACCACTCTTGGGAATATACCCAAGAGAGGCCCTATCATATGACAAAAGTATATGCTCAACTATGTTCATAGCAGCATTGTTTGTAATAGCCAGAACCTGGAAACAACCTAGATGCCCTTCAATAGAAGAACGGATGAAGAAAGTATGGAATATACACATGCTTCTTAAACAAAAAAAAAGATTCCACCTGGCAGAAGCTATACAGCTTTCCACCGCTAGGGTCTCCAGAAAACCAGCAAAAGAGCAATGGTGTGTTGACATCTAATGACCACAAGAGGGCAACAGACAGCAGCGATCCTTGCAATGCCAATGTTGAGAGGAAGTTTTAGATTTCACAGTGAATGTATGCAGAGTTCTGGAAACAAGTATGAACATACACAAACACAGAACAGAGGACTAACGAGATGAAGCCTACAGGGCAGAGCGGGTGCTGCTGCTGCTCGGCGACTGTTCGTCCTCTAACGGCATTCACGAGGCACAGCTCCACCACTACTCCTCTGCCACCTCTGCTCTCCTCCCTTTCTGGAAAAACTAGAGCAGGGACTACAAACTCCTTTAAACTGAATGCCAAATGCAATTATTCCCTCACTTTGGCTGCCACATTAGAAGTAATTTTTGCATTTTGACAAAGACGCTAATTGTCTTAATACCAATTCAGAATTGTCAGTTTGCTTTTCTTTTTGTTTGTTTTTAGGATGGAGTTTCACTACGTTACTTAGGCTGCCTTAAACTAGGCACAGACAATGCTCCTGCATCGGCCTCCAGAATAGTTCAACTACAGGCACGTACCACTGCACCTGGCTTTTTCTTTACACTCGATACAGCTCTGTCTGTCCTGGAACTCACTCTGTAGACCAGGCTGGCCTCCAACTCGGATCCACCTGCTTCTACCTTTGAGCGCTAGGATTAAAGGCATGCACTACAACGCTTGGGGCAAATTTTCTCATACTATTATTTTACGTGTGTGTCTACATCAGTGTGTGCTACATGTGCCCATGGAAGTCAGAAGAGGGCATCAGGTGCCCCGGATCCACAGTCACAGGTGGTTATGAGCTTATTGGTTCTGGGAGCAGCAAGCATTCTGAACTGCTGAGCTATACTCTAGCCCTACTTTGTTGCTCTTTTGTAATAGCCCTAATTCTTCTTTCCAGTAGCTAACTACCTTCCGAGGTACTTTATAGCATAGAATAAACGTAGCTCACAAGTTACCTTTTAATTCAAACACCATGAACCTTGCACTACTCACCAGAATGGTAAAGATCTTAAGGGCAAGCTGGGCGGTGGTGGCGCACAGCTTTGATCACAGCACTCGGGAGGCAGAAGCAGGCGGATCTCTGTGAGTTCGAGACCAGCCTGGTCTACAAGAGCTAGTTCCAGGACAGGCTCCAAAACTACAGAGAAACCCTGTCTCAAAAAAATCAAAACAAAACCCAGAAATGGGAAATGAGAGATTCTGCCTAGACTATTTCCGAAGACAATGGAACACTTGAGTAGAGCAGAAGCATATCTCAAACATGCCAAGCTAGGTGTGTTGGCGATGTGAGCCCACAAGTATTATACAGTCAAAGTACAGCTGACAGACCACTAGACAGAGCTTCAGGAACACCTGCCTTTTGGACAGTCACTATCAATTCTGTAAAAATCTTGTGAAATCATGTTTCTCCCATCCATAATGGGATTCATTTCAAAATACCCCAGCAGTGTATAAATCATTCGTTGAGATAACTTCTTTCTTACAACTGTATACTTTCTCCCACACTATGGTGCCCTGGTGTGAACATTCACTCAGCCAAACCTTTGTTCTCAAAATCAAATCTACGTGAAGCTAAACTCACACAATTACCCTTATTGACAGGACTCACTGATAAGAAAGGAGCCCCAAGCAGGAGGCACTGAGCAGAGTCTGCTCTCACTGATAAACAGGTCTGGGTGGCCCAGAATTCTCTAGCAGCAGACTCAGGAAGGTATAATCTACTGGTCTTTGCTCTAACCTAACAAGCTATTAATATTCTGTACTTCCCCTTCACCTTGGTTTCAGTTAATGTAAGATCATAACCCAGGAAATTAACTGTTTATGCCTTTACCTCTAGAAATACAGGGAAAAAGCTTGAGTTGCTAAACCAGCCCCAGAGAAAGAAATTCCCTCTCATCTGGGTCCTGGCAGGTACCCCACGAGAGCTAGAAGCTCCATCTCCAAAGAAATTCCTTTTAACTCAGCTAGCTAGACACTAATGCAATCAAGTATTTTTGCCTTCCTCCCAGGCCCGCAGGTTTACTATAGTTAACCTATGCTGTGTGCCCAGCTGCTGGGGAAAGAAGCTGCAGGGCTTAGAAAATGCAACAGCACTGCCGCATTTTTCTACAATTATTAATCACAAACTTCTAGCTTAACTAATCACACTTAAGAAATGTAGTTAGTGCATGAAAACTTCTTAGAATTTTGTACTAATCCTTAATTAATCCTCCTGGTATCTGCCAGAGAGCTTCACAGCCACACCCCCCTGAGAGGCAATGCGCCTGCCTCCTTTACCTATTTTTGTGATTCTGTGAAATGCATGCTTGTTAACTGTCTGTGTGGGTATATAAAAGGGAAACCATGTGGGATGGGTAGAATAGCAAAAGACAGAGAGAGCATTGGAGAGAGCAGAGGAAGAATAATGAGACATGATAAAGACTCATTGAGCTAATTTATTTCGTTTAGATATCTGAGGAGATATCCCAGCCAATTTTCACCTGCTATAGCAATCCTTTAGTGGGGCTTGATCCCAACATAAACCCCGATATGGTATGTGCCTGTAATCCCTCAAGAAACCCTTCAAAAGCATAAAGAAAACCAATACTGGCTCGGCTCTGGTGGCGTGACTGTGGGAGAGCAGGCAGGCTGATCAACTCAATACCTCCCAGGTCCAGTTCCAGGGCTTTGAGTTGGCCCACCCCAGCTGCTGGAGTAAGTGAGCGGCTGACCTCGGGATCCATAGCTGCAGGATCCTCATGACTCTAGGCAACAGCGGATCTCTGAGTCTCTATTAGGGTTCAGTATTGACGCTGTAGTAGAAGCCAGAGGCCTTGAACTAACCTAACACCTCATTGCAATGAACACTTGCAAGTAAAGCTGTTTGGGAAAAAGGCTGTACTGCGTTCACCACAGCTTGGACGTCACTAGGATAAACTACCGGGCGCGTGGTGAAGATGAGGGAAAGCTGGAGGAGCACACGGGACATGCACAGACACTGTGGTGACAGGGTAACTGCCCGGAGGGGTCAACAGGCGTTTTGATTTCTCTTTCTTCTTTCTTTCCTTTTCTAAAATTTTTTTTAATATTTATTTATTTATTTATTTATTATGTATACAATATTCTGTGTGTATGTCTGCAGGCCAGAAGAGGGCACTAGACCTCATTCCAGATGGTTGTGAGCCACCATGTGGTTGCCGGGAATTGAACTCAGGACCTTTGGAAGAGCAGGCAATGCTCTTAACCACTGAGCCATCTCTCCAGCCCCTCTAAAATTTTTTTAAAGATTTATCTATTATGTATACAGTGTCTTACTTACACACACCAGAAGAGGGCACCAGATCTCATCACAGATGGTTTTAAGTCACCATGTGGTTGCTGGGAATTGAACTCAGGACTGCTGGAAAAGCAGCCAGTGCTCTTAACCTGAGCCATCTCTCCAGCCCCTTACATTATTTTTTATTTACTTTTGGGGGGAGGCTACAAGGGTGGAGGGGAGATATGGAAGGACTGAGAAATTAGTACGGTTGGGATATATGATGTGAAAATAACCAAAGATTAAAAAAATTATTATAAAATTTTTTAAATAAATAAATAAATAAGCTGGGTGGTAGTGGCGCATACCTTTAATCTCAGCCAGATGTCTGTGAACTCAAGGCCAGCATGGTCTACAAAAGTTAGTTCCAGGACAGGCTCCAAAGCTACAGAGAAACCCTGTCTCAAAAAACCAATGGATGGATGGATGGATGGATGGATAGACAGACAGATGAAAATATAAATAAAATGAAAACCAGTACTTACTCCTTTTTTCCTTTTTCTTAAATTTTCCTTTTTTCTTCCCATGGTCTTTCTCATCATCCGACACTGTATCAGGAGGCTCATGGAGGATGTCATGAGGAGGTGAGGGCTCACCCGTCCGGTACAATCCAGGAAATTTTGTAGGGCTGATCTCCTCAGAGCTGGGGGTTCGAGTCAGCCCGCTGCCATGCTCTGCCCTGCGGTGTTCACTGGGGCTGCTGGTGGGGGGCAGGAAGCACTCGGTCATGCTGACGCCCTGACAAGAAAGGGAAGCGGTCTTCTCTGTTACCTATCCATCTGTTACACCTGCGTGGGAGAAAGCATGCAGTCAGCACACTACCATGGACACTCCGCCGAATCCTGCACTAACGGATACCCCCGACTTATACCACACGGTCCTCTCTACGCGTCATCTACTTCGGTTCTCAGAGCTCAGGCAGCCACAACTGAGACACAGGTGCCTGTAATTCAAGCAGTCAGAAGCTGAGCTACAAGTCTGAGGCCAACTTGAACATAGTAAATTCCAAGATATTTTGGGCTACAGAGTGAGACCCTGTTTCAAACAAAGCAATAATAATAATGAGTCCCTTTTAAAAGTAACTTATCTCTGGGTATAGTGATCACACCTTTAATCCCAGCATTTAGGAGGCTGAGGCACGCAGATCTGAGTTTGAGGCCAGTCTGGTCTATATAGTAAGTGCCAGTACAGCCAGGGTTATATGAAGAGACTGTCTTTTTTTTTTTCTTAAAAAAAAAAAGACAATTAATTAAATAAATTTTAAAATTTTTAAAATAACTCATCAATATAAAGGGCTTCATTTTAATAGATATTCAACATAAAACCTTATTTTTAAACTGTGCTCATCAAAAAGAAATTACAAAAGTCATATAACTATAACAAGAACAGTTTATACATGTCGTATTATTTACAACGGCTAAAATAATGTTTAATGGCCCACATAAGAGCTCACTAACTATAATTCTGTATGTGTGTAATCAGATGGTTCAGGTGTGGGAATAACTAGTCTATTTTGTATGATAGCTACACGGAAGATACAAAGCAGCTTCCTTTCATCATGCCTGCCCAGGAAGTGTTTCACTACAATAAACAAGCATAAGAGGTGTTCCAGTTGGTTGCTTCTCCTTTTCAGACAAAGTATACACAAAGTTCTGTGTTCAAAAGCTACTTAGAAGCTGAGGTGCGCACCTGTAACCCTAATCCTCAGAAATGAGAGCCAAGTAGATTCCAAGGCTAAGACCAGCCTGGACTACAGAAAAGCAAGTTCAAGGCCAGACCAGGCCGTACAGCCACACACTGTCCTTAAAAGAAAACATTTTTTTTTTTTCAAGACAAGAGTCTTACTATGTAGCCCTGGTTGGTGTGTAACTTGTTATGTAGATCTGGCTAGCCTTGAACTCACAGAGATCCTGCAGCCTCTGACTCCTAAACTGGAATTAAGGGTGTGCACCACCATGCCTGGCTTGCTTGCTTTCATTTTGTTTTTAAGACAGCCTCATGTAGCCCAGGCTGGCTTCAAACTCTTTTTTTTTTTTTAAGATTTATTTATTATGTATACAACATTCCTGCCATGTATGCTTGCATGCCAGAAGAGGGCACCAGATCTCATTATCTGTGAGCCACCATGTGGTTGCTGGGAATTGAACTCAGGACCTCTAGAAGAGCAGTCAGTGCTCTTAACCTCTGAGCCATCTCTCCAGCCCTGGCTTCAAACTCTTTATGTGGCCATGAATAACCCTGAACTTCTAACCTTCCTGCCTCTACCTCCATAGGGTTACAGGCATGGGCCACCAGACAGATCTGGCTCTTGGTAATTTTTATTGTACACAAATTAAACCTCAATAAAGCTTTAAGAAAAAAAGGCAATCATCAGTAGCCCTTCCCAGCACTAGTAAGCCACTCTATCCACTACCCACAGGCCCCCACAACTTGAATACACCTATTTGAATTATATATTCATGTATCTGTCTGCCTTCCTTGCTAATACAATCCAAAGCACCCAAATATTCAAATGACTATTTAATAAACTATTATTTGTTCCCAACATGTGTACTGCTGATAAAATGAAGCCACAAACCTTGCCCTTAGTTTTCAATTACAATCCAGAAAAAAATAAAAAGGTGTGTGTGGGGGGGTCCTTTACAGGAGTTCCTTAGTTCCTTTGGGAATTCATATAGTTAATACAGTTAGCACATCCTCCGGGGAAATTAGTGGCTTTCGGTTTACAAACAGAAAAACTAAGGCTCAGAGAGCTTAAAAATCACACAGCTAAATAAAGATAAAACCCTACTTTCCACATCACCGCCCTCATGCATATTTACAAAAGTCAGTATGAGAAGGGGAAAAAAAAAGGAGTACATGGGACTTAGGGAGCAAACTCCAGGTCAACCAATTAATGAAGCACAAATGTACTGAGCACAGCCCAAGGGCAGAAAGACCTGCAGAAAACGCCGGGTTTGTTTAAGATTTGCTTATTTGCAGTTTACCCATATAAGAAAGCGTCCATGCACGTACATGAAATGCACGCAGTCCCCATGGAGGAAGAGTCCATCAGATCCCTGGAACTGCGGTTACAAGCAACTATGAATTACCCAGTGCGGGTGCTGGAAACCAAACCTGGGTCGTCTGCAAGAGTAGCAAGTGCTCTTAACCACTGAGCCATCTCTCCAGTCCCATACCAAACCAGATTTTGACAAGTCAGCCTCTTGTGCTCCCAAAGCATTTTAAAAACTAACTACATGCTCCAAAACCACAGAGAAACCCTGTCTCGAAAAACCAAAAAAAAAAAAAAAAAAACTAACTACATTTTCATATAATCCTGACTTACTATGATTTTTATTAAATTTCCATACTAAATTGGCAAAAATAAGAATTTTGTTCATAAAACAATTTTCTTGCAAAACTGGCCCAAAGAATAATTTATTTATACTATGGACTGAATGTGTCTCCCCCAATCCCACATAGAAATTTGAATCTTCAAGGACTGAAGAGCTCAGAGTTCACCTTTCTTTCACTACAGAACACAGCAAGCAGGCCCAAGACACTGAATGAGAAGCCAGAACGTTGATCTTAGGCTACCCAGCCTCCAAAGCAATGAGTAGAACCAGTTTTGAATTCTGTTAAAGCACTATGATAAGACATCCTGAGTTGAATATAGATGGAAAGAGCTGGAGTTTAGGGCAGATATGAAGAACTGTGGGAGTTAAATATGAGGAAGAACAACGTGTTAGACCAGAAGGGTGCTACAGCAAATTGGAATTGCATAGGTGAGTAGAAGAGAAAGAATTCAAATGGTATATATGCCGTAAATTTAAGTATAAATATCCTAAGATAATAAATATCAAATCCCAGGAATTCCTATTTGTAATGCAAAAGGAAATCTGGCATTTTTCTCAATTTGAATAAAGAGTTTATACATATTCCTACTAGAAATAACTAAAATTTCTAGATAGATTTAAAAAAGAGAGAAAGAGAGGAGGAAGAGGAGTACGAGGAGGAGGAGAAGACAGGCTAGTTAAGAACCTAAAGACAAATGAGACTTGGGGTGAGTTTCCCAAGCTTTTGTTCCTTCTTCCACCCTCCTCCTGCTTCTCTTCTCCCCATGGTGAGCACTCTTTCTCTCTCTGGGAGGAGTGTGTGTGTGTGTGTGTGTGTGTGTGTGTGTGTGTGCGCGCGCGCGCGGGCTGTAGATACAAGAGGGCCCATCCCACTGTGGGTGGTTCCACCCTGTGCAGATGGTCCTGGATTGCATAAGAAAGCGGGCAGAACAAGCCACGGGGAGCAGGCCAGTAAACAGTGTTCCTCCATGGCCTCTGCATCAGCTGCTGCTTTCAGGTTCCTGGACTTCCTACAATAATGGATGATTACTGGAAGTGTAAACTGAAATAAACAAACCCTTTCTTCCCCCAAGCTGCTGTGGTCATGGTATTTTTGTGCAGCAATAAAAACTCTAAGACACCACAGTGTAACAATTTGAGGTAAATCAACTTTATAGAAAAAGTTTGTCTCATGATTGCAAGGAATTTGGTCCTGTTTTCTTAGGCCTGCTGTGAGGCTGTACATCACGTTAGAGAATCTGTCCGGGGCAAAGACACTCACTGGTCACATGGCCAGAAATCAGCAAAAAGATAGGAAGTAGCTGCAGTCCTACTACCCCTTTGGACAACGTGAGTTCAATGACCCAACTTCTCACTGCACCCCATCTTTTAAACATCTTAACAACTCCCAAATAATGCCAACCTAGGGACCAATCCTTAAGGAAATGGGTTTCTGAGAACCCTCAAAAAATCTAAATCATAGCATAATCTAAAAGAACTTGCTGAGTTGTACAGTTCACTAACCAAAGTATACCAGTGATCAATAAATTCAAGGAATAAAGCTCTGTATCTCTAACAATCCAAGAAATAAATGAAAAAGTAAAATATCTTAAGCTATCATAGTCATCATTTAGAAAGGATAATATTTAAAGGAATGGCAATTCCTAATACTGGTGTGGACTCGGGGCATCCAGAAGTCTAAATATTGATGGTGGAGTGTGTTTGCCAGTATCCCGGTCAACATACCTTCCCACATGATCCAACAATTCCATTCATGAACATCCACCCAAGAGAATTAGAAACAAAAAGACAGAAATGACCAGAGTAGATACTGTTAGCCAGGCACAGTGGTGTACATACAACTTTAATCCCAGCACTTGGGAGACAAAGGAGGAGGATCTCTGTGAGTCTGGGGCCAGCCTGGTCTACAGGAGTTCTAGGACAGTCAAGACTACACAGAGAAACCCTGTCACGAAAAACAAAAACAAATAAACAGCAGTTAAAACTAGAAACACTACAAGAAACTTTGAACACTGACATCCTAGCTAACGGATTCTAGTCTGATCTCTGAGGGGTCAGTCCGAACCAGACATTGAAAACAGCAATGTTTTGAGGTAAATATGAAACATATTATCTTGAACACAATCCTGAAGATTATCTCACTGCATTGATGCAAATACTCCAAAAATGAAAGAAAAACAGAGAACGCTCTGTTCCTAAGTATTTCAGATAAATAACACCCTATGGATTTCACTATTACTTCTCAATCTTTCCACTAACGCCCAGTGTAGGATCAACCTGTATTTATGATAGGCTCTAAAACAAGCTGCCATCTAGGTCCCATGAGGAGGAGCTGTGTGAACAGGAATGTGAGAGAACATTCTGTTCAGAGAGGCATATGAACTAGACATCTGTTCAAAGTTCTCAAACGATGTATTTCACTGAATATAAACTGTAGAGAAGAAATAAAAAGACCATAGGTATTTGATGAGTTATTAAAAAGATGGCTCTTCCCCTCCAAAGGGCTGCATTCTACACCACACTCACTTAGAACAGGTGTGTCGATTTCCAGTGAGTCTAAATGGAAGTCCCATGCTGGTTCATGTGACAGGACAAACTCTCTCCAGAGAGACCTGAGCTCACAATTAGCAGACAAATGTTTAAGAACGTTTCTCCAAAGAAGCACGGCACATACTCCTTCAAGTGGTTTCTCTGCTCCTGTACCAGTTAATCAGCACAAAAGACAAGACTCGCCCACTCATGCAAACAGAGAGCAATATAAATACAGGACAAAAAATTAAGATTACTAAATTTAAATCTCCTGTCATGAGCTTCCAAAATCAAACCTACTGATTCACTAAACACTGTTCAAACATTAAAAGCTTATTCTAGAAAACCTGTAACTGCTTGGCCTGGTGGCACACACCTTTAATGCCAGTACTCAGAAGGGAGAAGCAGGAAGAACTCTGAGTTTGAGGCCAACCTGGTCTACAGAGTGAGTTTCAGGACAGCCAGGGCTACACAGAGAAACCCTGTCTCAGAAAAAAAATTAAACAAAAACAAAAGAAAAACCAACAGCTTGCTCAGCCAATTATAAGTTAAATTCAGTCTTTTGTAATGTCCGTATTAATAAGATTTCCTTTTATAAATGAGTGGGTGTGTTTGTGAGAGCAAGAGAGAGAGATAGCAACTGAGAGATCTAGGAGAGAGAAAAAGAGAGCAGGCCAAAGGCATCAGCTCCCCTAGAGCTAGAATTATGGGGAGCTCTGAGGCCCCTGACAGAGGTGTTGAGAACCCAGATCAGGTCCTCTGCAGGAGCAGCAAGTGTTCTGAACCACTAAGGCATCTCTCCTGCCCACTTTTTCTCGTTTTATGGTTCTTAAAAATAATCTATGGAACTGGAACAATGGCTCAGAGGTTAAGAACACTGACCTGCTCTTCCAGAGGACCTAAGTTCAATTCCCAACAACCACGTGGTAGCTTACAACCATCTGTAATGAGATTTGATGCCCTCTTCTGGCATGCAGGCATACATACAGACAGAATACTCTGTGTGTGTGTGTGTGTGTGTGTGTATTAAAATAAATCTTAAAAATAATAATGTATAAATTAGAAGCCTTTAACCTAACCTACCAAGGATCCAAGGATCTAAATATTGGTGGCCTCGTATACTGAACATTAACTAACATGAAACATGAACCTAACGTTTCAGAGGGTTTTTTTTGTTTTTGTTTTTTTTTTTGGTTTTTCAAAACAGGGATTCTCTGTAGTTTTGGAGCCTGTCCTGGAACTCGCTCTGTAGACCAGGCTGGCTTTGAACTCACAAAGATCCACCTGCCTCTGCCTCCCAAGTGCTTTGATAAAAGGCGTGCGCCACCACCGCCGGCCTATATTTCAGAGTATTACTGTAGCACTTTTTGTGAGGATCTGTGGGTTTGGTTGCTGCTTTTCTGAGACAGGATCTTGTTCTGTGGCCCACATTGGCCTGAAGGAAAGGCTGGTCTTCATTCCTGCCAATCAACCTGCCGAAACCTCAGATCACCCGCTCAGGAATGTCTATCTTATAAGCAGTGTTTGTTAAATAATTCATTCTTGTTTTGCAAATAAAGAGGACCGTCCCAGAACAAGACAGTCTAAACTGTAAGGTCACTAAGTGTCTCCAACAACATGCATGCATGCACACACGCACACTCACAAGCATTTCATGAAATTTATGAGCACAGAGTTTAAAAAAAAAAAAAACAACAAAACAGGTCCAACTTAACAGACACTGCAGCTTAAGGACATTAAAGCCGTATCTTAAAATGTTGGGCCATTCCAAAGTCATTCAAGGATGCGGGTCAAACAAAGCTCCTGTTTTCAAGCAGGACCCCAAGAACTTGCTTCCGACATGTGCTTCTCAAGAAGCCACAAACCCAGACCACTGACTGAGCAGGAGGAAAACTGGTGATGGAGGCAGCAGGCAAAGCAAGTCTGAAACCACCTAGTCCAGACACATGAGAACATGTGCTGACATGTGAAAAAACTGCTGGGGCTGTGGGATAACCGTGTCCTAAGGACAGAGCAAATGAAGCAGACGACAGAACCATCACCTCAAGAGAAAGAAGGAGGAGGAAACCAAACTAGAGCCACTACTTGACTGTACTACAGAGTAACTGTCCAGCTACCACGAGGATGAGTGCCGACATAACCAAACACGGGGCTATGCCACAGTAGAGGACCAAAAGCACGGAACCGGAGCAAAGGTGCCAGAGACAGAAATCACCATCTGCTGCAGAGTCCACCAGATATCTTCAAAACCGGTGTCTCAAGAAATAGCAGTTTAAGAGATGACCACGGTACTGCACACCTGTAATTCCCAGCACTGGGGAGATGAGGGCATCAAGGCAGTTTTGTACATAGCAACCTTGCTAAAAGGAAGGGAGGGAGGGAGGGAAGGAAGGAAGGAAGGAAGGAAGGAACTTAAATATATTGAGACAGAAAAATAATTCCAAAAGAAATACCTGAAAGAAAAATGCTACAACTGAGAGGGTTCAAGATTGGGGCAGAAACAGTGTTGATTCTGTGTTCGAGTCCCCAGATGCCCAGGCTGACCCTGCTAGATGTCATGTAACTGACATGTAAGTTGTACTCACAGCTAAAACTGATTGTGCAGAAAGGATACAAACAAAACAGCAATGTAAAGGTGAGCCGGGCAAAAGTCTGAGGAAACCAGGCCCGGGAGGCCCAGGAGACTCCAGTCACGCATCACACTGGCCAGGCTCTATTCCTCCTTCAAGGGGCGCTCAGGGACCCAGCACCCAAGGTCGACCGGAAGGCCAATAGCACAGGCACCTCCTCCTCCTACGTAGGCCTTTGCCTTGCTTGTGGCGTCTAGGTGCAGTGCCCCACTCTGGACACCAGGGAATGTTTCATCCGAGGACCCGGAGTGTACATGCGCGTCTCCAGCTTTCCAGCTGGCCTAAGGTTGGTCTGAGGTCTGCTGCAGTAGTTCCCTACACAAGCACACATCACTTCCTAGCTATCCTTCCTAATTACTTGGATTCAACTTAAAAACTTAATAAAATCCACGTTCACAAAAGAAAAAAGTCATAATTCTTTTAAAATATGTGAAACGCACTCTAGAATATAAACACTATCTGTTAACCTTGAAGTGAGTCGACGGATTTCGGTCCAGCCGCTGTTGTCAGAGTTCACACAGTAAACACATCGTTCCTCCACCACCACCAGCCGGGCGTGGTTGATGTTCCAGGTGAAGGTGGTCATGGTCTGGTTCTGTGGGTCCACAATAGAGTCCTCCAGGATGTACACCGAGTGAGCAACGTTGGCAGGAAAAAGTCGCTCTGCCCAACGTGGCATCCTGTTGGTCTTGGTCAGGAGTCTCCGAGACAGAAGCTTCTGGTCAGGGGTCACCTCCGGGTGTACTATGTCTTCCGTTAAGACTTGTTTGCTATAGGGATTCGGGTACCGTTGCCAGAAGGCAGCGAACACTTGGTCCCAGGAACTTCAGAGCACGCTCTGGCCCAGGAAATACTTCACCATCGTCCCAACCCAGACGGGCTCAGCACCCGTGCAGCATCAGGGTGAAGAGCCTGGGGGTGGGAGGCACGTGGCTCGGCGCACGCCCTCCAGGCTCGTAGCTCAGTCACGCCGTGCTGCGCCCAAGTCCCTACGGCCGCCATGAGGGACTATAAGACTGCCCATTTATATATTTATATATAGAGAAACGTCTCCCTTTCTCCAAAGAAAGCCTTTTCGTCTTTACCTAACTAGCATTTTGGTTTTGTTTGCAGGCGGAAGCCCAGTGTGGGTTTTTCGAGATCCTCTTTGGTGCTGGCAGCAATTTGCAGTGCTGCGCGTGCTCCCTTCCTACAGGCAGTAGCTGCAATTATCAAGGTGCCGTTGGTTTCTCCTTTGAGTTTTCAGCATCTAATATCCGGGCTCTTGGCATTAAAGCTTTCACATAAACACTGGCCGTGTGTGCTTCTTTAGATTTTAGCTGCTTCTTAAGGTTAATTTTACACTGACAGCAATGTTCTAAGGTGACTTAATTTATCCATTTTCTGCCTGTTAGTCCTTTGCTGTTAATAAGGAAGACAGTGTAATGGCACCTGTTGCAATTTTAGAATGTCACATGACTTGCTTTAGGCATGTTATTTCACTCTGCCTCGGGATGCTAGGAACCTGTGTGGGAAACAACATGTGGGGACTCTTTAATTAAGAGTTTATTTGTTTGGATAAGCACCTAGGGGTAGGGAAATTTAGTGTAAGATTAAGGCTGATGATTTATAAGGAAATTATGGACTATTAAGAATTATGAATTACTCCTCCTGTAAATGGGTTGTCATATGCCTTACACGTGTTCATGGGAGGCTCTTGCTGCTGCTCAGTCTAGAGGATTATTTCTAATTTGGCCTTGCCCGGTTCAAGAGCAATGTGACCAAGATGATGAAGGGCTTTGAGTACATCTTGGCCAAGCTACAAGGGGAGGCTCCTTCCAGAACACTCGTTGAGACAGCCAAAGAGGCCAAAGAAAAAGCAAAGGAGACGGCACTGGCAGCTACAGAGAAGGCCAAGGACCTGGCCAACAAGGCCGCCACCAAGCAGCAGCAGCAGCTGGTGTAGCTGCTCCCTTCCTCTCCCTTCTCCTCACTGTACTTGATTATTAAAGATGCGCCTCCAGCCCTCTCTGCTGTCTGGGTGGTGGGTTCAGGTGGTGTCCTGGTCCACATCTGCAGTACACGCGGCTCAGCGTCTACTGAGCCCAGCCTCCTTTTACCCCATTGGGCAGAAAGGTGCAGTGACTTGCCCAGGGTCAGAAGCAGTACACAAGGGAAGCGGCGACACGTGATAGACTGTGCGCTCCACGAGGGCAGGGCTCCTTGTTTTATTCTCTGATGTGTCCCAAGTACCCTGAACAATATTTAGCACATAACAGGCACTCAATAAACACGTGAGTTGACTGCCCCCCCCAAAAAAATAAATAAATAAATGTGTATATACATATATACATGCACACAGATATTTACACACATACACACGTAAATGTAATAAGCAAGGGGCTGGACAGACGGCTCAGCAGTTAACACTTGCTGTTCGCTCTTCCAGAAGCACTGTTCAGTCCCCAGCACCCACACCAGGCAGTTCAAGCACCTACTACTCCAGCTCAAAGCAACTGAGGTGGCTGGGCTCCTTGGGCACCTGCATTCACATGCACATACCTAATGCAGACAAGCCACAAGTAATTAAAAATAAAAATAGGGCAGGCAGTGGTGGCACACACCTTTAATCCCAGCACTTGGGAGGCAGTGGCAGTCAGATCTCTGAGTCTGAGGCCAGCCTGGTCTACAGAGTGAGTTCCAGGACAGCCATGGCTACACAGAGAAACCCTTTCTGGGAGGGAGGGAGCGAGGGAGGGAGGGAGGGAGGGAGGGAGGGAGGGAGGGAGGGAGGAGATAGATAGATAGACAGACAGATAGATGATAGATAGATAGATAGATAGATAGATAGAAAAAATAATAGTAATAATGTTCTTTTTTAATTATCACTAGGAACTAAACAATGAAGCATTTTTGAAGAACTATCATACCCCTCCTAGAGGGAGACCTCTTACCTGACACAATGTCATGATCTCATTATCTGTTCTCAAGTAAACCTGAACTGCAGACTTTTGAGAGGAGAGGGATAAAATTCAAAGTACTGGTCAGAACAGAACTGGATAAACGCACCATGGTCTCCAGTACTGCACCAAAGTGCCCAAGGACACCAGCAAACTCTGAGGGAAGCAGTGGCTACTGTATCTGCTGGGCACTGCACTTCAAGCTAGCAGTTCCCTTTCAACAGCAGGTTGTCCTCACCCCTCTTACTGCCTCTGTAAACAGCCATTTTCTGGGCCAGTATGACAAAAAAATGAAAAAAGTGCTCTGCAAAAAAAAAAAAAACTCAAAGCAGGAAATGAGAGTGACAGTTAGCCCTCAAAGATTAGAAGCTGTAGTCCCACAGACACACACAGCCACTAGAAATTTTACCTATTTAAGAATAAAATAAGGATATTATTTTTTCAAGTGCCTACTAAGGTGCTGTGATATTGTTATGGTCACAGGATCTTATTCTAAGGATCCTGCAGGCATCCAAGTCTGAAGGTATCCAAGTACCTTATATAAAGTATATATATTATTTGCATATAATATATGCACATCTTCCCATGTAATATAAATCAGAGATTCTTACATTTTTACCACGCATGACTCCCTTCTTAAGAAATTTTTATATTATTTCAGGTATATAGGTATTTTACTGACGATAATAAAGGAATTTATTTTAAAACAATTTGGGGGCCCTGCAAAATAGCTGAGTGGGTAAAGGTGCTTGTCCACAAATCTGATACCCTGACCCGTGAAGCAGGAGAACACTGACTTCCACAGGCTGTCCTACAACGTCCCTGACACACAAACAAAACATTTACAAGCTTTTTTGGTCAGTATATGTAAACTTAGCACCTTAAAGACAAAAGCAATCCTACCCACTAACAAGATGGATGTGAGTTTATTTTTACATAAAAAATCAAATCCTGGGACTGGAGAGATGACTCGGAGGTTAAGAGCACTGGCTGCTCTCCCAGAGGATCAAGGCCAGGATCAATTCCTGTCATCCACACGGCAGCTCACAACTGTCTGTAATTCCAGTGCCATAGGATCTGACACCTCCACACCACTGCACATAAAAAATCTTGAATAAACATTTGATATTTATCAAGTCAGCAACTCCAGCAACTGTGTGTGGAGGGTTCATGTATGTGACATGCAGGTACACATGCACATGTGTGCAGATCAGTTAGAAGTCAGTCAACACAGTTGCCTTCCTTAGTCACTCTGCACTTAGTTTCTGAGACAGAATTGTTCACCAAACCTGAACTGGCCAGTCAGTAAACTCCCACAATCTGCCTGTCTCTGCTGCCCCAGCATGGGGTGTGTGGTGTGCAGGCCCGTGCCACCATACCCCACCCCAGTACAGTGGGGGTGGGGGTTCAGGCCCATGTCATCATGCCCCACCCCAGCACGTGGGTACAGGCCCGTGCCACCATACCCCACCCGCCCCGGCACAGGGTACAGGCCTGTGCCACCATGCCCAGCTTTTACAAAGAAGCCAGGGATCTGAACTTGGGTCTTCATGTTTACACAGTCAGCATATCACCATCTGAGCCAGCTCCCAAGATTCTCAAGCACTGTTGTTTAACAAAAAATTATTATTGTATGCGTGTATGTGTGATGCATGTGTATGTGAGTGCCACAGCACATGTGGGGAAGTCAGAGGACAATTTTGGGAAATGGGGTCTCTTCCACAGTGAGTTCCAAATATAGAACTTTTACCCATCTTACCGGGTCCAATTTTAAAAGTCAAACATTCTTAAAAAAAAAAACAAAATCCAGAGATGTACTGATTTGATATTTACATGTTGAAGAGCGATGGTAGGAAACCATTAAGTCTTCATTTTCAGTAATGAAATCACTATGTTTCTCTAAGAGCAGAAACTGGGCATGCAGTAACACTGCAGTTCATAGCGTACAAGTCTCCAATCTGAGCAGAGGGGTTTTAAGCAGCATTCACGAACACTGCGTGGTGCTAGGTGCACGCATTCCTCATTCAGAACCCAGGGTACAGCAAAGTCACAATTCAATATGAGCAAGCACTGCCACAAACACTTGGGCTTCCTTACCCACTTGATTGTGGATGAACTTTTGGTTGTCTCGAGAGCAGAAACCTTGTCCCCTGCAGTTTATCGCAGCTCCACAACCCACAGTTTAAGGAGCTGTGTTTGAAATCACCACTGATGCCTCACAATACCTAACAAATAAACAGCTGTCATATTCTCAAAGACTTGCTTTACTTGTGATTATGTGTTCATGAATGTGTCTGTTGGTAGGTTTGGGCACATGGGAGTGCAAGTGTCCTGAGTCCAGGAGAGGGTATAGATCCCTTGGAGCTGGAATTACAGGCAGTTGTGAGCTGCCTGATGCAGGTGTTGGAAATAGAACCTGGGTCCTTCTGGAAAAGCAGTAAACCGTTTTAACCGCTGAGCCATTTCTCCAGCCCCATTGTATTGTTTTGCTTATGGAATAATGACAAGAAAAATCTGCTCACGTTCTACTAACACAATGCTTTATACCCAGTTGGCTGAACCCACAGATGTGAAACCTGTGAACACAGAGGTCAACAACACAGTCAGCTAAAGGCACCTATCACTAGCAGAGTATAGAAGGCCAGTATTGATGAAAAGAGCTTAAGGGAACATTGATTCAACCAAAACAGCAGCTTGTAATAGGCAGGTTTCACTTTTTTTAAAATGTTTATTTATTATGTGTACAGTATTCTGCTTGCAGCACCAGAAGAGGGCCCCAAATCTCACTACAAATGGTTTGGAGTCCCCATGTGGTTGCTGGGAATTAAACTCAGGACCTTTGGAAGAGCAGTCAGTGCTCTTAACCTCTGAGCCATCCCTCCAGCCCCCCAGATTTCACTTTTAAGCAATAAAAAATGTGCAGTTTTATTCTCAAGAACTGGCTCTCAAATTTGACTGCTCTTGAATTAACTTAACCTTCATTACTGAAGTGCTATGCTTCATCACATCATGGTATCAGGTCTGAAAACAACTCTAAATGAGAGCTACCTCTTCTGTTTTCATTAATCCTTTAGGCAAAAGCTTTATATTTAAGTAATTTTTAATCTGTCAAGATATTCAGTTTAAAGTTCCCTCAAAACTCAAGAACAATGGCAATGGGTTTTTGATCCTACTGCACGTACTGGCTTTGTGGGAGCCTAGGAAGTTGGGATGCTCATCTTACTAGACCTGGATGGAGGATGGTGGTCCTTGGACTTCCCACAGGTCAGGGAACCCTGATTGCTCTTCGGGCTGATGAGGGAGGGGGACTTGATCGGGGGAGGGGGAGAGAAATGGGAGGTGGTGGCGGGGAGGAGGCAGAAATCTTTAATAAATAAATAAATTAAAAAAATAAAATAAAAAAAAAATAAAGTTCCCTCAAATATAAAGCAGCAGTCCCAGTAGCTGCCACATGGCTAAGTGTTTAGTAAATACTGACTCTATTCCTCTATATATTATATTGGCACTATTTAAGAATAGAATATATACACAGTGATATACATACTTTTGCTTGTGCGGGCATAAAATACCTCTTAGGCTCAGCGGTTAAGAGCACTTGCTGTTCTTGCAAGAGGACCTGGGTTCAGTTTCCAGCACCCACATGACTGCTCACAACCATCTCTAACTCCAGTTCCAGAAGATTGGATACCCACTTCTGGCCATACACAGTGCACAGCACACATGTGACAAAATACCTATACACATAAAATACAAAAACAAACAAACAAACAAAAAAACCCACCAAGACTAGATGGCAACGTAGTGCGCAAATCTTTAATCCCAGCACTTGGGAAGCACAGGCAGGCAGACCTCTGAGTTCAAAGCCAACCCAGAAAATGAACTTTCACTTAAACAGAAAAATGAGTGAAAGCATAATATTCTATTTAGCTTTGTCAGTCACCTGAGAGGGGAGCTCAAGCAAGGACACACCTAATCAGACTGTCCCGTGGGCAGGTGGTGGGGAACCATGGAGGGCTGGCAGCCTACTGTGAGCAGCACTAGCCCTAGGCTAGAACCACTATCTTAAATTGTTTTTTTTTAATATTTATTTATTTATATGGATACAGTATTGTGTCTGCCTGCAGGCCAGAAGAGGGCACCAGATCTCATTACAGATAGTTGTGAGCCACCATGTGGTTACTGGGAACTGAACTCAGGACCTTTGGAAGAGCAGGCAGTGCTCTTAACCACTGAGCCATCTCTGGTCTCACGTAGCCCAGGCTGGCCTTGAACTCCATGCTGCTCCTGCCTCCAAAAGCCGGAATTACAAATGTGTGCCTCCTACCAGCTGTAGTGATTTAAAAGAAAATGGCTCCCTTAGGCTCACAGGGAGTGGCACGATTAGGAGGGGTACCCTTGCTGGAGTAGGTGTGGCATTGTTGGAAGAAGTGTGTCACTGGGGTGGGCTTTGAGGTCTAGGCTGCTCAAGTCAAGGCCGAGTGGCTCAGGGTCTCTCTTCCTGCTGCCTGCGGATCCAGATGTAGGACTCTCAGCTCTTTCTCCAGCACATCTTCCTGCATGTCATTATGTTTCCCACCATGAGGATACTGGACTAAACCTCTGAACCTGTAAGCCATTAAATGTTTTCCTTTCTCTTCACAATAGAAATCCTAAGACACCAGTCAATTTTTCTTTTGAGATGGGTCTCACTATAAACTTCATTTTTCACATAGTGAAAGCTAACCTCAAACTCAAGATCCTTTTGCCTCAGACTCCTAAGTACTGGGATTATAGTCATGTGTCAGCTAATTAATTTTATATGTATATTCGTGTGTGTGTGTGTGTGTTTATGCGTGCACGCATTAAGCACATACAGGCTCAGGTCAACTTCAGGCGTCATCCTCAGGTGCTGTCTGCCTTTTTTTTTTTTTTTTTAGGTACGGTCTCTCACTGAGGCCTGGAACCCAGTAATCAGGCTAGGCTGGCTAGCCAGTAAACGACAAGGAGCCTATCTCTGCTCCCCAGAGGTAGCATACACACACCATCACACCCAACATTTTACGGGTCCTGGAGACTGAACTGAGGTCCTCACATGTAGACAGCAAGCTCCTTCCCTGACTGAGCTCTCTCCCAACCCAGAAAATGAACTTTCACTTAAACAGAAAAATGAGTGAAAGCATAATATTCTATTTAGCTTTGTCAGTCACCTGAGAGGGGAGCTCAAGCAAGGACACACCTAATCAGACGGTCCCGTGGGCAGGTGGTGGGGAACCATGGAGGGCTGGCAGCCGACTGTGAGCAGCACTAGCCCTAGGCTGGTAGTCCAGGGCTGTATAAGTAAGCTCTCTAAGAGCAGGACATGATGGTGCATATCTTTAATCCCAGCACTCGGGAGGCAGAGGCAGGTGGATCTCTGAGTTCAAGTCCAGCCTGGTCTACATAATGAGTTCTAAGACATCCAGGGCTATGTAGAAAGACTACCTGTCCAAAAGAAGAAAAAGAAAAAAAGAAAAAAGGAAAGAAAGCTTGCTAAATATAAGCCAGTGAGCATCATGCGTTTGGAAATTAATCAAAAACATACAACAATCCAGACAATGCTTACTTAGGAAAAACAGCTAAGTCTTGGTAAGAACTGAGTTTCCTAAAGACTGAGAGTTCTCTAGGCTCCAATGGTTTAAAAAAAAAAAAAAAAAAAAAACACACCATTCACAGAAATGATATATATGCAAGCCACGTTACTGGACTATATAAAAACTTCAAAGCAGACATCTCATGTATATTCACATACTAAAAAGAAACCATGTGGCAAACAACTGAAGGAAAGAAGCTGGTGTGCTAGAACATTTGCAATTCCAGCACTCCACAGGCTGAAGCAGGAAGATCAAGTTTGAATAAGACTCTGTCACTTAAGGAAAAGAGAGTCAAAAACAGTAACCTAATGGAAAACATGAGGACTCTGCCTCACCAAAAATATAATAGAAATAAAAAGACAAATATTATTTTTAAATTAATGAAATAGAAATTCTGCAGTTGAGGTGTTAGAAATGGAGCGAAGACTCAGGGTAGGAGGACCTGCTGCTCCTGCAGAGGACTCAGGCTCAATTCCCAGCACCCGTGTGGATTGGACATTTTTTTATTTACATCAGCTCTGAAGTTGAAAAGGACAGTGATGCAAATGACAAGCTCATCAGACAGCACCAACAACTGATGTGAGCAAACAGGCTAAGAAACCAGCGAACGTGTAGAGCAGCTGAGATAGGCAGTCTCATGATCAGAGAAAGAATGAGTAACAGAGCCCAAGTGATGTGCGAAAGACAATCAAGAATTTTTGAAAAACACAAATTACAAACATCCTAAAAGAAGAGGGGGACAAAAAGAGGATTTAAGAAACAATGGCCCACACTTCCCAACTCAATGAACACATTCCCAATTCCAAACAGGAGAAACTTGCATAGCTCCACATCAACACATGTACTCAGTAGCTAAAGTCAGACAGGCAGAGTCTTCAAATAAACAACAGGAGTCCTCAGACAATGACAGCTGACCACATCAGATCCCATGGAGACCAGAATGCAGAGCAACATAAAGTACTGAAAGAAAAACGTTCCTAAATGAACATGGTGACACTCTCCTGTATCCTAGCACTCAGCAGGCTAACACAACACAGGAGGACCACAAATTCAAGGTCTGCCTGGACAATAGACAAACCCCTTCTAATAAAGAAGTAAATAAGGTTTTTTAAAGAGATGACAAGAGCCAGGCAGTGGTGGCACATGCTTTTAATATCATCACTTGGGAGGTAGAGGCAAAAGGATCTCTGTTGAGTTCAAGGCCAGTCGGGTCCACAGAGCAAGTTCCAGGACAGCCAGGGCTACACAAAGAAATGCTGTTTCAAAGGGAAATAAAAGGGTGGGGAGAGGGAATGAAAAAAAAAATACATACGAACAGTAACCAAGAGTGCCAGAAACTAAACTACTTCTTGAATTTATATAATAAATGTGTAAAGGGCAACTCCACCAAAGAGGCATAATAATTATAAATGATTATGCATCTAAAGATAAAAAAACAAAAACTGACAAATTTGAAAGGAGAAATATTCCAACAATTGGAGACATCAATACTCCCACCTAAGTAATACTCCAACTAGAGGGGATCAACTAGAATAGAGGCCACTTGAAAACCTATCACCCTCCCAGATATCTAACAGAGCACTCTGCCCAACAATAGACAACACATGTCTATCACAGATCGTGCAAAATTATCTCCAGGATAGGACACAAAGCAAGTGTCAATCAACTTTAAAAGAAAGAAATCATGTGAAGTAATTTTCTAACCGTGATCAAATAAAAATAGCAGTCAGTAACAGACAAGACATTGAGAATGCAGAAACCTACAATTATGTAGAAAACAAGCCACATGGTCATCAAACTAAGAAGCCACTGAACACCCAGAGCTGACATCATACTCAATGATGAAAGACTGAAGTTCTCCTAAGATCAGAAACAAGACCAGGAGGTTTACTCTCACAACTTCATTCAACACTGCACTAGAAATTCCCACCTAAAATTAGGAAAGAAAAAGACTGAATAAATAAAAATTATAAGTAAGAAAGTAGCAAAACTCCCTCTATTTGGAAAAAACTCAAAAAAAGAATGGAGCAATAAAGTTCAAAAATTGAGAAAGAGAAACAAGTTGTATATTCATACTTTAGTAATGTACAGACATTTAACAGTGACGACAAAAATGAAATGGAACAATTTCATTTACAATAACACACAAAAGAGTAAACAGAAATAATTTAACCAAGGAAGTAAAAGGCTTTGTATAAGCATTGCTGGAAGAAATTATACACAGCTTATAATAAGACATCATTAGTAAGTACTGATTTTTTTTTTAACTCTGAGATGTGGGTTATCCAGAAAGAATTTCACTGTAAAACGTCACGGCCTTTTTCGGCAAATATCTCACTTCCACATGAATTTGCAAGGGGCCCATGGTAGCAACAACCACCAAGAATTGAAGAGAAAAAAAATCAGAGGAACAAAGTTGAAGAACTCATTTCCTTATTTTTAAAATGTTCTATAAAGTTGGAAAAATCAAAATAGCATGTGGGCTGGAAGACAGGAGCAGGTAAGATCACTGGCTGTTCTTCAGAGAACCCAGGCTCAGTTCCCGGCACCCACATGGATCTTTAACTCCCGTTCCAGAGGATCCAATGCCCTCTCGGACCTCCAGGGCACCAAGCACATATATGGTGCACAGACACTTAAAATAAAAATATATGAATCTTTAACTAAGAAAATATACAGGTTACCAGACACGGGCAGACAGGCTGACTGAAGGACTCAAGCTGATAGGCTAGGGATAAACCCAATTTTGTGGTCAGACGGTTCAGAACAAAAAAAGGGAACAAGGTCAACTAAACTACTATTACATGTCATAAAGAGACCCCTATCTCATGCTATAAATTATAAGACTCAAACTCAGATACAAGAACTAAAACAATAAAATCATTAGAAGGATAAATATTCAAACCCTTGGATTAAGCACGATTCCTAGATATTACCTCAAAAGTGTAACAAATAACAATGGGGAAGTTATAAACCAAAGTATCTGTATACCAGAAGACTCTATCAAGAAAGTGAAGACAACTAGAGAGTGAGAGAACGTTTGTAAATAATGTAATTTATAAGGGTCTTGTATCCAAAATATACAAAGAACTCTAACCATTCAACAATAAACAGACAACCCAATGGATAAGGGATTTGAACAGCTTTCTCCAAAGATATACAAATGACCAACAAACACATGAGAAGATATTCAAAATCATTAGCCATGGGGAAAATGCAACTGAAGTCCACAACGGAAAGGAAGGAAGTAGCAAGTGCTGTCATGAAGAGACATGGAGACCTGGGCTGTCGATGATGGCGCACCCCTTGAGGAACTAGACTGCCATTTCCTAAGACCCTAAGCATAAGTTACAATGCAAGCTGGTTTCCCACTACACTTCTGATATCAAATGTATTTTTCCCCAACTCTCCAGACACCAGCTAGATGCTCTGTAATTCAATTTAATTCTAACAGTATTGTCAAGAGTTAGTGTCAGACTCCATAATTTTAAGTGCTCAGTCCTACAGACAACGCTCACTGCAGATGTCAAAGACAAGCCCCAAACCACCTCCTGTATGTCTGGCTAAGCAGCTATACAACCATGTTCCCACAACTTCTATCTCAGGCACACTTTTGTTAAGCTAGAGGTCAGAGAACAAGTGCATCTCTCCTACCCTGTGGGCTTCAGAAATCAAACTCAGGTCATCAGTGCTGGCCAGAGGCACCCTTATCTGATAACCCATCTCCCCAGTTCAGGTTCAGTGTTTTGTAAGAATATTTTTTTTTGTTTTGTTTTTTTAATTTATTTATTTATTAAGGATTTCTGCCTCGTCCCCACAACCGCTTCCCATTTCCCTCCCCCTCCCCCGATCAAGTCCCCCCCCCTCATCTGCTCGAAGAGCAATCAGGGTTCCCTGACCTGTGGGAAGCCCAAGGACCGCCCACCTCTATCCAGGTCTCGTAAGGTGAGCATCCAAACTGCCTAGGCTCCCACAAAGCCAGTACGTGCAGTAGGATCAAAAACCCACTGCAATTGTTCTTGAATTCTCAGTATTCCTCATTGTCCGCTATGTTCAGCTAGTCCGGATTTATCCCATGCTTTTTCAGACCTAGGCCAGCTGGCCTTGGTGAGATCCCAATAGAACATCCCCATTGTCTTAGTGTGTGGGTGTGTAAGAATATTTTTATACATCTAGGGAAAATACTTAACTCACACCTACAAGCAGCCAAATGAAGTCCCTACAAGGTAAAGACCAGAAAGACCCCAAGTGCAGTCCTATGAAACTGGGACACAGCACGCCCCTAGTACAAGGATGTGTTTACCAAACCAGAATATCTCGGAACTCCACTGTTGAGGTTTTGCTTTGTTTTATTTTTTAACATTTTAATTGTGTGTATCTCTGTGGGTAGGGGAGTATGCACACATGAGTGCAGTACCCAAGGATGCCAGAAGAGGGCGACAGATCCTCAGAGCTAGAGTTGTGAGCTGCTTGGTTTGAGCACTGGGAATTGAACTAGGATCTTCCACAGGAGCAGCATGAGTTAAGTGCTGGGCCCTCTCTCCAGCTCTGTTGAAGGGCTTTTATGGAGGTCTCATTTCAAAGGTACACTCATTGGCCATTGGTAACCAAACAAACTGCAGCTTCCCCTCCCACCTTACTCCCAGCTAGGACAGAAAATTCCAACAGCTAATCATGCAGTTGGTTCCTCTGGCAAAGAGCTCCCAGCCCCAAGTTCTGCTTGCTCCCCACAATGTTTTCCTAGCAAATTATTCCTTTATTCGTAGAAACTTAGCCGACTGAAAGTTAAGAATGTATAAAGGCTAAATAAGACCTCTCCCCCAGTTAGTACCTAAAAAAAAAAGTTCCAAAGCCTCTATTGTATGTTTTACTATGCACACGTACAATAAAGATTAATGAAGAGATTAGTAACAGTAACTAATGATAAAATACAACAATTATGACAAGATCCTGTATAAAAGGTGTGAAATATGTATGACCTCTCGAAATACAGCATTTTACTAACCTGTCTGGATCTGCCGTGATGATGAGGTGCCTGAGGTCCAGTGTGAGGTGCGAGGTGGATGACGGAGGCATAGTGTGAGCTATGACGTAAGGTTACCAGAAAACAATACTACAGCAGTAAAGCCAGTAACTTAATTGTTATGGCCACACAACTTTAAATACACTTAAAAAAAAAAACCCAACTGTAACTTTTTAAAAGACTAAATTTTAATTTGGAAGATGGCTCATTCCCTAAGCTCCTTGCTATGGAAGGATGAGAGCCTAAGCTCAGCCCCCAAGAACCACTGAAGGCTGGGTGCAGCACAGGTTCCAAGCACCCATACGCCTGGCGCTGGGGAGGCGGAGGCAGGAGACCTCCACAGTTTATTAGCCTTCCAGCTGAATCAGCGAGCTCCAAGGTTAAGTAGAGCCCTTGCCGCAAAGCATAAGGCGGGAGAGCTACTGAGGGAGGCACCCAACTCAACCTCTGTCTCCAGATGCATGTGTACACACACACACACACACACACACACACACGACAGTCATTATATGGGTACAGGGATTATATTCCAGAAAAGGTATTATTTTCTAAAGCGGGTTCAAGTCTTCGGTTTTATCACCTTCGGCTACCAACCCTTTTACACTTCTCACAAATAACATACATGCCTGTTACTCCAGCAAGCAGGAGGCCAAGACAGGACTATGAGTCCAGGGGAGCATAAACAGGAGTAAGACCCTTTCACAAAAAGAAAAGACGGGAAGGTGAGTGCTGGGGGGAGGGCTCACTCTGCTTTCTCTACTCTGACCTCTTAATGAACATGAGTTTCTTCCTTAACCATCCTACCAAACCATCACAAATTTAATCCAACACACTCCTAAGAATCTTTATCAAATTCAAAAGATTCTGAAAATCTTATTCTGATCAACTACTCAGAGCAATTAAAGATTTATTTTCCTTATTTTTTAATTATGTACCTTTAATCCCAGCACTCAGGGGACTCTTTTTGAGTTCAAGACCAGCCTGGTCTATACTGTGAGTTCCAGGACAGCCAAGATTACATAGAAAGACCCTGTCTATAGATAGACAGACAGATTAAAAAATAAATAAATAAATAAATAAATAAATAAATAAATAAAATGTGGGGTTAGTGTTGGTTCCCTCAGGAGCTGCGGTTTTGGGCAGCTATGAAAAACTCAATATGGGTGCTGGGAATGGACCTCAGGTCCCTGAAATAGCAGTGAGAGCTCCTATCTGCCGAGTCATCTCTCTAGCCCCTCCTCAGGGAATTTCAAGTACGGCTTTTTCTCCCCACCTCCCCACCCCGGTGCTGATGTCCCCATTTGTATTTTGAGCTAGGTCTTTCTCTCTGGTCGTGAACTTCCTGCCAGTCTCCCTGGGATTACAGGTACCAATGTCACATCTGGGTGGGCTTTTCTCTTTCTTTTCTGTATTTGTGAAGATAGTAGCCTTCTCTAAAAATGAGTCCTAGCAAGGGGACTCAGTGACTCATACCTTCCAGCCCAGCATTTAGACAGCTGAGGCAGAAGGAATACTCCTTCTGAGGTCAAGGCTAGCTGGACTACAGAATGAGACCCAATCTCAAGAGAAGGAAGGAAGGAAGGAAGGAAGGGAAATGAAAAGAAAGAAAGAAGAAAAGACAAGACCCTATTTTGAGTTCTCATGATGCCTCAACATCAACCTTTTTTGTCTTTGGTTTTTCAAGACAGGATTTCTCTGTGTGGTCCTGGCTATTCTAAAACTTGTTCTGTAGACCAGGCTGGCCTGGAATCACAGAGATCCACCAACCTCCCAAATACATCTGTCTCCCAAATACATTAAAAGTGTGCGCCACCACCACCTGGCTAACAAACCATTTTTGAATATCACTTTCCAACACACCCTCCTCTGTCTGAATTTAAAGGTCCTCTGCGGCCTATTTCTAGAACCGCTGGCTGTCAGCAAACTCTTCCTGTGTGGTGGTCCCTAAATCAAGGCTTCAGCTACCACTTACAATATACTGTGATGAGACTGGAGAGACTTTAGCTCAACTGTTAAAGACTCACAACTAAAATGACAATACAGTGTGCTGACCACTAATCACACGTACACACACACACAGGCTCAACTGCTAAGGACTTACAACTAAAAAGACGATACAGTGTGCTGACAGCTCATCACACACACACACACACACACACACACACACACACGGAAAACTCTGAAGCAGATATTACCTAGAGGTTCACAAATAACATCTACTCAATATGCCAGAAGCCAACATTGAGTTCCTCTCAAATTTACTCCCCTTCCTGAATTCTGTCTCAGTGTATCTTATCACTGCTTTCTCAAGGACCCAGGATGAAATCAAAGTCATTGTATCCAGTTATTTCATCCTCACTTTCCAATACCAATTTTTGCTAATCCTATTCATTGTATTCTCTAAGTATTTCTGCTATCTGTATCCTGAGGCTGCAATAGTTTTAGACCCTATTTCTCACTTCAGTTACTGACGAGAACAAAGACTTTCTAAAGCTTTTCTGCACTCAATTTTACACAGCCTCCATGCTCTGACATCTACATTCTACAATTCTAGGATCTTTCTAAAATAAAAACACTGAGGGGCGGTGGTGGCGCATGCCTTTAATCCCAGCACTTGGGAGGTAGAGGTAGGCGGATCTCTGTGAGTTCGAGACCAGCCTGGTCTACAGGAGCTAGTTCCAGGACAGGCTCCAAAACCAGAGAAACCCTGTCTCGAAAAACAAACAAACAAACAAAAAAGAACAAACAAAAACACTGCATTATTTTGTATTTATTGTATGTAAACCTATGGGGGTCGGCACTAAAATCCTTGGCATGACATACAATTTTTGAAGATTTATTAATACATCCTCATCTTCGCTCCCTTGTCCACAACCGATGCTACAGCTGTCGACTCACCTGTCTGTGATGTTCCAAAAAGTGCCCATGGTTCCTGCATGTCTCTGTTCACCCTCAGCCTTAAGTCCCTTTTCTAATTAATTCTGCTGGATCCATAAGGATATACCATTTATAACAGAGGATTGAACACTGATTGGACTGGCATAGGTTGGCCAGTCTGCTTCTCCCACCCCATCCCCTTCCTGTCTCTGTTCAGGCTCAAGGACTGCTACTTCCTTGCAGGACGAAGCTGAAATAGCTTCGATGGTATACAGACGACCTCCCCAGTTTCATGTCTCAGTACCCAGCTATACTCGAGATACACACCACACACACACACACATCTTGCAGATGTAGTTAGTTTTACACACTTTTGCTTACACTACTCCCTGTGTAAGTGCCCATCATTCCTATGGCTGTCTAAAGCGTTAGATCTCTTCCCCTGAGCATTCCCAGCCTGTGCTTTCACTGGTGTTTATGTGTGGCTCTTTTCTAACTACTGCCCTCTTCCATGGCTTCTCCCTTAAGAAACAGATTACCTCCTGGATACATTCACAAAACCCTCACATTTTCTAGAAAGCAATCTTAGAAACATGCTAGTTTGTAGGTTGAGTGTTGCAGCGCAGTGGTTAAATGCTTTCCTAATGTGTCCAAGGCCCTGGGTTCAATCCCCAGCATGTATCTATACATGAGTGTATAAACAATGTATTTTATACATACATATGTATTACTTGTTGACAATTCAAGAGATACACTTGACCATCTGAGAGCAGGTGGGCTTACCCATCTTCAAGTCCTCTTCATTTGGAAGAGGCCCTAAACATCATAACTCTTCTATTCTAAGAAATCTGCATTTTTCCCATGTTCTGTCTTACATATACTAGCAAAAGTTCTAGCAGGGGCTTTCTTTTTAAAAGAAAATAACGGCTAGACAAGGTGGCACATGCCTTTAATACCAGCACTTGGAAGCCAGAAGCAAGGAGATCTGAGTTAGAGGGCCAGCCTGGTTTTAGGGAGGTTCCTGGACAGCCAGGGTTACACAGTGAGATCCTGAACCTCCCTGCAATAAAGAAAACAACAGGACACACTTTGGGACAGTGTTCTGGACTAATCTCCCTTGTCAAGCAATCAATTGTGCAAATTAATTATACAAAAAAAGTATTTCCTTCTTCAGATTTCAATCCTTGGGGAGGTGTGCAATTACCTGTGGAGACCAGAGCTAGAGCTGTCACGATTTCTTTGGGAACTGGACTTACAGGCAGTAAGTCCTTGTGTGGAGCAGCCTGAACGGAACCCCGACATACTCCAAAAGCAGCAAGCCTCTTACCCAGCGAGCCACGTCTCCAGTCCCAATGCACACTCTTTAAAATACCACTTCTATCTTCCTAAACTACGGAGAAAATGGACCCTGGGAATTCTACGATGAGAAGCCACCTTTGTAAAGACAGCAAATTCAGTTACCTTACCTTGGGTCTAGATACTTTGTTTTAAAACTTATTTAACAGCAGCTACTATTGAATCTGTCTCTCTTGGATCTATGAGATACTCTGAAAAGTGGGAACCATTCTAACCCCTAATAATACTGCCCGAAAATTACTCATTTCGGGGACGATACACAGGGTCTTGACATGACCAAGTTAATTCCTACCACAGAAAGTGCGTGACCTTTTTCATTCACGGTCTTGTTCCTTCTTTTACAAGTGCCGGCAACCTGAACACTACACCAAAAGTGAGCCCGTTCCTTATCACTTCAATGTGTTGTGAATGACTGCCAAGTATCATGGAAGGCTACCCAAAGCACACAGCATTAGCCCAGACCCATTAAAGCCAAAGGCTGGGGGGGGGGGGGGGGGCAGCAGCTCATCGTCCACATGGGAGCACTTCTGTCACAAGTAGAGACCACCAACGGAAACGTCAGGGATCCGCAAGAACCACACCAAACCTCAGGGTGCGCAAGCTGCTCTCTCCGGAAGAACGCTTGAGATAATCTCCAAACTTGAACCAGCACTACTTCAGAAGACTGGGAAGTGGAAAATTTGGTCCAACCTGTCTCCCAACGACATATTTAAAAGACGAAAAAGAAAGCTGGCACAAAAACGCTTGAAAAGTGCCTGGAGTATGGAGTTCTGAACTCCAGCTCTGGCCGTCCACTGCCATTGAAACCCAAAACAAGGACCTCTGCAAACAGGAGCGCCCCCCGCCCCCGGCCCACACCGGCCGCGGGCAACAGCTGGAGCTGCTCCCGGACTCCACCGCGGGGACAGGTGGGCAGCCAGGTGCGACTCGCAAGCCGGAAGGCTGGGGAAGGCCAGGCCAGGCCCCCAGCGCTGCTCCGGCCAGGTGTGGCTCGCACAGATGCCCCGCGGCCTGGAAGCTCCGAGAAACCTGCTGGGTTCCCGGATCGTCCCCGGCTCCGGGAGCAGCACAGGACAGAGCCGGGAGCACTCGGGGAGGCCTCTCGGGCAGGCAGCGTGACCCACGCCGAAAAGAGCAAGCGTGGGGGGTGCGGGGGAGCCTTCCCGGAGAACAGAAGGCGCGGCAGCCACGCCCCCCACCCCCAACTCCAATTCCGAGCCCGGGATCCCAAGCCCAGCATGCCGCCTGACAGGCGCGGGCGCGAGGCCGGGCGCCAGACGACGGCTCGCACGGGCACCGCGCCGCAGCGCCGCGACCCCCGCAAGCGACCGCTCCCCGCCACTGACCAGTGCCTGCCGCCCAGCGACCGTCGGCTCCGCTGCAGCCGCCGCCTCCTCGCACTCACGCGGCCGCCACGACCGCCGCCTCCTGCGCTTTCCCCCTGGCCGGCCGCGGGAGCCCCATTCCCACCCCGCCCAGCCTCCGCCTGTTTACAATGATTGGGACAGAACAGGACGGGGCCGGCCCAGGGCGCACGCGCACTCCCACCTCCCGCCGCAGCCGGCTTCCCGGGTCCTCGGATTCTTGGCTCTTGACGGCTAAGGCCGTCCAGGGCAGACGCCCCTTGCCCTCGCGTGGAGCACGCCGGGAGTTGTAGTTCTAGTAACCCCGACACCCCGCCGCAGGGCCTCGGACATAAACCACAACACCCAGAAAGCCCCGTGCTTCCAGGGGCTGGAACTCGCTGGGGAGACTGGGGACCCCGCGAGAGGACGTGCCAAGCGCTAGAGCTCTGCAGGCGCTTGCGCAGTGTCCTGGGGACCGAGCGGAACGCACACCTACCGGAGCGAATCCCAGCAGTGTAGGAACCCTGCCGCGCTCTGCTTTCCTCCTCGAGCTGTGGCCTGACGTCCTCGGCTTCCTAAAGTGACACTTTTTTTTTTTCTGCGACTGCGTACTTTGGTGGTTCCAACCAGTTAAACCAGCCTGGGCTGCCGACCCACCCCGCCTCTGGGCGGAGCACCTTGCTGGCTTTCTCTGGGTGGGGATCTTCGTTTGCAGAGTTCCTGCCGGGGGATTGGAGGGACGAAGCTTGTGGGGCCTGTGCGGGGCAGTCCGCAGGATCTCTGAAGTGGGTGCTGGTTGGCTCTCTCCCACCCTCATGCCTCAGCACTTAGCAATCAGCGCCCGAGTTAAAGCCGCATAGCATCTCGTTCAGCTGGCAAATGGAAGCAGCTGAATGTCCTCCAGAAGACCCTCACGAAGGCTAAAGGAGTGTTCTCTGGAGCCTACCGAAACTGTGAAAAACAGTAGTCTTTTGAAGTCTTCTGGTTTTATGATATTGGCAGTCAGAAGGGAGATGGGCTGTCTAGTGGATGATTCTTCACGGTCACTGCCATTCCCAAGAGCCCCATTCTAGAACTACATTACCGATTCAAACTGATCTCTGTTCCTTCGTGTACTGTGCTCCCAAGCCATCTTCCCTCAAATATGACAGCTCTCTCCCTTGTACAGAAGGTTCCAGAGGAACCTTCCCAGAGCCCCTGTAGCAGTAAAATAGCCTCCGTGAGGAGATGGCCTTGTGAAAGAATGCCAATTAAAATATTCCTTCCCGCTGGCAGCGCTGATTTGGCCAAGGAATAGGCACTGACCAAACAGGGCTTTATGGAACCCTCTCCTGAAAGTGATAAATGAATGCAGAACAGTGGGGTTGGGGAGAGGCGTTTTATACTGGTGGACATAGTTACTGTACCATCACCTGGCCTGTCCGCCGTGGAAGTGAATGAGGCCGAAAGTAGGGGTGGAGGACACAGAAAGGCAGGAGCTGTCGGTGAAGACCGGCTTGACTCCCTCGGAGCTGTAGTTTAGTTTATGCAGATCCGTAAGTGCCGTGTTTATGTGAGCCAATGCATGAATAATCTCTACACACTGTTTATTTGTGCTAATGGAGGTCCAAACATGAGCGTGTGTATCGTCTGTATCTCAGCACTTTTCCCTCCCACCTAAGTGTCACCACATAACCATTTCCGCTGGTAACTTTTAGAAATAGGCATCGCGTCCAGCCAGAACCGATGAACCCCCAAAGGCAGACCGAGGCCGCCTCTCTTTCCTGGTACAGTCAAGTATTTGCGATCTGCAAATGTAGGAACCGTTTTGATTCCTCCCAGGGAAAAGCTAAACAGATGAGAATTTAAGGAGTTTAATGTCAAACAAATACAATGTGTTCTTGAACAAAAGTTAGGTGGGTTTGTTTGCAGCCCATTATAAAACGTTTGGTTTTGTTGCTTTTTGCAAGGCTTAGAGCTTGAACCTAGGGCCTTAACACGTGCTAGGCAAGCATCCCACCACTGAAGCCCAGCACAAGACCAGGGTTTTCTCATCCACGTATTCTTCTGCTATGATGCAAACCTTCTGCTTGTGCAACATCCAGCTGAACTGACTTGCATCATCACCGAGGGATTGGGGACGGGGGAAAGCCAATGTGAACAGGAAGCTTGTTGCTCTAGAGTAGTGGTTCTCAACATTCCTAACGCTGAAACCCTTTAGTACATACAGTTCCTCATGTTGTGGTGATCCCAACCATAAAATTATTTTTGTTGCTGCTTCATAACTGTAATTTTTCTACTGTCATGAATTGTAATCTGTGTTTTCAGGCAGCTGTAGGCAACCCCTTTTCTAGGAGGAAAACATATAGTCCTGACCCAGAAATCTCATAACGTCCATCAGCATCTGTGATCTGTGGCTAATGTGCAATCACTTTAAGATCAAACTTCAGCTCCCTCCCGCTATTGACACTTTATACCGACCAATTGATTTAGTCGCATGGAATATGTAGGAAGCTTTCCTTCCCTAACCCAACCCCTCCACCCTCCCATACTCCTGTCATACATGCAAACAAACTTTATCGCCCCCAGTAACCTACTTTAATAATTTGAATCAAACACTTACATTATTTACAGGACTAAGACTATGAATGTTATTCACAAGCACAAGGGGTGTGTGTGTGTGTGTTGGGAAAGAAAGGAAACTCCAAGTTTGACAGACCGTCCTGCCCATCTTTCAGACTACACTATTAAAGGCTCCAGTAATAATAATAATAATAATAATAATAATAATAATAATAATAATAGACTGCTGGGAAACTGTTATTTTTCTGATACTTTTTTTCTTAGTTTTACACTTTATGTTTTCCCATTTCCCCTTTATTATGCTTTAGTAATATTTTGACTTTTTTTTATTTTCTAGTCTCTTATATTTGCCTAACTCCATTTATTCCTTTTTTGGTTCATTGTGCAACCAGATTTTTTTAACATTGTGCTTTTTTGTCATTTATACCATTTTTCTCCATTCTTATTTGTAGTTCACAGCTTCTCTGTATTATTGTTGCCATTTGGTGCGCCATTGTGGTATGGCAGTTGGCACTAATCAGAGTTTATTACTGTATCCGTGTGTTGGTTCTGTAGTCGTTACAGTGATTTCATTCATTGAGCAGTAATGGGAATTGTGCTGTCAAGAGAAGGCTGTGCACTGAGATCTCCAAACAAAGCTGAGAGATAGGCAAATCACAGCACAGAAACACACACAAAATCAAGACTATATGGCTCCTCCAAAGATCATGATTCTTCAATTGCTGAATCCAAAGAAACTAAAATGATTGAAATGCTAGACAAAGAATTCAAAAGTGTACTTGGAAAAATTGTCAATGACTCAAGATTAAGTAAGTAATGAAAGAAGTTGCCAGGCAGTGGTGGCGCACGCCTTTAATCCCAGCACTTGGGAGACAGAGGCAGAGGCAGAGGCAGGCGGATCTCTGTGAATTCAAGGCCTGGTCTACAAGAGCCAGGACAGGCTCCAAAGCCACAGAAAAAAAAAAAACCCTGTCTTGGGGGGCGGGGAAGAAGAAGTAAGGAAATCAATGCAGGACCCAGAGAAGAAATTTGGTTGTTTTAATGAGAAAGTCAGCAATAGATGAAATTCAACATGACAACTAAGCTTTTTAAGAAGAAAAGTGAACAGATGTACCGAGAATGAAAATCAACAGTTAAGAGTGTTCAGCTGGAATTTCCAGCTTGCTCCTGTGAAAACCTCATTCCTCTCTCCAAACCCCACCCTCTCAGAGAATCTCCAACAAAGGGAAGGCTCCAAAAAACTCAGTTCCACATTCTTGGTGTCTACAGCAGCTCCTCCCTGAAGTAGCCAGCAGTCCAAGTCCCCACCTAAAGCCCTCAGCTTTTGACCATACTTGGGCACAAACCCAGCTTGTGGTGGACACGTCATCACCCCTCACCTACAAGCTATATCATCTTCCTGCTTTAGTTTGAGTGTGTGACTTCTCCTGCCTTGATCTCTCGCATCGGATCTTGGGGGCTAGAGGACTCACTGGGAGTTACTTTGCTCAAAATAAACCTGTTCTTTTACCTTTTCAATTCTGCTTGATTCTCGGGGTACAGAAAACCTATTAAAGAGCGTATGTGGCTCTTCCAAAGGAGACGCTGAGCTTGGGTTCATTCAGTTCCAGCACCCACAAGCGGCTCACGCTGCCTGACTCTAGCTCCAGGGGATCTGGTGCCATCTTCTGGCCTCTGTGAGCACCCACACACCTGCAGCACACTCACATAGATACATGCACATAAACAAAATTTAAGCCTGGCTGTGGTGGCGCACGCCTTTAATCCCAGCACTCGGGAGGCAGAGGCAGGTGGATCTGAGAGTTCAAAAGCTAGCCTGGTCTATAGAGCGAGTTTCAGGACAGTCAGGACTGTTACACAGAGAAATCCTGTCTCAGAAAACAAAACAAAAAAAAAATCAATAAATTAAAAGCCACAGGGGAAAGAAAGTATTACATATAAACAAGATGAAGCAGAAGAACAAATATCAGGAATGGCAGGGATGGAAGACAAAATTGAGGCAATTCTAGTTTCAGACATCAATTTAAAAAAAGTAAGAATCATCATAATTAAAGGAAACTTCTTTTTTATTTTATATTATTATTATTATTATTATTATTATTATTTTGGATTTTCGAGACAGGGTTTCTCTGTAGTTTTTGGTGCCTGTCCTGAAACTAGCTCTTGTAGACCAGGCTGGTCTCAAACTCACAGAGATCCGCCTGCCTCTGCCTCCCGAGTGCTGGGATTAAAGAGGTTTGCCACCACTGCCCGGCTCTGCTCTTTTAAAAAAATAAATATTTTTAGATTTATGTATTTTACCTATCTGAGTGTTTTACATGCATGTATGTTTGTGTGCCGTGTGTACTTGGTGCTTGTGGGGGTCAGAAGAGGGCATCAGATCCTCTCCGACTAGAGTTACGAATGGTTATAAGTCACCATGTGGTGCTGGAAAGCAAACCAGGGGCCTCTGGAAGAGCCACGAGTGCTCTTAGCCACTGACCCATCTCTTCAGTCCAGAAACATTTTTAAAAGGAATATTTATAATTTCTGGGAGAGAGAAGGGGTGGGGTGTAGGTTAACAAAAACTAACGATATGTTGAAAAAAGCCTTAAGAAAAACACTACTATGTAAGCTTATTTAGAATAGGATTTTTTTTAAAAGAAGGTATTTAAACAGAGATAACCTCCATGAGTGAACAATGCTTAACCCAGAAAACATGGGCTATTAAATGTGAGGTACCTAGGTGTGGGATTCCTCTGGACAAGTCATTTGTCAGGGAGGCCCCAGTACCCCCCAAACAACACAGGCTATTGCGGTTGTTCTTGGCTGCCCACTGTAACTAGACAGTAAGACCCTGTTACTGCCAACACCACTCCTTGGTTGCCTGACAGAAATAAAGCCTGAACTGACCTGGAACCCTTCGTTCTTATGGCCAGCTTTTCACAGCACCAGCAGGAATTCTGCAGGTCACTGGGGAAGGAAGGTCATCTGGTCTGACACAGCAGTGGATCCTGCATGCTGTAGGAGTGACCAGCCAGGCAAGCTGTGCCCACTGACACAACAGTGTTAGGCCTGCTGAGGGGGTAACCAACTGCTTCCTGATTGCATTTGAAGCCTGTTCCGAAGAAAGAAGTTTCTGTCTATTTTACTGTAAACCTGGTCAAAAGCCCCTGGCTGGGTGTGCTACAGAGATGGCCTGGTGATTAAGAGCACTGTCTGCTCTTCCAGAAGCCTCAGGTTTAATTCCCAGAACCCACATGCTGGCTCACAACCATCTGTAACTACAGTCCCAGGGACGCTGACACCCTCCTCTGACCTCAGCAGGCACTAGGCAAGCACAAGGTGTATAGATGTACATGCAGGCAAACACCCATCTACAGAAGGTTTTTTAATAGCTGGAGAGGGCATAGGCCCTGGGAGACAACCTTCTACTGCTGTTTTGCTTATCCAACGTGGTTGCATCCTACAGGGCTCTGGGGACTTAGGCCTGACTGGGGCAATAAGGGAATGAAGAAAACACACACAGACACAGACACAGACACAGACACACACACGTCAGGTGGACTGCGCTCTCTGTTGGAGAACCACAGCATCTCCAGAAGCTTGGCATATTTATTATATACAGTTGAACAGAGAGGTTGGGTTATTGCATACAGCTGAGCCAGGAGGCAGGGCCATTGCAAATAAACAAGGGATTGGAATTTACCGAATACAGCTGGTTTAGCTACTCTTGATAGGAGCACCCTCTGTAAGGGAACAGTCTTTAGGCCACAAGCACCCAGGGAGAGAAAGCGATGGTGAACATGTTCTGCACACACTATGCCTAGACCAGAGGAAGAAGGTTTTGCTGTCCCTCTGAGTCTCACCTGGCGGTGGGGACAGATGTGACCGTTTTTTCCATGGATCTGAGTCCTTGACATGGCCGGGCTCACGTCAACAGCACAGATTCTCTCATTTCTCTGCTCCCCACAGGATGTGCTGTCAAAATGCCTTCTAAATACGTAGGCTTCCACCCATAGCCTGGTGTTGCTCTCCACCCTGGTCAGAGCAGCTTCTGACCGTAGCGGGTGGTGGTGATCGCAGAGACTCAAAACTGGTCAAAGCGTTGAAAATACTGGTGAGGGCCCACCCCTCTCGATGAGACATTCATATTACCTCCTCCAAGACTCACGGGGAATCACGGGAGAAGGGAGAGAAGGAATGTAAGAGCTGGGGAATGGACAGCCGTGCTGTGAAGTGCTGCTGTCTTATGGAGACCACACGGCCATTGCAGTCATGACCTCAAACCAGCTATGGACACCCGTTTAAGATGCGACCCATCAGTATTCCATCATGGATGAGGAAAGGGTTCGCGAAGAGGGCTTTGGAGTTAATGGTGGCTGAGGGAGGGAAAGCTGTTTTCATCAGTGGTGTAGCTACCACTGAGCTGCCTGTGTGCCAGCAAACAACCCCCCCACCCCCCAGCCCCCCACCCCCCCCACCCCCCCGCACCAACGTCCATGTGAGTAACTCTAACTAAACTCAGTAGGTCACAAAAACAAGCAAAGCCAGAACAAAAGACATAAAAGTAGGGGGCTGTAGCGAGCTGCGTGGTGTCATACCTGATGGAGATGTATAATCAATTCCTGAGATGGCTAAGGCCTGACCTATGCTATGATCACGCAATGATTATCAGCTGCTTGCATATGCGTGAACCTATGGGCAGTGCCCACCTGGCAGTTCGGGGTTGGCAGCCCGTGCCTACTTAAGGGCTGGGAGAGGTTTGCCCAGAGAGAGAAAAGGGAGAGAGAGAGAGGGGAAGAGAGAGAGAAAGTGAATAAAGTCCTGGAATAAACTGCAGCGAGAAGAGCTCTGGTGGTCGCGTCATTCCTTGCGGGACGAGGGTGAACGCGACAGGGGGCAGACAGTTAAAAATATGAAAGGGTTCAGTGGGAGAGGGAGACGCTGAGGAAGGGAGGGCAATGAGGGTGTGACAATGACCAAATTACATTAAGCACATGTATGAAATTGGCGTGAACACACACACACACACACACACTAGGAAAAATATAAAAGAAAAAAGAAACAGAATTTAAGCATAATTTTTAAAATATTATAATAATGTATATACCATTGAAAAGTTTTCAACTTTAAAAATTTTCCTATGGGGCTAGGAATGGTGGCAAATGTTTTTAATCCCAGCACTTGAGAGAGGCAGAGGCAGGTGGATCTCTGTGAGTTCAAAGCCAGCCTGGTCTACACAGAAAGTTCCAGGCCAGCCAGAGATAAAGGGTGAGAGCCTATGTTAAAAACAAAACAATAAAACAAAACAAAGTAAAAGTCATCGTAAACACGGTAGAGTCTAGAGACGAAAGCTGTAGAAGAATCTACATCCTGCAGAGACAAGAAATAGGATTAAATTCAATAAATCAAAGGCTGGAACTCTGAAATCAAAATGTTATTTCAAACCACACCAAAAAAAAAAGAGCTAAAAATAACTTTTCAAAAGAGTAAAAGGGCAATTGTGTGAGTTAAGCCATCTTTTAGAGCAAGAAGTTATAATGTCTACCAATCTAAAAATGATGATATGGTGTTAGATTCGTGAGTTAACTGCCAAGAGAGGAGAAGCTGAGACGACTTATCCTTCATGGGAGGTTTCGGGGGAGATGGATTCAGGAGGTAGTTTTCTTCATCAAAAATTCTGCTGTACTTCTATTTTAAAAATAATTTATGGGGGGGGTTACATGGGAGGCTTTGGTTGGAGGAAAGGAAAAGGGAGAAGTGATGTAAATGTATTATAATCTCAAAAAACTATCTAAAAATTTACATGTGTAATATTGCAAAATTTTCCTTAGATGAGAAAAAGTTATGTTGAAATGTTTTTGTGCTGGGCGGGGGTGGAACACAATTTTAATCCCTGAGCTCGGGAGGCAGAGGTAGGCAGACCTCTGAGTTCAAGGTCAGCCTGGTCTACAAAGAGTTGCGGGATGGCCAGAGCTACCTGGTGAGACCTGTCGAGCGAACGAACAAAAGTTCTGACGAGCTGCGGCTGAGCTGCGGCACTGTTCATACCCTTCACCCTTGCATGAAAGTCATCTCTACAGATTTGCTTCTGGGAATGTCTTTCTTGGCAATACATAGAAAAGAATGAATTGGGTGGAGTTGGCTTTCTACACATTTGTAGTTTTTCTTTGATTCCTTCTAAGTACAAGAGATAAAGGGGGAAAGGAGGAGGACTGGTTGACTCACTTATTTGGGGGGCATAGGACCTCACATGCTGGCCCCAGCTGGCCTTTATAGCCCAGAATAGCCCAGAATTCCTGGCAGTCCTCCCACGCACGGAAATTCCCGAGTGCATTGGGACTGCAGGCATGAACCACCATGCCCAGCAGAGGAATGGGATTTAACATGACTTGAAATGACTTTGAAGGTTTGATGGGCTTGTGCTATGTAAACTCGAAATGGCATGGAAGCCTCTTCAAAGTGATGGAATTGGGGGATTTCCGGCAGCAGCCCACACTCTGCTTTCACAGAGATGAGAGGCTGGTGTCAAGTGATGTGAGGCTGCACCTGAGGGTAGGGTGGTGAGCGGCAAAGGGGCTTTTGGAGGGTGGACGCCGACAAGTCGCTGCCGGTGCTGGCCTCACGCCTGTCTTCCAGCCTCCTCCCTCAGCACACTGAGTCCCTGGACCCACCCCTAAACGAAACACTGTGCAGCATTCTATTTGTGAAGACACAGGTGTGCATTTGGAAGATCAAGACAAACCCACCTGTACAGGCATAAAAGCAGTAATAAATTAAGAAAAACTGCAAGTCACAGTAAAATAAATGCAATAGAAATTCACTTGTGCTTTCCGTTTTCAAGGGAGAGAATGAGACAGGATCTTGCTCCATCAGGCCAGGCTGGCCTCCGATGCACAACCCTTCCCCAGGCAGTATAGTTGTGCACCCCCACACCCAGATCCATTTATGTCTTGCAAAATTGTACTTGCACGTACATAGTTTAAAAATAAATAGAATCTCATCTTTCATACAGAAAATGAGCCCCTCCCCACATACATTGTGTATGCATGTCTTTGGCTGAGAATCAAACCTAAGGCTTTAATCCTGTCTGTCAGGCAACCATCGGCCCAGCCTCCCTTTTTAAATTCTTTTAAAAATCTCCCTAAGATCTCTGAAGCATGTCCTGATGCCCAAGAGTGTGAGTCTTCCAAGGACGCTCATTGTCCCTGCCTAGCAATGGGTGGGGTTGGGGCATGGCTCCCTATTTGCCTCTTGTTGTCCTGGAGGACTGAAGAGGCAGGGCCCTGCTTTGTCCTGTGCCATCCCTTGGATCTTCCAGGCCTCCCAAGGGAGCCTGGGGAAGGGGAAGAAAGGGGACACAATCATGGAAGGAAACTAAATTGCCGGCTCAGATCATCTCAGCTTCAAAAGGTGGATCCTAAAGACGGAAGCTGTTCCCTGGGAGAGAGCACTCAGGGGCTGCCCTGTCTTTGCCTGCGTGGATGCTGCCCCTGCAAGGTTCACCCTGTCAGCCCCTCAGCCTCTCCTAAGTGCTTCTGGCCACTTGCAGAGTAGTGCCTGCACTTCCCACCGTTGCTCCTCCTTCCAGTTCTAGGGAAAGCGCCAACATTTGCAGCCTGGAGCGGCCTGAGGACTGAGCAGAGCAGAACAAGGCACGGGGTGTATGCATCCTGGGAGAATCCTGGAAGGAGAGTAACGGAAGCGGCATGGCTAGGCTTTCATACATTCTTGCATTTGTACGGTAACTATTAATTCATTTTTTTTTCTCCTCCTTGCACCATATGAAATAGGGGCCATCGTAGCTAGCTCTGGAAAGCTCCCTGAAGGCAGTGGGGTTGGAGGCTTAGTCTCCAGCCTGCGGCTCTACAGGTGGTAGAAAGAACTACTAGGAAGAGGGGCTGGGCTGGGGGAAGCTAGGTCGTGGGGCTGTGCCCTTGAAATATTGGGCCCTTCCTCTCTTACTGCACGGACATTAAGTGACAGGTTCCCTAACCACAAACTCCCACCCTGATACGCTGCTGCCACGGCAGCGTGATGGGACTAAGCACCGTGGATGGGCCTTCTTAAAGTGCCCCAATAAACCTTGACGTCTCAAGAGCTAATTACTGGGGTCTTTCGTCAAGTGACTGGAAGCTAACCGACACAGAATCTCAGTGGGCTACAATGAGCCATAGACGCATGCATCAAGTTTTGTATACTTTTTTTTCTTTCTTTCTGAGAACAAAGACAGTCTCCGAAGAAAAGCCTTGAGACAAAATACAAAGTCAGCTGTCAAAAACTTAGGCGTTTCTGCCCTCCATCATCAGCTTAGAGGCATTCTGGCTTCTAACCACGTGAAACACACAGCTGATGTGCCCAGAGCAACTTAACCTTGTTAGCTGTTGAATTTGGCAAAGCTCAGCAGTTGCTAGGACCATGTGAGCACAAACAAAAATTCAGTTAAAGGCAGAGTCAAGTCCCCGACAATGAGTGCATCACATAGGACGTACCTTTGTAAGCCAAGTCCATTTTTTATAAGGGGGAATTATGTATATCAGCACAGGAGAGATGGCTCAGCAGTTGAGAGCACTGGGTAATTTTCCAGAGGACCCGGGTTTGATCCCAGGACCTACACAGCAGCTCATAACCCTTTGTAACTCCAGTTCTAAGGGACTCTGTGCCCTCTTCTGGCCCGCTTTGGTAGGTACCAGACACATAGGTCATGTGCAGATAAACATGGAGGCAAAACACCCATACATCAAGCTGGGTAGTAGTGGCACACGCCTTTAATCATAGCTCTTGAGAGGCAGAGGCAGGCGATCTCTGTGAGTGTGAGGCCAGCCTGGTCTACAGAGTGAGCTCCAGGTCAGCCAGGGCTACACAGTGAAACCCTGTTTAGAGAAACAAAAAGCAAACAAATGAAAAGGAGCAATCAGCCATGATGGCACGCGCCTTGAGTGCCCGCTCTCAGGAGGCGCAGACAGTGAGCTCTCTGAGTTACAGTCCAGCCAAGGCTGCCAGCTGCCTCAAAACAACCCTAACACACAAAACCAAATGCAAACACTTCCAACAGCAAGGCTGGAGAATTACAAGATAATCAGTGTTTTACACTTAGGGGTTGTCACAGTAATTAATTTGGGAGACCGTTAGGCTAGAGAGTTCTGTATTCCTACGGAAGCAAACCAAGACTCAACTCAGGATTAGCCACTATGTTCTAGGTTACCGTGTAACCCTCAACTAAGGCCTAACTGAAGACAAGTTTAACCTACCAGATTAACCCAATTATTCAACCACCAATTAACCTCTCCCTAGGGACTTTCCAGTGAGGGTTTTCTTTACCATGTGTCTGTATGCACCTAACAAAGCCCCTCTCCAGGACACTATGGTGTCCTTCCCAATCACCCTTGTCACCTGGTGTTGCGTGATTCACGATTTCCAACATTAGTTGTATGTCTGTCTTAGTTGCTTCCCAGTGGCTGTGATAAAATATCCTGAGGAAAGCAACAGTTCAAGTACAGACCTTCAGGTAGACAGAGTCAAGTCGTCAGGACGGGGAAGCAGCTGGTCACACTGGGGGAGACAGAATGACGAATGATTGTGCACAACTCAATTTCTCCCTGCGATCCAGTCTGGGATGCCAGCCCAGGGAATGGTTCCACCCACAGTAGACGGAGCTTCACACCTTGATTAACTGTGTGCGAGGGGGTGTGTGGGAAAGAAACTGGCGAAATGACCACTCTGTTATTAGTGTGTGTGTGGTGGGGGGAGTTATTGTGGGCAGGCCAGAGAACATCCAGAGACATTTGGAAGTATCCAGGACAAAGAGAAAGACTGGATATGACCAGGTCTATCTACAAGAGATCTCAAAGAATGGGAGAGAGCAGTGGAGATAGCAAGAGATAGAGAATGTAGTGTGATTGTCTTAATAGTAAAAGCCTGGAGTCAGATATGGAGTAAATGCTGAAAGATCAGAGAAGTAAAGGAGCCAGCCACTAGAGAGACTTTTTACTTCTGAATCCTTAGACCAAAGGGGTGATCTTGTCTCCATGAATCCCTGTACTGAATGCCCCAACTCAATGCTCAGTCTGAATGCTATGAGCTCCTGTCTCCTCCCACCTTATATTCCTCTCACTTAGCCCAGGGGGAGTTCTAGAACCCTGGCCTCTATGGCTAACTAGTGGCTTAGCTTCTGATCTCCAGGCAAGCTTTATTTGTTCGATCACAACCAAAATATGACTCCAGAGAATAGCAAGGATAGCAAGAAAGCAAGAGAGAATAGTGAACTAGTTAGGGAAGAAGAGAAGAGCATGAGAGAGAATAGCAAGGAGAGCATGGACAGGGGTGGGGGAATCTTGCTAAACCACAGAGAACAAATGGCTATCTGGGAGGAGGGCAACCTGGGGAGGTGTGTATGCTTTGAGATGTATCACAAGAAGCCACTGAGGAGGCCTGGAGGCCCGCATGGGCTCTGATAACGCCGCCACAGGTATCTGTCAATGGAAACCACTTCTTTCTGGAAGAGCAAGGGAAGTGAGTCCTTCTGGGGGACAGAAATGTGTTTCCCAAGTTCCTGAGGACTTCTGGCTTTTATCTAACTGCCAGAAATCCTTGTATAGATCAGTTTGAGCTCGTGTCTAGACATATAGACTGCCCGAGTCTAATTTGATTTTTTTGTCAGGACTGCCAAATCCCAAATAATGACACAGAGAATTATTATTAATTATGAAATCTTGACTGATAGTTTAGGCTTGTTTCTAGCTAGTTCTTATAACTTAAAATAACTGATATTTTTAAATATTCTTTTACATGGCTCAGTTACCATTGCTTTGTAATGCCCATGCTGCTTGCCCTGTATCCTGGCATCTCCCCTTCTTCTCAGTGTTCTCTCTGCCCCCAAAATTCTCCCTAGCTATTGGCCATTCAGCTTTTTATTAAATCAACCCGAGTGACATATCTCCACAGTGTACAAAAGGATTATTCCACAACACCCAAGACCTAACATTTCAACATCTTGTCGATGATAAGGCATGCTGTATTATTATTATTATTATTATTATTATTATTATTATTATTATTTGAAGTTGGGTCACTGTAGGCCTAGAGCCTAGAGGGGCTGGAATATCAGAGACCATGAGGGGAACGACAGGAGATTTGGGAAATTCCATCAGAAACATCTAGTTCACTGACTGAACCTGAAGAGACAAGGAGCAATCACATTGGACAGAAATTCCTTGGGAGGAAAGAACACAGGAAGAAGAGCTGAGGACCCAGAAGATGCTTCCTAAAAGCAGGAACACGGTTTCCTCTATCCAGAGGTCTAAATGGTTACAACTGGACACAGGTGATTTTAGCACCATGGGAAAAAAGCACTTTCAAATCTATATTTAGAAAGCAAGCAAAGAACCGGGTGGTGGTTGGCGCACACCTTTAATCCCAGCACTTGGGAGGCAGAGGCAGGCAGATCTCTGTGAGTTCGAGAACAGCCTGGCTTACAGAGTGAGTTCCAGGACAGTCAAGACTATACAGAGAAACCCTGTCTCAAAGAAAAAAAAAGCAATCAAAGGAAATTTAAAAGTTTGAGCTTGTGACTATGATAATAGTAGCAAGTACAAAGGCTAGATTAATAACATATCAGAAGTCCATTTATTAATGTTAAACCTTGAATTTTGAAGTCTTATATTTCATCATTAAGCCTTTTGTTGTTATTGTTGTCTTGTTTTACACACCTTAAATCACTTCCTCAGATCCTCAGAACTTACTTAAACTTCTAACTTTTTATCTGGAAACATCCTACCATTTACCATGAGACACGGGTATTTGGTTACTGAGAGTCCACATTGAAAAAAAGCTTTTTTTAAAATAAAGGAGTAGTAAATTTTCAGCCAGTGACAACAGCATGGTAGCTTGAGTTTGTCTTTCACTGAAACCTGTTTTGTGAGTTTTCTTAAAATGAAACCTGGCAGCAAGGTAAACCTCTCTGTGAGCGTGCCTCTCTGCCCCTCTCTCTCTCTCTCTCTCTCTCTCTCTCTCTCTGTGTGTGTGTGTGTGTGTGTGTGTGTGTGTGTGTGTGTCTTCCTCCTTCAGTTCTAGCAAAAGTGAGGCCTGAATTTTACATATGAGACCAATTTAGGATGGCAGATAATTAATTGTGTCTCAGTTTTGAACCTTTTCACTTAAGAAACTCAGTTAATTAAAAACCTTTTTAAAGTTTTTAAAATTTGTATAATCAGCAAGCAACATTTATATCTTTTGGGCCCACAGTTCCTATAAACCCCGACTGCTTTAAAGGTGAAAGCAGACTTTCTAGCTAAGAGTCTTCTATAAGTAGGAGGCCCATTGCCTCGGAAATTCCAGATCTTTTCAGGTTGACAATTGAGATTAACCATTACAGTTCAAAATGGGATTTTGATGATCACTTAACATGAAGTGATAAGTGTTTGGGGTGATGACATGTAATTAATTTAATCTCATCATATTATACAGTGTTTACATATAATGAAATGTTAGGCTATATTCTATGAATATGTACAATTCTGTATCAACTAAAAATAATTGGGCTGAGGCAAGAAAAATAGCTTAGTGGTAGATGCTGTCTAGTGTGTGTGAGCCCTGTGCTGCAATCAATCAATCAATCAATCAATCAATCAATCTGAGGTAGTTTGAATGTAACTGGCATCCATAAACCCACTATTAGGAAATGTAGCTTTGTTGGAGTAGCTATGGCCTTGTTGGAGGAAGTGTGTCACTGTGGGGGCGTACTTTGAGATCTCTTATATGCTCAAGCCACGCAGTGTTTCAGACCACTTCCTGTTGCCTGCAAGTCACTCTCAGCTCCTTCTCTAGCACCATGGCTGCCTGGACGCCACCGTGTCCTGCCATGATGATGATGGACTAAACCTCTGAAAATGTAAACCACCCAATTAAATGCTTTTCCTTCTTAGGAGTTGCTGTGACTGTGGTGTCTCTTCACAACTACAGAAACAGGAAGACACAATCAATCAATATTCTTTAAAGAAGAGACAATAATTACCTCACACACACAGAAAGAAGACTATAGGAAGACATGAGAAGAGAGGCTTCCATAAGCCATGGAGAGAGGCTTCAGAGGAAACCAGCCCTGTGGACATCATGTCTTATATTTATTATCTCCAGAATAGTGAGAAAATTAACTCATATCGTTTATTGTTTGTTTGTTTATTTATTTATTTATTTATTTATTTATTTATTTTTAAGACAAGATTTCTCTGTGTAGCTATGGCTATGCTGGAACTTGCTCTATAGGCCAGTCTGGCCTTCAACTAAAAGATCCATCTGCCTCTGCCTCCCAAGTGCTGGGATTAAAGGTGCGCACCACCACCACCCGGCTACTGTATTGTTTAAACAACAGAGAAACAGTTTAGTACACTCAAGTTTACCTTTTTTTTCTTTTCCAGTTTTTTGAGACAGGGATTCTACGTCAGGCTGACCTCGAACTCACAGAGATCTGCCTGCCTCTGCCTTCCGAAGGCTGGGACCCAAGTTTACTTTTTAACAGATTTTGTGGATTAAAAAATTAAAGAGATCTTGTGTTATAGCTGAACATTGATTAGACTAGGTCATAGCAATGCACACGGCAATCCAAATACTTGGTAGGCTAACCAGGAAGATTGCTAGTTTGAAGCTTGTGTAGTTACACTGTGAGTTCAAGGCTGGTCTAGGTTACACAGGTGACCTCATCTAAAAAAACAAAATAAAGCAAAACAAGCTAACAACTACCAAACCAAAGCAAACACATAATAACAACAACAACAACAACAAAAAACCCAACAATACCAACAAATTTGGGAAGAAAATTAGGGAAATTTTGGATGGTGTTTAGTATTCAAACTCAGATTGACACACAGCAAGCACTCTCCCTACAGAGCGTTCTCCCACGGAGCACTCTCCCCATGGAGCACTCTCCTCACGGAGCGCTCTCCCCACAGAACACTCTCCCACGGAGCGCTCTCCCCACAGAACACTCTCCCCACGGAGCGCTCTCCCCACGGAGCGCTCTCCCCACGGAGCGCTCTCCCCACGGAGCGCTCTCCCCACGGAGCGGAGCGCTCTCCCCACGGAGCGCTCTCCCCACGGAGTGGAGCGCTCTCCCCACGGAGCGCTCTCCCACAAAGCACTCTCCCCACGGAGCGCTCTCCCCATGGAGCGGAGCGCTCTCCCCACGGAGCGCTCTCCCACAAATCACTCTCCCCACAGAGCACTCTCCCCACGGAGCACTCTCCCTACAGAGCGTTCTCCCACGGAGCACTCTCCCCACAGAACACTCTCCCCACGGAGCACTCTCCCCACGGAGCACTCTCCCTACAGAACACTCTCCCCACGGAGCACTCTCCCTACAGAGCGTTCTCCCACGGAGCACTCTCCCCACAGAGCACTCTCCCCACGGAGCACTCTCCCCACGGAGTGCTCTCCCACAAAGCACTCTCCCCACGGAGCACTCTCCCTACAGAGCACTCTCCCTACAGAGCGTTCTCCCATGGAGCACTCTCCCCACAGAACACTCTCCCCACGGAGCACTCTCCCCACGGAGCACTCTCCCCACAGAACACTCTCCCCACAGAACACTCTCCCCACGGAGCACTCTCCCCACGGAGCACTCTCCCCACGGAGCACTCTCCCTACAGAACACTCTCCCCACAAAGGACTCTCCTCAGCCATGCAAAGTAAATTCTTTATTTAAATGTTTATAGCAGTTCTTGTCTGATAACTTGTCTTACGTTTTCTATTGCTTTGATAAAAAAAAACCATGAAGAGATGGCTCAGAGGTTAAGAGTACTGACTGTTCTGCCAGAGGTTCTGAGTTCAATTCCCAGCAACCACATGGAGGCTCATAGCCATCTATAATGGGGTCCGTTGCCTTCTTCTGGCCTGCAGGCATACATGCCAGCTGAACACTGCATGCATAACAAATGAAAAAGAAAAGAAAATCATAAACAGAAGACCATGACCAAAGCTACTTGGGCAGGAAAGGGTTTATGTCAGCTCACAACTCTCAGGTAACAGCCCATTACTGAGGGAGATCTAGGCAGGAACCATCAAGCAGGGCAGGAACCTGGAGGCAGGAACTAAAGCAGAGGCCATGGAGGAACAGTGCTAACTGGCTTGCTGCTGATTGGCTGTAAATTCAGTCTGCTTTCTTATAGTATCCAGGACAGCTAGCCCAGGGGTGACACCGCCTACAGTGAGCTGGGCCCTCCCACATCAAAGAAGAAGAAGAAGAAGAAGAAGAAGAAGAAGAAGAAGAAGAAGAAGAAGAAGAAAGAAAGAAGAACTCTCTGCCTGTGGGCCAGTCTGCTGAGGCATTTTCTCGAAGGACTCCAGCCTATGCCCAATTGACATCACTGATATCACAAACTGACCAGTACGACTGTCACTCCCATGCCTTGACTTGGGTTCATTCTTTCCACAGAACACTTTCAATCCCCCATCTCAGCTTCCTGTAACTATGCAACTAGCACACCAGGCTTCATGACATCCTTTACAATAGACAGCAAGTGTACATGGCCGCTGCTCAAAGTTCTTGGGTCAAGTGAATGAGTTAAAAGAACCACGGAGGGGCTGGGACAAAGAACTCAAACTTAACCTCTCGCTGGTCAAGTAGAAGCAGAGGGAAAGTCACCTGTGGCTGCTCCTGGCGTCTGAACCTGAGGCTGTCTTGGAGCTAAGTTATGATACCACTTCCAGGTAGAGCCTGTGAGATACCAGCGGGACCGGAGACACCCAGCTCTAGTTCATTGCTGTAGGTTTGATGGCTCCCTTGCTGGACTGTGTAGGAAACTCCCATACAGCAGGTGCCAGCAGTCACATGGTGTTTGCCTTGCAAGAGCAGAGGGAAAACAGCCTCACTCTGGTCTCCTCCCGGCTTCCTCTAAGTCTCCTGAGAAAAACAGACCTGGTTCATGGCAAGGTGTTTTCTTCTTTGCGTTCGTTATAGAAACAGGATTTTCTAGAGAACGATAGAAAAGGGGAAAATTAAGTTTATGCCTTATTATTTTAAGTGTGCTTTTAACAAATTGAAAGGTTTGCTATTTTAAATTCTCACCTTGGAACATTCTAGATATATTCAAAAGTAGCCAGAACAGAATCCAGAACCTCTCTGGAGCCTTGCAGAGCAAGGTCTTAGCTCCAGGTCTTTTCCTCAGACTGATCTGAAGCAGTATGTTTTAAATAGTACACTCAGAAAGCATAGCTTTAAAAGATAGGAAGGGAAAAAAAATCTCCCTCCTTCACGGTAATGACTATAAATAAATCCTGGCTAGTTCCTTCAGCAGAGCACACATGAAAATTACTCCTGAAAAATCATCTGGCTAGAGACAGACCTCTGCCAGGTATTCCCCAGGAATGGCGCTTTTGGTGGGAGCCATCGCCTGAATGACGCACCTAGCACAGGTAAGTCAGTTGGTAGGTGGTGGTGGGCTGGTCCAGAAACCACCTAACTCTGGGTGTCACTCCAGACCAGTTTTTAAAGCACCCCGTTTTCAGCGCTCTTATCGGGACCGCGAACAGACTGTAAGAACAGTAGGGACCTTATCCCAGAGCAAGGACAAGCCCGTGGCACAGACCAGTTCAAAGCCTTGCTCTCAAGCCCTCAGCCCTCTGACCACTGTCTCCGCCGCACCCCAGCCCCATTCCACACTGGAGCATGCGTGCTGTGTCGGGTGCGGTGTCATCACCATAATTGAGGCCACATGTTGCCCTTAGAGAAGGAATCCTTGTGCCGTTTGATGGGACAGCCAACAGTATGCTTTCCATGCCAGGCTGGCTAGAGAAAATGCTTTCCACGGATTAAGGCATTTTCAAATCGAAGCCACCATCCAACAAGATGTCGCTGAGGTCCAGCCATCGAGTTTGCACCTCGTGTCCTCAGCGCGCATTTGAGGAGCTCCGCAGAGCGTGTGGCTCCTTTACAGCCCGCCACCTCCCACACCCCTCCTCCTTCAAGGGAAATGTTTATAGCCTTTGGTTTGCATAATAAGACTCAGGCACCACCCGAGCAGCCCAAATCCCTGGAGCCATTAAAGAGCAACACTGGGACTTTAGTGATGGCCTCACCAGGAGCCTAGAGGCAACGCTTCACAGCCCAGCTGAACGAACAGGTACAACAACCTTGGGTGAGGTCCCTGTTGAGAGTGGAGCCGGCACAATGGCCACTTTCTCTTGTCCTTTCCCTTTTTGTACTGCCGAGGAAACCAGGGCTTTGTGCGTTTTTGGCCAATGCCACGCTTCCAGGTTACATCTCAGCTTAGAGATGACTGCCTTGGAAGACCATAGCGCAGCATGTGTGGAAATTGGTACCAATCTTGATATAGTCGTTTAGAGAGGGACCAGAGGCAGCTCCTATCTCCAGAGCGTGAGGCAGACCTCAAGAAAGCAAGCCATGGAGGGGAACGGATGAGGCAGCAACAGACGATTTTATGGGTTCTGGTAAGAGCTTGCATTTGATCCTCTGAGAAGGAAATGAGATGTGTGTGTATACTTATGTGTGTGTGTGCATATACATATACATGTATATGGTAGTTTGAAAGACAATGTGAGCGGCACTGTTAGGATGTATGGCTTATTGGAGTAGGTGTGGTCTTGTTGGAGGTAGTGTGTCACTATGGAAGTGGGCTGTGAGGTCTGGAATAGGCTCAAGCTATGCCTATTGAGACAGACCACTGGAGCTAACTGGCCAGTCAACCTCTCTTCAAGACTTGGTCAATGACAAGGTGGGGCCCAACAGCTGGCTCAGCAGGTAAGGTGTTTACCACTGAGCCTGCAACCTCAGCTTCATCTGTGTGTCCCACGCGAAAACTGGGAACCAGCTTTTGGAAGTTGTTCTCTGACTTATATCCATACACAATGAATCCATCAACCAGTGTAAAAAATTGTTGAAAAAGCAAGGTGGACTGCTCCTGAGGAGAGGCGGCTGAGATGTAGCCCAGAAGCGTGGTATTGGCCACAAATGCACAAAGCCCTGCTTTCCTCGGGAGTACAAAAAGAGAAAGAGGACAGACCACTCCCTGCTGCCTTCAGATCAAGATCTCAGATACTTTTCAAACACCATGTCTGCCTGCACGCTGCCATGCCCCCAGCTGCCATGCTCCCTGTAGTGATAATAACAAACTAAAACTATAAGCCACCACCTCAGTTAAATGTTTTCCTTTATTAGAGTTGCTTCATTTGCTTTACAGCAATAGAAACCCTAACTAAGACAATGTGTATCTGTCTGTCTATCTATCTATCTAGCTATCTATCATCTATCTATCTATCTATCTATCACCTATCTTGCTGTCCTGCTATCTTAGTTTGCTCTCTCTCTCTCTCTCTCTCTCTCTCTCTCTCTCTCTCTCTCTCTCCGGTTTTCTGAAACAGGATCTCTCTATGTAGCTCAGACTGTCCTGGAACTCACTTTGTAGATCAGACTGGTCTCAAATTCAGACATCCTCCTGCCTCTGCCTCCCGAGCGCATCACCACCGCCCAGCTTCTAGCTTGATTTGATGTGCTAAAAACACTCCGACCAAAAAAAAATAAAATAAAATAAAAACACTCCGACCAACAGTAAGTAGGATAGGAAAGAGTTTATTTAGCTTACACTTTAAGGGCATAATTCTTGAGGCAGGAACCATGGAGAACCCCTGCTTTCTGGCTCACTCAGGCTTTCTTGAATAGCCCAGGATCACCTGCCCAGGTGTCCACATAAGCTCTCCTGCACCGACTAATAATCAAGACACACACACACCCTACCCCCATGCAGAAATGCTCACAGGCCAGTCTGACCCAGGCAATTCCTTAATGAAGTGTTTCTTCTCAGATGAACCTAGACTGTGTCAAGTTGACAGGAAATGCTAAATAGGACAGATGCCCAGGCTGGCCTCAAAAGATCTTCCTGGAATTGGGGAGTTAGCTCAGTATGTAAAGGGCTTACATGAGGACCCAAGTTCAGATTCCTGACACCATCAGAGCCAGGCAAGTCTGTACACACCTGTAACTCAAGATCTGAAGACACGAGCGTGAGTTTATCGGGAAGCCAGTCAAGTGGTTTGGTGAATAACTGTTTCAGAAAAGAGAGTAGGAAAGTCAAGGAGAAAGTCCTCAACATCTACCCCTGACCTACAAAGGGTACACAAATGCACAGGTCAACATACTAGAACACACACACGCACACACACACATGCACACATACACAAAGTTAATCAATGTAAAATGCCTCAGAACGGAATTGGAGTATGCTTCCTATTTGACACGTGTGTGGATGCATGTTCACATATGTGCTCAAGTGTGTATGGAGGCCAGAGGTCGACCTCAGCCGCCTCTCCTCAGGAGCAGTCCACCTTGCTTTTTCAACAATTTTTTTACACTGGTTGATGGATTCATTGTGTATGGATATAGGTCAGAGAACAACTTCCAAAAGCTGGTTCCCAGTTTTCGCGTGGGACACACAGATGAAGCTGAGGTTGCAGGCTCAGTGGTAAACACCTTACCTGCTGAGCCAGCTGTCGGGCCCCACCTTGTCATTGACCGAGTCTTGAAGAGAGGCTGACTGGCCAGTTAGCTCCAGGGATTTGACTGCCTCCACTCCCTCTCCTATCCCTGGAATGGTGACAGGGCCCACCACACACCCTTTTTGACGTGAGTGCTGGGGATCAAACTTGGGTCTCCACGCTTGCGTCAGGCGAGTATTTACGGACTCAGCTTTTGTGACAATACGCTTCTGTTATGGGAACATTACAGTGGCCTCCCAGTAGAAGCCACTAAGGGCTTGTGTCTGTTCAGGCTTTTGGAAGGTAGCCTGGCCTGGGAAGAACACTCCCACGCCTCCGACTCTTCAGGTCTGTTGCAAGTGATGGGTACATTTCAGTACGATGGCATCTGACTGGACTGTACTGTGTGGGTACCTAGCAGGGTCTGATAACACTGAGGCGATCGTGGGAGAATGCTCACAATGCTTTCATGTTAAGGTCACAATATTCCATCTCCATCTGACTCATAACTATATCGTTAGATTTGCATAGACACAAAATGTCTAAGAGAGTATTTTCTCTCTTTGGGTTTGGACTGTAAACAGTAACTGAAATGTCTCAAGAACCAATAGGCTCATGGTAAGGAAGTTCCCGTGCATGCCGGCACAGGTGTGCACACAGGGGACTGAGGAGACTTCTGGAATCAAGGCGGGCCTGCATGCCTCGGTGAAAGAGCAAGGTGAGATGGCCCTACCCTGTATAGGACTGGGCCGCGTCCAGTTTCTCACACGCGTTAGCTTTTCTTCATAGGTGTGACTTGCAGAGCTTATCAGCCCCACCCTCCCTCAGCCCAGTGTAATTAGGATGGTTTAGCCAAGTTCCTAGTCAGACTGCTCACTGAGAGAATATCCCTGCCCTTCCCTTGTTTGCACCAGCCTCTGGGGCTTGCTTCCCAGCGTCTCTCCTCCATGGCCCTGTGCCTTCCACAGCCCTCTGTGCCAGGAGTCAGTGGGCGTACTTCATAAAGAAGGGGGGCTAAGGAGACTGCTCTGTTGGGGAAGTGCTTGGGTTCCATCCCTAGAACCTGTATTTAAAAAAGAAAAAAAAAAAGCCAAGCACGGTAGCACACGCAATTCAACACTGGGAAAGCAGAGATGGTCTCTGAGACTTACTGGCCAGTCGGCCTCCAGGCCAGTAAGAAACCTTTTCTCAAAAAACAAGTTAGATGAATTCTGAAGAATGACAATCTAGGAGTCCTTTGGTCACCACACACACACACACACACACACACACACACACACACGTGCGCGCACACACAAAGAGAGGAAACCAAAGAAGGATGTAGGTGTCGTCACCATGAGGTGTCTTAGGTCACTGTTGCTGCGACAAAACACCATGACCAAAGAGCAAGTTGGGGAGGAAAGGGTTTATTGGGCTCACACTTCCACATTGCTGCTCATCACTGAAGGAAGTCAGGACAGGAACTCAAACACAGCAGGATCCCGAAAGCTGGAGCTGATGCTGAGGCCATGGAGGGGCGATGCTTACTGGCTTGCTTCCCATGTCTTGCTCACCTGCTTTGTTACAGAACCCAGGACCACCAGCCCGGGGATGGAACCACCCACTGTGGGCTGGGCTCTCCTCCATCAATCACTAGTTAAGAAGATGCTCTGCAGGTTTGGCTACCGCCCAATCTTAGGGAAGCGTTTTTTCAATTGATGTCCCCATGTCTCAGATGACTCTCGCTTGAGTCAAGTTGACAGAAAACTAGTCAGCACAGGTATGGAGCCAATCCACGCAGGGCATGCCCTAACTGACTTGTGCATGATGGGAGAGGTATCCTCCCCTGGTGGCAGTTGCTGTGGATGGGCTCTGAGATCCGGGAGCAGCAACAGTGACCTAAGACACCTCATGGTGACGACACCTACATCCTTCTTTGGTTTCCTCTCTTTGTGCGTGCATGTGCGTGTGTGTGCATGTGTGTGCGTGTGTGTGTGCATGTGTGTGTGTGGTGACCAGAAGGCACCTAGGGTGTCATTCTTCAGTTCATGGGCTGGTGCAATGCGCGCATGCTCTGCAGGTGCTATTTATGCCACCCTTGCAGAAGCCCCATCCCCGCTCCATTGCAGGCCTGGCTGCTTACTGCTGCAGCAGGGAGATCTGCATTTGAAAACGACTGAAATTGTGGGTGGTTTTTTTTTTCCCAGTCCATCTTTGTAGCTCACTAGCATCAGAAGACTCAGTATTGAATAAGAAACAATTTTCTCCCTTTCTCCCATGTTTGTGGATGTTCTTCCAAAACCAAAGTCAGCAAGAGCAGAAGAGCGGCTGAACAGGATGTGGCTATTTGGAGACCTGCATGCTGGGGAAGGCCCCTCACTGCAGTGGTCCCCTTTGCACAGCCTGGAAGGGCAGCTGCTCTGCTGTCTGAATGTCACGGGAGTCACTGAATAGCTGGCCCTTCTTGGCCATCAGTCAGTGTTTCCAGTCAGCGGGAGACCGTGTCCTTTAAGGAGTCCCATCAGTTTGGTTTGGTTGCTGTTTTTGTTGTTTGGAGCCTTACAGCATGAACATGCCTGGCCTCCTGCCATGGCTTCAGGAATGGAGCCAGGAAGCGTACTGCAGCCTGGTGGAGCTTCATGCTCTTGTGCGCAAAGATTCCTGGGAGGAAATCTGGAAAGTCTGTTCCAAACGGCCCACAAGTGAATTACAAACTCTTGCAGGAAGGTTTGCTCTAATAAATGAACAGTTGCCCTAACATGAGCACACTCCAGTGCTTCCTCTCCAAGCTGGGAGCGCTGGCCAACAAATGACTAAGTTCTTTGTATAACCACAATGGCAAGGACATTCTAAGCCATGACTGACATGAAGGCCCCATTATCAGGACAGGAGGATGGGGACGCAGGAAGCCTGAGGGAGGGCTGGGCTTTCACACATCACAAGCAACACTAGCAGATGCAAACCCGGGCCAGTGTTTTATGTAATTCAAAACGCATTCTTCTTGAAAATCATTCTTTTTATAAAATGTTATTACTAATGTGCATGTGTGTATGTGTGCACACATGTGTACGAATGCCTGCCATGGCCAGAAGAATTTCCTGGAGTAGGAGTAACAAGCAGTTGTGAGTTGCCTTGATATGGGTGCTGGGAACCAAACTCAGATCCCCTGCAAAACAGCAAGTTCAGCGGGGCAGTGGTGGCACACGCCTTTACTCCCAGCACTCGGGAGGCAGAGGCAGGAAGATCTCTGTGAGTTTAAGGCCAGCCTGGTCTACAAGAGCTAGTTCCAGGAAGGCTCCAAAGCCACAGAGAAACCCTGTCTCGGAAAACCAAAAGAACAAACAAACAAAACCCAGCATGTTCTCTTAACCAGTGAGCAGTCTCTCCAGCCCCTGAAGATAACTCTTAGGAAATGATGGCTTGGGATTTTTTTTTCCCTTGTGTCTTTTATTGGTTGGGAAAAGCTTTAAGGATGCTTGGATGCAGTTGGTAAAGGAATATTATGAACTGAATTTACACTCTTGAATTCCCCCATGAGGAAGAAGGAAAAATCCCATGGTGGGAAAAGTCACATGCTGCAGGATTGTCTATCCTAAAGCCATCGTTCAGATGAAAGATCCTATTTGCAAACTATTTTTGTTGTTGTTTTGTGAGTCAGAATCTTTCTATGTAGCCCCCACTGTCCTGTAACTTGGTTTGTAGACCAAGCTGACCTTGAACTCACAGAGATCTGACTGCTTCTGCCTCCTGAGTGCTGGGACTAAAGACATGCACCACCACCACTTGGCTTGGAAACTATTTTTGAGAAATGAATCTATGTTATCTATTTGAAATATGTGTACAGGCGGAGGAGGTGGCTGAGCAGCAGAGTGCTTACCTAGCACCGGGGTGAGGCCCCAGCATAGCAAACACAAAGCAAAACAACAACCTAAGTACCAGGTTTGTTTTGTTACGGTGGTGGCTGAGGGAGCACAGGTCCTAGCCCTTGGCAAGTGAGGCAAGCACAGCATCAGTGGAACACACCATCAGCCCCGAAGGAAGTAGGATTTTTATTAGACTGTGGCTGTCTAGTCACTCGTATGTGTGTGTGTGTGTGTCTGTCTGTGTGCGTGTGTGTGTGTGGGGGGGGTTCCCAGAACCCACATGGTGGTTCACAAACACCTGTAACTCCAGTTCCAGGAGATCCAAGGCCCTCTTCTGGCTTCCCCAGGCCCCTGAAGGTGGTGAGCATAAACTCATGCAGGCACATTAAAAAACAAAAACAAATAAGCCTTGTAAGAGTTACCTTGGGCAAGGTGATGCACTATCATGGTTCAAAACCCAAAGAGCAGAGGCCTAAAATGAGGTCCCCCTTCCTACTCCTGCCCCCTCAGCAACTCCTCCCCTCCCTGGAGGCTGCTGCATGGCCTTCTGGGATAGTACAGTTAGCTCTGGACATCCACAGGGCTACTGGGTCCTCCTCAGAGACCAACCCCCTGGTGTGCAAGGCCACCTGCATCCTACCGCAGACACCAACCCCTGGTATGCAAGGACACCTGCATCCTACCGCAGACACCAACCCCTGGTGTGCAAGGACACCTGCATCCTACTGCAGACACCAACCCCTGGTGTGCAAGGCCACCTGCATCCTACCGCAGACACCAACCCCTGGTGTGCACGGCAGCTTTCATCTTATTTGTCAATTTCACACAGTTTGATCCATTTCCAGACTCACCTACACCACAAGGTGTCTTGACCCCGGGATCACTACTCAGCCAGGGCAGGGCTGCATGGTCAGTACCACACTGACAGCTTACGACGAGAAGGAAGTAACTCTTGAATGTCTAATCCATGTCAGGATTAATGACGTTACCCTATTTTCAGTCCTTGACATTGCTAATATATGTGTGTTCACAGTGAAATGTTAAGGGTCGGGTATCTGTCCTTTGAGTTTTAGTAGGCTAGATCGCCTGGAAAATATCCATATTAAAAAAATTAATGCTAGAGACCCACATTGGAGCACCGGACAGAAATCTCAAGGTCCAAATCAGGAGCAGAAGGAGAGGGAGCACGAGCAAGGAACTCAGGACCGCGAGGGGTGCACCCACACACTGAGACAATGGGGATGTTCTATCCGGAATTCACCAAGGCCAGCTGGCCTGGGTCTGAAAAAGCATGGGATAAAACCGGACTTGCTGAACATAGCGGACAATGAGGACTACTGAGAACTCAAGAACAATGGCAATGGGTTTTTGATCCTACTGCATGTACTGGCTTTGGGGGAGCCTAGGCAGTTTGAATGCTCACCTTACTAAACCTGGATGGAGGTGGGAGGTCCTTGGACTTCCCACAGGTCAGGGAACCCTGATTGCTCTTCGAGCTGAGGAGGGAGAGGGACATGATCGGGGGAGGGGGAGGGAAATGGGAGGCGGTGGCAGGGAGGAGGCAGAAATCATTAATAAATAAATAAATTTTAAAAATTAATTAATTATTAATTAATGCTGACAAAACATAATCAAACTTTCAAATATATATTTGAATATATATTTATATATAGCTACATATAACAATATATATACATGTATATACATATGTATACATATACATAATAATGTCAATTTTAAAGACCATTTAACTTTAAAGGGCTAGTGTATACATTATGGCCTATGGTCAGTCCTTCATGCTGGAGTTCATGGTTAGGCTGATTGTGGGAACCAGACACACTATGGCTATGCTACCTCCATCGCTCATCGTGAGATCCACTAGGTTGAGCTGCTATTTCCAGATGGAGACTTCCCAGAGAAAGGGCAATGCCTTAAGGGAATGCCATAGAGGTAGTTCCGTGTTGACTGTGACTAACCCCAACGACTCCCTGAAATCTAGTAAGGGAATTTGTTTCCTTGGCCAGTAGATAGGGGCCTTGCTTTCCAGGGATCTAGTCTGAGAACTCCGGGAGTTGGCAGTGTAGGCAGGGGAGGAGGCGGCTTTCTGTGTGCTTCTACACTGACAAGTCTCCTCTTCAGAACAGAAGCCTGGGGCTGTGGATCAGCTTCACTGCTGGTTAGGAGAGGGGCGGCCCCTGCCTGTGGGCCAGTGACTCAGAGTCACAGGAGCTCAGTAGTTGAAGACCAGCTTAGACAATAAAGTCTGACTTCCTCCAAAATGAATGAGTCAAAAGATGATACTGTGAGACCCCGAATCATGGATGTCCTCTACAAAACAGAGTTCCCATCACGACAGTGGGGTTTGTAGGCTAAAAACAAGGAAATGGCATTGAGAAAAAAGAAAAAAGTTGACTGATCATGATCTGTTTGCGTTATTTTTCAGTAAAGATAAAAACAGATGGGCTTTCTTATGCTCAGGTGGACTGCTTTTCCAAGAAAAACTGGTCTGTCAGGGACCTACCATCTTCCCTGAAGTTTGATTCTGGGGGTTGGGGTATGAGAAACGATTTCACTTTGCTTTGTTGGTGCAGACTTAGGCCAAAACAATGGCCTCCTGTAATTTTTCACTAACACTGGGTAAAATGAATTTACTTTTTACTTTATTTTTGTTTTTTCAAAGTAGAGTTTCTCTGTGTAACTATCCTGGCTGTCTTGGAGCTTGCTCTGTAGACCAGGCTGGCCTCAAACTCACAGAAATCTACCTGCCTCTGCCTCCCGAGTGCTGAGATTGAAGACACGTGCCACCACCACCTGGCTTGAGTTCACTTTTTAATTGCTTAGAAAAAACTTGAAATGTCGAAGACCCACAATTCCTAAAGACATCTCCCTTACCAGGCTGACCGGCCCCCAAACAGCTCAATGGGTGAATGGATACAGGAGGAGTATACATACTATGTTACTTAACCACATAAGGAGTTGAATTCTGCAGTTCTGTGGGAGCAAGGGAACACGGTGTCACGTGAGCGGGGCTCAGAAGACAAGAGCTGCCTGCCACAGGAAGCAGGAGAGTGGAGAGTGGCCACCTGAGGGTCAGAAGCCTGAGAGGTGTGGCAATGTGAGCAGGGTGCAGGTGGGTGGGGCTAACTTTTGGTCTTCATAGCACAGCAGGGTAACTAAGGCCGTCAACAATTAATACAATTTATAGGGGCTCGAGAGATTGCTCAGTGTTTGAGAGCATTGGCTGTTCTTCCAGAGGACTTGGGTTCAATTCCCAGCATCTACATGGCAGCTCACAACTGTCTGTAACGCCGAGATCTGACACCCTCACATAGGCACATATGCAGGCAAAACACCAATGCACATAAAATAAAAAAATTAATACAATTTATAAAAATAGTAGGGTTTTTTAAAGATTTACTTATTTATGTATACAGTATTCTGCCTGCATGTGCACCTACACACCAGAAAAGGGCACCAGATCTCATTATAGATGGTTGTGAGCTACCATGGTTGCTTAGAATTGAACTCAGGACCCCTGGAAGAGCAGCCAGTGCTCTTAACCTCTGAGTCATCTCTTCAGCCTGCTTTTTGTTTGTTCGTTTTTTAAAGTTCCTAACACAAACACTAAGATGATAGGCATGTGTGTGATCATGACACACTGTATACAAGTCCTGAAAGGTCATGTGTGTCCCACAAATATGCACAATTGGTACAACTATGTACCAATTTAAAAATACATATATTTTCTGAAGAAGGGTCTCTCCCCATTGTCCTGCCTATCATGGACCATGCTGGCAATGAACTCAACAGAAAGCAGAGATCCTCCTGTCTCGACAGTGCTGGGATTGAAGGTGTGCATCACCACACGTGGTTTAAAAAGGTAACTTTTAAAGGCTGCTGGATGGGGCAGGTGCACCTGGCTCTGTCACCTGGATGCCTGAGCTTTGGGCTTAGGGTGTAGCCTTCAGCTCTGCATCTCAACTCTATCCTCTGCAGGACTGCCTGCCACTGGAGTAACTTTCCCCACGAATCTGTCTTCCCTCGGACCTCTACCACTCAAGGTCCTCGGCCCCATCTTCTCTCATCTGTACGACATCTTATCCTAGTCCACAACTATTTTCCTATGTGTGATGGTGTGAATGAGAATGGCCCCATAGGTTCCTGTATTTGAATATTTGGTTCCCAGTTGGGAGACTATTTAGGAAGGATTAGGAGGTGCGGTCTTGATGGGGGAGGTGTGTCACTGGGGGTGGGCTTTAAGGTTTCTGCAAGGCCGTGCAGGTGTCTCCATCACGCTGCCTACGCTGGTACAGGGTAAGCCCAGCAGAGGCTACCACTTGGATGCTCTTAAGCCAGATAATAGATAGTGTTGTTGGCCTGCAGCCACATAGGAAATTTACCCAAAATATATAACCCTGAGCCTTACAGTTCTTAGGTTCTTATGCACAAAAACCTATATTCTGGTTGGCACGTTTCAGTTAGGAAGAAGTGGAACTATAGAAGCAAATCTGCAGGGTTAGTAGACAAAGGGACTTCTCAAACCACATCCTGGAACCGCTGATTCTGCCTTTGCTTCTGTTGTCGCAGGCGGTGCTGCCCACCTGCTGGGCTTCAAGGCCCGAGTGGTGTTTCTATCATGGCGTTAGTTGTGCTAGGCTCTGGGGGCCTGTTACACTCGCCTGCGGATCAACCCTCAGCTACTGCTCCAGAGCATCTGCCTACTGAAGCCATATCCCAGCCACGATGGGCCTGGACTAACCTCACAACTGTGAGCAGGCCCTCGGTTAAGGGCTTTCTTAGCTGCCTCGGTCATGGTGTGGTACGGCAACAGAACAGGGAGATACTGTGACAGCATAGCTCATCGCTTCTCTCCCCAGGTCACACAGTCACACTGACCTGTGCCGTTGCTGTGGGACAGCTAGGAAGTGACTTCCTACACCTCTTTCCTCTGTCCCCTGTGGTCAGTCCAGTCTTGGATACTGCAGTACGGCATCAGTGTCTACCACATTCATGGCTGAACTGGGGCACCTGGGGCGCACGGCCTGACGTCAGATCTCTTGTAAAGCAGCTGGTACCATGACCCTACAGAGGCTGAGTGCAGGAGCATTTGTCCCAGCAACTCTGGGGACCTTCAGCAAAGAAGGTTAGCATCACTAGACAGAACGGCACATTCGGCAAAGAAGGTTAGCATCACTAGACAGAACGGCACATTCGGCAAAGAAGGTTAGCATCACTAGTCAGAACGGCACATTTGGCAAAGAAGGTTAGCATCACTAGAGAGAACGGCACATTCGGCAAAGAAGGTTAACATCACTAGAGAGAACGGCACGTTCGGCAAAGGTTAGCATCACTAGACAGAACGGCATGTTCGGCTTTCTCTGCTGAAGTTCATAAAACATGATGCAGGTTCATTTCTATTTTTTATTAAAATACTTTTTTGATTACAGAGACAACCAATGAGAATATACACAATTACATATGTTGTAGGTCATGCCAAACGCAAGAAACAGACTCTTGGGAATGGACAAAAGAATTTAAAGTCTTGAAAGATGCTAAGTACAAACCTTTCAACTGTGCCCAGTTCTAAGCCTTGTTTTCCAGAGAAGCTTTAGTTTCTCTATTTGAAGGTTTTTTGATTTACAAATACTTGTTTGAATATCCTAATGACAATCTTATTTTCTGAAACTTTAGAACTTATACTTTGGCCAGGCAGTGGTGGCACATGCCTTTAATTCCAGTATTTGGGAGGGAGAGATGGTGGATCTTTTGTGAGTTTGAGGCCAGCCTGGTCTACAGAGTGAGTTCTAGGACAGTCAAGGCTATACAGAGAAACCCTGTCTTGAAAAACCAAAAAGTTTTCCTTTGGTGTGAAGACCCCTTTCACAGCATCCTGTGTAAACAAACACTACATTTTACTTGAATCACCACTTGCTTTTGTACCATAATTACTAATAGTTACAATCATAATTAAATGTTATGGGAGAAACACAAGACAAAAACCTGCCCATAAGCCCATGTCTTGCTACAGGAAAGTGTGTGTATGTATGGATTTAATGATACCCTCTGATTCACAACCTAGTGTTTTGTTTCTTGTTGGTACCCAGGAGGAAACCCAGGGCTACACCCATGATAAGCAAGAGCTCTATCACTGGGCTTCAATCCAGCCCTTAAAATCTAGTGTTTTCTGATCTGGCTATAATAAAGATAAACTATAAAAACTATAAAAAGGAACAAACTATTACAAACTCTTCAATAGGGAAGTGAACATGCTAGAATGGTGTAGAAGGCACTAGCGAGGCTATTAGCTTCTTAAATGTTTAATTTCAATTTAGAAAAAACAATACTCAGGATGTTGAGTATAGAACTAGAAAGGATTTCTTTGCTGTTTTGAGACAGTGTCTTCCTGTGTGTCCTGTGATCTTGAGGTCCCTTGTTCAGCCTCTCAAGTGTGGGACCACAAGTGTGCGCACAACCCCCAGCTCTAAAACTAAAACCTGTCGGCTGAATGCTGCTTTTTCCTCAAGGCCTTGACAAACCAGAAGAAATACACAAAATAGGAACATAAAACTTATCTGTGGGATCAATTCTAATGGGGAAAACAGGGCAATAAAAAACAGTAAAGCAATTGGTTTAAGACACTGTCCACAGAGAAATGTATGGGGTAAAAAAGACATACAACATTTTAAGATTTGATAATGAAAAGATTTTTAAAAAGGCAATGATATACGTTAACAATGCTTGTGGCCACCATAAGAAGGCATGAGGACAGTCAGCCTGGTCTGTGTAGCAAGTTCCAGGCCAGCCAGGGCTTCATAGAGACCCTGTTTCAAAACAAAACAAAAACAAACAAACCAAAAAAGAAAACTTGAAGGCAAACTGCCTGCAGCCATCAGAGCATTCCCATTCATAGGCATGACTTTCTTGACAATTAGGAAGATGAAATGGAGCAGCAAGCTGCAGTCCTTCAAAGCCCCTTCTGATGTCAAGAAAACCCCGGGTGGTGTCGGAGCTACGAAAGGAGCTGAGCTGTTCCCAAGGCTGAAACAGAGGCGCTGCTGTGAGTGAGAGAGGATGCCGTGACGTTAGAAAGCTGAGGACCTGGAGAGCTCTTCAGCTATGGGAAAGAACAGGTTTTATAGTGGGTAGCCTTATGTAATATCACAATCTTGTAGTTAACTACTATTCAAATAAGAATGCAAAATGTGTTTAAGAGCATTTTCTATTTTATGTACTAAAATATATAGACATATAAAGAGTATTCCTAAAAAGTTACTTTTAATTCAGATCCGCACTAGCAAAAAAATAGCAATTTCATTAAAATGAGCCTGTGTATTTTAAATATTTGTTTTAGAATCATGCTTGAAAGTGAGGATTTTATTTCTATGAAGGGTATGTAGTATTTCAGCTTGTCTCTAGGGAAACACTACATAAGAAGCTAATTAGATAATTCTGTAATAAGTAGGAGTAAACATATTAAACAGATTTTCCCCTCCACTTTTAGAAGTACAGCTTCCAAAATATGATGCTTATTTAATAAGAATATTAGATTCAGATATCCAGAAACAAATATAGACATTACAAAGTAACAAAAACAGAGACTATAAATGGTTTTAAGGTAGATGCTAAGAGTTCCCAACAATCTCGCCCTTCTCTGTTTACGTCTGTAAATTCCTTTTCAACCCTCTGCAACCTCACGTGCTAAAGAAGCTGGCTGGTTTGCTGGTGCCGAGCCTGCAGTCTGTGTGCTGGAGAAGCTGGCTGGTTGGCTGGTGCCGAGCCTGACCACGGTTCTGTGTGCTGGAGAAGCTGGCTGGTTGGCTGGTGCCGAGCCTGACCACGGTTCTGTGTGCTGGAGAAGCTGGCTGGTTGGCTGGTGCCGAGCCTGACCACGGTTCTGTGTGCTGGAGAAGCTGGCTGGTTGGCTGGTGCTAAGCCTGTGGTTCTATGTGCTGGAGAAGCTGGCTGGTTGGCTGGTGCCGAGCCTGTGGTTCTGTGTGATGGAGAAGCTGGCTGGTTGGCTGGTGCCGAGCCCATGGTTCTGTGTGCTGGAGAAGCTGGCTGGTTGGCTGGTGCCGAGCCTGACCACGGTTCTGTGTGCTGGAGAAGCTGGCTGGTTGGCTGGTGCCGAGCCTGTGGTTCTGTGTGCTGGAGAAGCTGGCTGGTTGGCTGGTGCCGAGCCCATGGTTCTGTGTGCTGGAGAAGCTGGCTGGTTGGCTGGTGCCGAGCCTGACCCTTCTCCTTGTGCACCTCACTCTCACCTCTGCTTGCAGCTGGAAAAGGACAGCTGCTTCCTGGTGCCTGATGTGGCATCACATGACCTACATACAGCCTGGCTGCTCTTTCCCTGGCTTCTTTTGCACCCAGATCCTCACAGTGCGTTTAGTGGAGTTTCAAGGGTGTGCCACAATTCTTGGTAGAGATGATTCAACTGCCTATACATCAGCACTGTGGGTGGGGGAGTGCAAGACCACGGCTAAGTCACCGTCGGCATGAGTGCCGTAGGACAGATCTCACCACGTGAGAGGTTTAAAGTTGTTTTAAACATTTACTTAGTGTGTGTGTGCCTGTGCGCATATGCATGCATGTTATTGTGCATGTATGGAGGTCTGTTGGTTCTCTCCTCCACTGTATGGGCTCTGGTGCTAGGGATCAAGCTCAGGTCATCAGGCATGGCAGCAAACACTTTTACCCACCGAGTCAGCTCACTGGCTCTAGGGAAAAGTTTTCTGCTGTAAAATAGAGTAAATATTTACTTTCTAAAACTATGTAAGATAACCATGAAGCTTTTACAGTGGCTTGAATGTGAGCTGCAATATTTACTCTCTTTATATAAAACAGATAAGCAATCCAAGGCACGGTTAGGAAAGCTTTAAGGACACAGACCTGGTGAACTTGAGGCTGGTAGTTGAGAGCCACAGCTCCTGGTAACCGAAGGCACCAGACCTTCCGTCAGAACTACAGCTCTTCCACAACTCCTCTGTACCCCATTCTTATAGGACTAGAGTTCTACTGTTCCCATGGAAAAGACATACACTAATAGGCAACAAACAGAAAAGGTACAGTTATAACAACATAATTTAGTATGTTCCTAGCATACTTGACTCATGACTTCTGCACACTTCATGACTTACTGAGTAATTTTCATGTCCTCCTAGTAACTAAGCTGCTTTGGATTGCGTTCCTTTCCCTTCTTTAGAACATGCAGTTCATACACTTGACCGTCTTACTGCCGTAGTCGATACACTCTGGACCAATGCACTCACAGCAGGCGTTATGAAACCAACGGTATTTGGACGCTCCCATGGACTCGCAGGATATTTTACACTGATGTATGGACATGCAGTCATCAAAGTAAACCACAGTGCACATGTGCTCTGAAAGGAAAAAAAAAGGCAGACCTCAGCACAAGCGAGAAGATTCTGCCACTCAGTTAAATAACACTACAGCTGTTCGCTTGGTTCTTATTGCTGATCAGCACACGACAAAATGAGGGGAAAAAGACCTTCATTTGCTAACTGCGTTGACAGATCTTCAGACACAGAAGGCAAAAACACAAAGGTTAGAATATCTGGCCAACAACCATCTTCGAAGCAACAACGCAGCTTCCTAAACTGATGTTTCTCCAAAGACATACTTCTCTAGTCCAGACAAGATTGAAAAATACTGTGCTAAGGTCATACTGGGAATTTGTACTGAAGCAAGCAATCCAAACAGCGCAAAGTGATCAATACACACTCGCAAGCAGATGTCACTAACAAGACTGCCTACTCTAAGCTCCCACAGAATGGACAGTTTTTAACTCTACAAGTGGTTAATCCCATGTGGCTTCTTGGCTAAGAAAGACAATAAAAACCATTCACAGAGCATTAAGGGAGAGTGTACGGTCAGAGGGTAAGGGTTTTGGTTTCCCCTGAGGTGGGAAGAGCAGGCTGTTGCTGCTTTAGAGACAGGGTCTCTTGCTTATGCAACCATGACTGCTCAAGAAACTTGCTCCTGCGTTGGCCATCTGCTCCTGGGATCACAGGCATGTGCCACCTTGCCTGGCTGGCACTAAGTTATCTTTTTAAGACCTCTAACGATTAGAGAGAAGGCCTAGTAGAAAACACTGGGCTTGTGTTAAGGGGAATAAAAAGCAAAGCTTCCAGGCCTTGAAGGACAAAAGCCTTGGAGTATCCATGGGAACAGAGCGAAGGCCCAGGAGCAGTGGCACATAAATGCTATCCCAATACTTGGGAGCTGGGGTGAAAGGATCATGAGTTCAAGGCTAACCTGGGCTACACAGTGAATTCAAATATACATATAAACTGTGTCAAAGAAAAAAAACAAAGAAAAAAATAGTGGGTAAAGTACTTGCCATGCAAGCCTTGTTTGATCCCTATAGCCACCCCACAGAGCCTCACACAATGTGTGCCCCTTATCATATATGCACAATTATAATAAACAATTCTTGTTTACTAGCAATGAAGAAAGCTGGGAAGTGGTGAGGCACCGAAACAGTCGAGCAGAAGGACTGACAGTGAGCAAGTCATTTGCGACACTCAAATCACCTACTGACTAGGCCCTGTTAAATTCATCTCATCTAACTTTATCCAATGTATATTTACTAAGCTCCTACCATGGGCTAGCCATTGCAGACTCAAGAGTCCAAAGAGTCGAAAGAGCTAGGTAAAAAGTAAACCTATCAGTTCAAACCAAACTGCAAGGGTCTGTAAAATTGAGGGTCTGTAACTACCAGGAGGAAGAAGAGGCACCAAGTTTCCAGAAGCAGGCTTCTGTGTAACACTGTCATGAATCTAAGACATTACTGAGCAAAACTAATGAATAATACATATCTATGACAGTCATTCTATTTCAATATGAGAAAATAGCAAAGCATCAAGTTCTACGCATTTCCAACCTTTCCCAAAGCCTAGCATTTGATTTACAAAGCAATCTAATCTGAAAGGAGGTAAGAATTCATACTGTCATTTAACAAAACTGTTTAGCTTCTATTGTTAACATGCAAAGTCCCATTTTATATTGGTCAGATTACAGTGGGAGGCATAATAAAGAGCTAGTTAGAAACAGAGCTCACATGACAGTGTCTGCACACACTTCATTTAATGCTTTAAGATTCAGCTGCAAGCCAGGTGTGGTGCTCACAGCTGTAGTTCCAGAGAGGACTGCCACAGGGTCAAGGCCAGCCTGGTCTACATCTCAGACCCTGGCACAAAAAACTAAAACAAAAGCCACATCAATTGTATTTCACAAATGCCTTATTCTTCTGCTATAAACTGTACTGAAAACATTAAGACTTTATTATAGCTATAAGCTCTTTGTACTCCATAATTATAATATGGTCTATTCTCACTAGCAAATGTTCTTTGCTAAGATTCTCAGATGATGAACCATAATCACATCCCCACAGAGAACAGGGTGGGACAGTTTACACCTGTAAATGGGATGTCCGCGATACCAATCTGTCCATAGAATTGTAACTGACAGGCAGAAAGAAGGAAAAACCCGTCCTGTATAAGCCCAGCCTGATTTTATCCCAGAACCCACAAGTGCGATGGTGTGTGTGCCCACGCTCAGAAACACATACACACATAATAACAAAACAAAAATAAAGTAGTTGATGACCTCGGCATCATTTGCAAACACCTAACTTACAAGGAAGCTCAAGTCACCTGACACCAAGCACAGACGCCATGGACTAAAGAACACTTAATATCTCATTCAAATAAATGCAGAACTAGGAAGTTACTCATTTTCCGACACAGCCTCCATGCTGATGTGTCTCCGCATTTACCATTTATTTAAGACTACACAAATTCAAACTTAAAAGATGCTCCAAAAGATAACCTGATGTATTTGTCACGGACCGCAGGGCAGACCACAGGGTGGAATAGGTACCTTTGTCGTTGGGATAAGGAGCGTGAACATTGTTGCTGGGAACAGACACATTTTGGTGGTGCGGCTGGTTCACAGTTTCTAAAAAGGAAACTAAATTTTCATGGTGTGAGAGCTCCTCCGCCACAGGGAAGGAGACGATGTTCCAGTTCAGCTGGGTGTCCCCCTCCGTGAGCGCCCTGAACAGGGAGGGGATGGGCTCATGCAGCTCCTCCACTGTGCTCTTTGAGGTGGGAGGTGTGTCGCTGTAATTCCGAGGGTTACACATGCCTGGGGAGACAAAGGGAACGGAAGTTTACTTTCCTCACTGGTTGTAACGTTTTGGGGTTCTGCTAATTCCCTGGAACCAAGGATCTGTTTGCTAACACCGTGATTTCTAGCGTTATGAATGCATGTTCCCCAGACTTTTCCCCCTGAAATGACAAAAAGTAATGAGAGCCACCCACTGAGAAAACCAAGGTTACTACCCTCCACTCACAGGACTCTGGAGTGTGATTCCAGGACTTTGGTAGTATAAATACAGTGAGCCAGGAATGCACGTGCACATTGTGTGTGTGTGTGTGTGTGCGTGCGTGCGAGTGTGTGTGTGTTCTGAGACAGGGTTTCTATAAAGTGCAGGCTTTCCTTGAACTCGCCATATAGCCCAAGTTGGCCTCATGTTTTTGGCCATCCTCCTGTCTCAGTCTCCCACGTGCTGGGATTACAGCACATGCCAGTCAGTTGGAATGATGCATTTCAAGTCATGAGAGTCAAGCCTGTGAAGTCCAGCAAACTCACCTTTAAAGTGAAGAAATAAATGAAATCGCCTAGGACAAGGATAAACTAGAGCAGTTTATGACCGCTAAAGGGATTTCACGCCCACTGTATACAGGTACTGCAACTTCTTTGTCCCCTGATCTGCACAGACATCTAAGCTGGTCTCACATCTGTGGAGTGCTTTAGTAGCCTGATACACAAGTACCTCTATGGTACTAAGCTTAGGATTGTTGGACACAGAACAAAGCATCAACTTTTTTTTTTTGAGAAAATATTATGCTTCTCAAACACATATCTGAAAGTCTGAAGGCCCAGTTTCTCCTTCCTCTTGGCCTCAGCCCGCTGTCTCCAAGGTTACAGGCATGGGGGTTTGTCAATGGCACTGAACTGAACTCTCAGTTGGCACTACTTTTTCTTCAATCCACGTTCTTCTCTCGTCTGCCCTGTCTTGTTTCACTGGCCTCTATTACATCTTTTAAAGAATGGTGTGTGATGTATCTTTTTCATCTTTCTCAAATGAAAATGTAAATTTTCTTTTTTAAAACCATAAAGGTTGGGAGTGGTGGTGTACACCTTTGATCCGGCAGAGGCAGATGGTTCTCTGAATTCCAAGATGACCTGGTACACAGTGAGCTCCAGATCATGCTGGTCTCCACAGTGAGCCCAGATCATGCTGGTCTCCACAGTGAGCCCCAGATCATGCTGGTCTCCACAGTGAGCTCCAGATCATGCTGGTCTCCACAGTGAGCCTAGATCATGCTGGTCTCCACAGTGAGCCCCAGATCATGCTGGTCTCCACAGTGAGCTCCAGATCATGCTGGTCTCCACAGTGAGCCTAGATCATGCTGGTCTCCACAGTGAGCCCCAGATCATGCTGGTCTCCACAGTGAGCTCCAGATCATGCTGGTCTCCACAGTGAGTCCCAGATCATGCTGGTCTCCACACTGAGCCCCAGATCATGCTGGTCTCCACAGTGAGTCCCAGATCATGCTGGTCTCCACAGTGAGCCCCAGATCATGCTGGTCTCCACAGTGAGCTCCAGATCATGCTGGTCTCCACAGTGAGCTCCAGATCATGCTGGTCTCCACAGTGAGCCCCAGATCATGCTGGTCTCCACAGTGAGCCCCAGATCATGCTGGTCTCCACAGTGAGCCCCAGATCATGCTGGTCTCCACAGTGAGCCCCAGATCATGCTGGTCTCCACACTGAGCCCCAGATCATGCTGGTCTCCACAGTGAGCCCCAGATCATGCTGGTCTCCACAGTGAGCCCCAGATCATGCTGGTCTCCACAGTGAGCCTAGATCATGCTGGTCTCCACAGTGAGCCTAGATCATGCTGGTCTCCACACTGAGCCCAGATCATGCTGGTCTCCACACTGAGCCCCAGATCATGCTGGTCTCCACAGTGAGCCTAGATCATGCTGGTCTCCACAGTGAGCCTAGATCATGCTGGTCTCCACACTGAGCTCCAGATCATGCTGGTCTCCACAGTGAGCTCCAGATCATGCTGGTCTCCACAGTGAGCCTAGATCATGCTGGTCTCCACACTGAGCCTAGATCATGCTGGTCTCCACACTGAGCTCCAGATCATGCTGGTCTCCACAGTGAGCTCCAGATCATGCTGGTCTCCACACTGAGCTCCAGATCATGCTGGTCTCCACACTGAGCCCCAGATCATGCTGGTCTCCACAGTGAACCCAGATCATGCTGGTCTCCACAGTGAAACCTTGTCTAAAAAGGACAAAGGCACAAAAGGGACTATGCCAGGAGAGGAGCAGTAGGAGTGGAGAACAAGAGATGACGTCAGAGGTGCTACGTATGATAAAAATGTATAACATACATGTATAAAAACATCACAAGGAAACTTTGTTCTGTCTTACATGTTCACAAAACCGAGGTCACTGATCCAGCAATACTGATGAGTTGGACTTATGAGTTGGCAGTGTAGACTTATTCCTTGGACATGCACCTGCCTGCTTTCCTCTACCCCTCCCTGTCTTCCTTTCTTTTTTGTTTTTGTTTGTTTTTGTTTTATGAGACAGGGTTTCTCTATAGTCTGTAGCTTTGGAGAATGTCCTGGAACTCACTATAGACCAGGCTGGCCTTGAATTAACAGAGATCTGCTTGTCTCTGCCTCCTGAGTGCTGGGATTAAAGGTGTGCGTCACCACCACTGGCCTTTTTCACCATTCCTTCCTTCTTTGTCCTCCCCTCCCTCTCTCCCTACACTGGCTTCAAACTTGTGAAGCCACAGATTCCAACCTCAGCCTTCCAAGCTGTAGGTATCATCACGCTCGTGAATTATTAATATCTCTCTCTCCACTCTCTCCTTTGGTAGCAGGTGGTGTACTCTCTCTCTGTCTCTGTCTCTCTGCTTTGGCAGTGGGTGGTGTGATCTCAGCAGGGTCTCATACATGTTACACATGTGCTCTGTCACAGAGAGTCCCTTCTTTCCCTTTTCTTATTTTGATCATTCACAGCCATATATAGGCAAAACACCCATATAATAAAAATAAATAAAAAGATTAAAAACTAAAAGTGTTCTTCATTGATTCCTCACTCCTATACTTCTTTCTTAATCTTTTATTTAAACTATTTTTACATAATTATATACAAGTAATATACAACAATTCTCTATATATTTACCTTATGCAGTATTTATTTACATGTATGGTACACTTTGTGCTGGCTAGTTTTATGTGAATTTGATACAAGCTCGATTCATCAGAGAGAAGGGAGCCTCAATGGAGAAGACGCCTCAATAAGATGAAGATGCACAGTCTGAGAAAACCAAACCAAACCAACCAATCAACCAAACAAAAAAACCACCAAAAACAAAAGATGAGGCTGTAGGCAAGACTGGTGACAGACAGGGAGGAGGACCCAGATCACTGCTGGTGTTATCACCCTGGGCTGGTGGTCCTGGGTTCTGTAAGAAGGTAGGCTGAGCAAGTCATGGGGAGCAAGTCAGTAAGCAGCACCCTCCATGGATCCTAAGCTGCCCTGGCCATGGTGTCGCAGCACAGCGGGATGGCCCTGACTGGGACAGACAGAGGCTCACCCACACAGTCGCAGCACTCATCCCACAGCGCCCCGAGGCACAGCATGCACTCCTTACAGCACGGGCAGCTTCCTTCTCCCGGCCGGCACTGGCAGAGCTCCTAGAAATAAGACAGATTCCAAATGATTAGAGAGAAATAACCCTCTGAGCAAAAGAATAACCCACAGTATTTTCATTTATAAAAATTTATTCCTGATGTACTTTTTATTCAACAACAAAAAGTTATTGTCATCTTGCTGTCTCCTTACAGTAATAGAAACCCTAAGACATATATAAACAGGTAAAACACCCATACACATAAATTTCTTTTTCAAAACAAACCCCACCAATATCCTTTTAAATTTATTACTTTGGAATCTGGCTTCCACAAGTACCAGACACAGAGACACACAGGTATATCCATGTGCAATCACGGTATACAGACATGCCCCCCCCACATTAAAAAACAAACACCAAAATGCTTTACAATTGTTAGTGTAGAGTCTGGTGCGGTGGTACAAACCTATATGGTTCCAGTCCTCCAGAGGCTGAGCTATTGGATTGCAATTTCAAGACCAGCCTGGGCTACATAGCAAGACCTGGTCTTGAACAAATAAGAACGCATCAAATAGCAAGAGCCAGTGATGTTGCTTAGTAATGAAAGCACTTGCCTAATATGAGCACGGCCCTGGTCCAATCCCCAACACTGCAAACCCCAATACTATGTGAGTAAAGTTACAGCCCAGTAGCGGAAGGCCTGCCGAGCCAATAAAGCTGCGGCATCCATCTTCCATCCACATCACTTCTAGTTTTATTTTTATTGATACACTGAAACAGTGTGCTAATTGTGGAAGACTGTATAAAGATTGTAACAAATATCTCCCCTCTTTGGACTGTAACTTCATGATCTCTCCAATTATGGAAAAGAAGCTTTAAACTGAATCCATCTGGGCTGGGCGTGGACTAGCAGCAGCTAGCATGTGCAGTGAATGAGGACAGTCAGGATAACGGAGAATGGAGTCCATCACACAAATGCTGAGAGAGCATCAGAATAAAGGGAACGAGAGGACAGCTGAAGCGTATGAGAGACAGAAGAACCCCAGCCAGGGCCTCCTAATAAAGGGACATAGAAGCCAAGAGGCAAGTCTGTCATCCTGATAAAAAAAAGACTATGGACTCAACCCAGGGAAAGCCTTGAATCCACTCGGGGGATTTCATGGACCAAGACTCCTCTGCAATCAAGAGGGTTTCTGACTAACTCACTTAGCTGACCTTTGCTTGATGAGCTAACACATACAAACTTGTATCGTGTGGACTCTGTCGAATTCTGTATCCTGAGGCTGTAGTTCTGCTATGCAGACATTAGGAGGCACGGCTAGGCCTGAAAGTGTGACATATAGCTCTGTGGTAGAGTGCACACTTAGCCTGTGAAGCTAAGCAAGCTGTCCTCATGCCTCAGAAAGATAACAGCGGAACCAACACAGAAACCTAATGCAACATGGAAACAGAATGCTGTGAAAGCAAGCTTCCTGGAAGCCCAGGAAAACGGGAGTTATAAAGCTTTGTAACTCGTTCCCCCATAAAACTCGTGTCCTGTCTTTGGAGCAAGAGTGCACTTTCTGAACAGACATACATATACATACATACATATACATACATTCACACATATGTAAGTACTTAAAGACCATCCAGCTAATGCTGATTCCTTGGTTTTTACTTTTACAAAAACTGCCATTGGCCAAAGACATAAAGTTTCTTTCAAATTCATATATATATATATTCATATTCATTGTTCTTGCAGAGAACTTGGGTTAAATACCTAGCAACCGCATGGTGGTTCATAACCACCTGTAACTCTAGTCCCAGTGACATGATGCCTCTTCTGACCTGTGTGGGCTCCTGCCCTCACATGGTGCACAGATACACACTTAGGCAAACACACATATACACATAAAATAAATATTAAAAACTATATCGTGTCTTTCACACAGCTTATAAATGGTAGCGTACATTACACAAATTTGCATATATTATGCTAAATCAATGACTTCCACTAGAGAAATTTTGGCATGGATGTGTATGCACGCATGTGGAGGCCTAACGGTGACTTCAAGTGTCTTCCCTAATTGCTCTCCATCCTATATACTGAGGCAGAATCTATTGCTGGGCCACAGCTCTTGGTCTCGGCTCATCTGACCAGTCAGCTTGCTTCTGCCTCCATTTCCCACACCCTGGGACTTCGGGCAAGACACCACACCCACCAGGAGATCCGAACACCAGCTCTCATGCTTACAGGGTAAGGGCTTAACTCTCTGATCTACCTCCCCAATCTTCCAATGCATGTCTAATAAAACAGTGGCAATATAATATCCTGATATAAACAATAAGCAATGCTCTATTATCAACAGCTCTGAATATCTTGCATAGCAGTTCGGCTCTGCGGTCAAACTCAGAAAACAGCCTTCACTCCCCTCTTACTCTCTCCTGCACCCTGTCAGCGTCCTTAGCTTACTGTCCTTGTTGCTATCTGAACGAGGGGTCACTGTGTGAGGCTGCCCTGAGCGACGGGATTGCAGATGTGAACCACGTGGTCTTGTTCTTTATTACCATTTTCGAAACTTCATTAGTCCACTTTTAAAAACATAAATGTATTTGAAAATTCTCCACTTTTTAAACAGAAAAAAAGTAGAGTTAAAATGTGAGATTTTCTTCCAACTGGGCTATTTATATATTTTACCAACCTCACTATGAATAAACTTGAGTCAAATGGAACATGTGACCAAACCAAACACAACATTCACAGAAGTCCAAAAAAGAAAGTGACTCAAAGCTTCCAACTGTTTTCTGTGGCCACATTCCCCAGAGTTCTTACGTCGGTTCTGTCTAAACACAGGCGCCACTCCAGGAGCTGTGTGTGCACTACCTCCTGCCTCATAAAGCTGCAATGGGGCAGATTATTCTCATTCTTCAAATGAAGGTATAAAATGCATACAACATTCAATTAGCAAGTGGCTAGGATTTGACTCTGGTTTGAGTTAGACATTACTGCTTCATACAGGTTGGAATGAGAAAAGTAACGCTTGTTTCTGTCCAGCATTTTAATAACTAGTTATTAGTCTTTCTTGGAGAAAAATCAACCAATCCTCAGATGAAAGACTTCAAGCCGTTTAAGCAGAGGCACCTTTTACTCTGACAACTAAACTCAATCACAGGCACTTGCCCAAGCTTAACCATTGTTTGTACAGGGGGTATTATCAGCTGAGAGTCAGACCAGACACTGAAATCCAGTACTTAATTCTTTCATGGCTTCAGCCGCTTAATGGCAACATCATCTGTTGTCCACGCTGAAAGTCTTGGAGAAAGTACAGTGCTTCCTCATGGGGCATGACCCTGAGTACACAGTCACACCATGATTCTGACTAGCTCTGGAGACCAGGCTGGCCGCGAACTCAAAGAGATCTGCCTGCCTCTGCCTCCCAGTGCTGGGATTAAAGATGCGTGCCACCACTGGCCGGCAACTAAATTAATTTCACCCTAAGAAGTAGTCTGCTAATTTAGCGCAGAGAAGTGCTACATAACAGAGAGCCAGTACACTGCTAAAATAGTCATTACAGATCTCTCAATAGAAGTCTGAGTGTGTTCATGAAATATGCTGACATCATCCTAAAAATGGCTGTGAAGCTAAAACTACTTACAACTCAGTGAGCTTTTCCCATTCTTCAGACACACACACACATGCATGCAGACATAGAGACACACATGTGCCTCCCCCCTCTCTCCAAAGGCCCATATATTGAAAGTTTCATTCCCAGCCCATGGAGCCAGTTGGAAGTGGTGGAACCTTTCGGGGTGGGGCCAATGTGAGAAAGTAAGGTAACTGGGGTCATGTCCTTGAAGGACTACAGGAACTTCAACTCTCCGATTTCTCTTTGCTTCCCTGCTACAATGAGGTGACTAGGCCTCCTCCAATCTCATGCTTGCGCTACCACAGGCCCAAACAGCATGGCCAAGCAACCACAGACTGAAGCTAGGACAGGAGAGTGTATGTGTGTATATATATATATATATATATATATATATATACATATATATATTTATATTTATATATATACACATATATGTAACCCAGGTGGATTGGTTATTTTCCTCACTGTGATGTGTGGTGGTTTGAATGACAATGGCCCCCACAGGCCCAGAATGTTTGGTCCCTGTTAGTGGAACCATTTGGGAAGGACTAGGAAGAGGTGTGTCACTGGAAGTGGACTGTCAAAAGCCCACACCAGGCCCAGTGTCTCTCTCTGCTCTGGCACCACATCTGCCGCCTGCAGCCATGCTCCTGCTATGATGAGCTCATGCTGACTGTGAGTTGCCTTGGTCATGGTATCTCTTCACAGCAACACAATAACTAAGAAGATTAAAGAGCAGGGCTTATTTTGGTTCACAGGCCACCATGGTACGGCTGGTATGACGGCAGCTCTGGGGCAGCAGCGACATGCAACTAGAACACCTCTGAGCAGAGGAAAGGGCGTGGATGCTGGCTTTCTCCTTTTCCTCCTACTCTGTCTTCTGGATGAATGTGCTGCTAATACCCAGGGTGGGTGGGGTATCTCCCCTCTCCTGTTTTCCTCTCTGCCCAGAAGTGTGTCTCCTAAGAGGTGATTCTAAACCCAGCAAGCTAACGATGAAGAGTAACCATCACACTATGGAAACTGATTATTGGAGGTATTCTGTCACAGCGATGGGGAGCAACAGACCATGGTAGACATGTGAGTGATCCAAATTTTAATTTATTTACTTTTATTGATCTGAATTTTAAAGTTATTTACAGTTTATTTTTAATCACGTTATTTATTTGTCTAGAAAGTGTGTGTGTGTCCCAGGTATTAAACTCAGGTAATCAGGCTTGGTGGCAGGTGTTTTTACCCCCTCAAATATCTTACCTAAAACTTCTTTTTATAAAAGTATCAAAACAGCCAGGTCGTGGTGGTGCATGCCTTTAATCCCAGCACTCAGGAGGCAGAGGCAGGTGAATCTCTGAGTTTGAGGCTAGCCTGGTCTACAGGGAGAGTTCCAGGACAGCCAGGGCTACACAGAGAAATCCTTTCTCGAATAACCAAAAAAAAGAAAAGCAACAAAACAGTAAAGATCTAGTCAAAACAACATCCTCTATTCAGAGAGGGTGACTGCAGCCCACCCAAGCAAGGGTGTGCACCAAGACAACCATTTGCTCGATGTTTAAAGCAAGACTTCTCTGCAGTCAGAGCACAAGATAAACATTTATATAGGGACCACCCTTATGCCTAGCAACTTGCAGGAGTGGCTGGGATGACTGCACACTGCCTTGACTGTTTGCAACCATCTGGTAAAAATATTTACACGACCACGACCTTCCAGGGAAACGATTTTGTATTTGTTACTCAGGAGGCGCAGAGAACTAAACAGGGGCAAATGTCCTAACATCCTCACAGCCCATCATCTCAGCAGTACAGACGCTGTTCAAACCAAGCCAACAGAAGAAACCCAAGTTTCTTAAGGAACAGCTTGTTTTCAACCTCTGTATCATTTCCTGGGTTGTTGTTGTCTCCCCTGACTGCTGAGGATTGAACCCAGGCGATTCACAATAGGTAGCTCTTGGCGGCTAGGTGACACATCTAGAGAGATGCCTCATTTGTGTCACTTAACCACATCCTTAGACCATATCTTTATCTTTCTTTCTTTAAAAAAATTATTACAAATTTTTATTATTTTATGAATATGGGTGTTTTGCCTGCATGTATGTCCATGTGCCACATGTGTGCCTGGTGCTCACTGAGGCAAAAAAGAAAGTATCAGATCCCTTCTAACTTATCTCATGTTAATCATTTCTGCGCATGCTACTTAGTGAGTTGAAGAGGACAGCTATGATCACCCACGCAGCAACGAGTCTTGTGCTCTGCAGACCACAGAACAGTGCTTCTGTAATGGCAGCTCAGCGTGCTCACAGAAAAGCAAAGCTGCGGCACATCTTAACCGTGCAGGACACTCAGCTACTTAAAGAATATCTCAGGGGCTAAAGGGATGGCTCGGTGATTACTGGCTGCTCTTCTAGAACAACTGGATTCAGTTCCCAGCACCCACGTGGTGGCTCACAGCCATCTGTAGCACCAGTCCCAGGGGATCTGACTCCTCCTTGGACCTCTGTGGCCACCAGAAATGCATGTGGTCACGGCATACATGCAGGTAAAACACCTAAACACATAAAAGTATTTTTAAAGAAATGCATGATAAGTATACTAAAAATACAAATATAGTTAAAAGAAATGCAAGAAAATCTAAATAAAAGATAATTTGTGCCGGGTGATGGTGGCGCACGCCTTTAATCCCAGCACTCGGGAGACAGAGGCAGGCGGATCTCTGTGAGTTCGAGACCAGCCTGGTCTACAGAGCTAGTTCCAGGACAGGCTCCAAAGCCACAGAGAAACCCTGTCTCGAAAAACCAAAAAAAAAAAAAAAAAAAAAAAAGATAATTTGTTCAATTTCATGAGTTAAAAATCAATATTGTAGCTAGGTGGTGGTGGTGGTGGTGCACTCCTTTAATCCCAGTTCTTAGGAGGCAGAGGCTGGCGGATCTCTGTGAGTTCGAGGCCAGCAGAGCTAGTTCCAAGACAGGCTCCAAAGCTACACTGAGAAACCCTATCTTGAAAAAAAAAATCATAAACTGAACTTCAGTGAAATATGAAACAATTTCACTACAGAAGAGAGATGTCTGGAAAGATGGTTCAGGGGTTAAGAGCACCGGCTTCCCTTCCAGAGGTCCTGGGTTCAATTCCCAGCAATCATATGGTGGCTCACAACCATCTGTAATAGGATCTGATGCCCTCTTCTGGTGTACAGGTATATATGCAGAGTACTCACACATAAAATATAAATTAAATGCACAGTATTTGTGCATCTGTTAAAAGCCACAGGAAAAGTATGGACAAAATGTAAACAATGTATCAATATTAGTTCATTCTCAGTAAAAAGTTAATAACAGTGTATCAATATTAGTTCATTCTCAGTAAAAAGTGTAGCACAGCAATGAAAGATAATAATAGCCAGAAACTGCTGAGTGTGGTGGTGCAAGTCTATAATCCCAGAAATTCAATAGGCAGAAGGATCCCAAGTTCAAGACCAGTCTAGGTAAAATAGCATGTCTGTTTCAACAAGAAAAAGAATAAAGAGATATTGAAAAATAACAAAATAAAGATGGACAGAGTATAAGGAAACTCTGTACCCATTTTTTTTCCCTAAAGATCAAAACTATTTTTAAAACACGAAGCCCTACTATGTTAAATCATTTCCTAGCAAGTTTTATCACAGAAATTAACAAGATAATCTTAAAATTTACATGGAAATGTAAGCAATCCAGAATCAACAACAAAATCTTACAAAGAACCAGGTTAGACTACACTACAGAGCTACAGCAATCAAGGTAATGTACATGCTCAAAATTGATTCCCCTTCAAAAGATTCACAAGGTATCCAAGTACCCAGACTCAACTATTTACATTTTAAATAGTTAAATACAGGGCACTGGCACTGGGGGGTTGAAGAAAAATGGTCCCCATAGGTTCATACATTCAAATATTTGGTTCCCAGTTGGTGAACTATTTAGGAAAGGTTAGGAGGTGTGGACTTGTTGGAGGAGGTGTGTCATTGGGGGTGGGCTCTGAAGTTTCAAAAGCTTCCTACTTCCTGCTTGTGGGTCAGAGACAGCTCTGAGCTACTGCTCCAGTATGCCTGTTGTCATGCTCCCAGCCATGACAGACAGGGACTCACCCTCTGAACTGTAAGCAAGGCCCCAATTAAATGCTTTCTCTTATAAGTGGCCTTGGTCATGGAGTCTCTTCATAGCAACATAACACTAAGACAGATACTATACTAAAAGTTTCAAAAATAGCCAACAGTTACTTCTAGGGAATAAGGAATACGCTGGCACCAGACTTCTTCCCAGCAATGCGGGATCCTAGTAGATATCAAGGAAATGACTTCAAAACATAAAATTCTATATCCAGAAAAACCATCATGCAGGCATGCAATCAGAAAAGGTCTATTTTCAGGAATATAGGACCCAGAACGTTACTTCGGCACAGCCTATCTGAGGACCTAAAGGCACATTACAACAAGATGAAGGAATGCTTTTTCTAAAGGACAAAACATGGGATCTGTGAATCAGTGAACAGCTAAGAAATGCATTAATGTGAAGTCTGTGCCGGGCTGCTCCTCAGCTACAGAGCATCAGCTGAGCCTGGAAACACCAAAACCAAACATTCCACCGGGGAGGCAACACAGATCAATAATCTACTGCACAAGGCGTTAATGACTGCTGAGAAAGGATACTGAAAAACAGTCACCGGAGAAGGGAAACGTGCCCCTGTGAGTATGCAATCAGCGCCAACGTAATCATGAAAGGGAAACCTCATTTACTGACTGTCAGCTCTAGAATATACTTGGAAACTAAGTATGGAGGATTCGGATACAACTAGCAAGCAGAAACATAGTTAGTGGTAACTGACAGAACTCATAAGTACAGGTACTGCTCAAAACACTTCACCCAGACACCAGTCACACAGGTAGGTACTGGAATCCCTATTTAATATACAGGAAACTACGGCACTGAAAGATTTACTCATTTGCCCAACATTATAAATCCAATAAATGGATGAAGGGGACTAAATGTGGACAGTCCGGAGGCAGAGTTCATGTTTTTATTTATTGTGTACATGTGCACACGTGCACTAGCGGATATGTGTGTATCCAGGGCACAGATGAAGTCAGAGGACAGCTTTTGGGAATTGGTTTTTACCTTCTACCTTGCTGAGCAGGTAGGTCTCTCTTGTTTCTGCCATTATGTAGATTCCAGGCTAGCTGGTCTGCCAGCTTCCAAGTGATTCTTTTATCTGTGCCTCCTGTCCTGCATTAGGAGTTTGGGTATGGCCAGGCGTGGCGACACACACCTTTAATCCCAGCACTGGAGGCAGAGGCAGGCAGATCTCTTTGAGTTTAAAGGGAGGGAGGGAGGGTGGGAAGGAAGGAAGGAAGGAAGGAAGGAA